>NW_022045838.1:1885000-2298913 GCF_003285905.1 Drosophila hydei | reverse complement strand
TTTTTGAATAATCGAAACAGTTATTTTAATTGGTTTTTTCTTATTAATATTCACTATTTTTAGTTTTACTTATATGACACCAATTTTTAGCATGTCCTATCAGTACGAGTTAAAACACGAGACTGATCTATATTTTTACAAATCATAGCCTCACCGGCGTAAGTAGAGTTGCCCTTGCCAGGGCTGTTCCTTAACTTGTCTAGCACCCGATAATAAGTGTTGAATAATACCTAACATTAAGTGTTATAAGCTAACTAAGTGTTATAAGTTAACTACCCCCCCCTCAAGTGTAAGGTCGTCCTCGACCGACCCAATTCCAGCGACGACTCCTCGCAAGTGCTTCGCGGACTTCTTTGCGTCGATGATCCACCAAAGAGTGAAGCCAATGCAGATTAAAGCACAGCATATGGCTCCTCTTTCGGAGTGCCGTACAACGACACATCATCAAAGTGCACCATTTCGGTTCCTTGGTCGCATATTAGCAGCGGTGACCAGCGAGTCGGTGCAGGTGTTCTCTCGAATGAAATCCGCAAGTCGTTCTCATTCACATTCAATACGGAGCAGTATGAGCAGCGTACTGATTCTTCGCTATCGCCGTTCAGCAGGCGCTTACTAAGCTTGCTCTTGCGCCTACGTATGTGGCGTCTGTTGAAGCTGTTGGTGCACGACGTGGACGTGGGCCTTGGCATCGGATGATGCATACCAAAGTTGTGCAGCTGCAGCGACTTGAGTGTGGCTGGCGCCGTCGATGACTGGCCGTGCACGTGCCCGTGATGGCCGTGATGACTGTGTCCCACCACTCCAGCGATGCTATGAGCCGTTACTGGACGAGTGATGTGTGTAGTCTGTCGGCGCGCTCAGCTGGCGATTGAATTCGGCCTTGCGGCGCGTCAAGTCCGTCAGGCAGTATTTGTTCAGATGGCCGTTGCTGGAGACAGGGCTCTTGGGCGATGATGCCAGATGCTGCGTATAGGCCGAAGGAGTTGCTGCTCTCACGCTTAGCTTATTGCCGGCGTTGTGCAGCAGATTGTTACAGTTCTTGCCGCTGATCTTGGCCGACTTTTGCCCGTCGTCGGTATCGTGTTGCTGCTGCTGCTAGCCGCCCTGTACTCCTTGTCGTCGCTCTCGCTGCGCACCGATGCTCGATACGCAGGAAATGTCTTCGTCTTGCTCTTCAGAGAGCCGTTCAGCAGTAGCTGCTGTTGCCGTGCGGCAACTGCCGACAATGCCGGCAGCTGCAGTTGACGTGACGCCGCTGCCGATGAGGATGAGGATGAGCCGGCAGCCGTGGCAGGTGTCGACAGAGATGGGCAGCGGTTGGAGCAACCTGTGGCTGTGAAACTTCTTGAATTAATGCAGTTGGCGGTGTTTTGGGGATTTCTTGACTTGGTTCTAGTATGGATGAAGAGTCGCTTGGCTCTGCCGCCGCGAAGAGTTCGTTAGTTGTTGCTGGCTGATGAGCTTCTACTGTTGGTGGTGGTGCCGTGAACAAGGGGGTTTCCTCAACGATTCCGCTTGTAGATTTGCATGCTGTGGTTCTGGCTTAGCATCCAACTATGGGGCGAATAGAGCTGTTGCTGGTTCTTGTGGACGACAGGATAAATCGTAATTTTTCTGCAGGCTTTTTTAATTTTTGGGAATTTGGGTTATAAAATGTATAGTGTTGATGGATTCCCTCTAGCCAAATTGATTTTAAATCTGAGGAGTCCAAAATGTTTGGGCTAACAATGAGCCTTCGCGAGAGTAATAGCAAGCATTAACTTTGCAACTCCATCGTCCGCATTCTGTTTCTGGACAGTGTTTCAGTGTTTCAAATAAATAAATCAATAAAATCAATTTGTGAGTTTTGGCTATCCCGAGAACTCCACTGACAGCAAATGTTAACTGGTTAAGTTGGTCTTGAACCTCAGTGTTTACTTCTATCCGTCTACTGTTGGCATTCATTAGTCGCATTTCAGTGGACCTAGTCTGCTCTAAATCACCAGCATCGGTGTACCCGCCACCAAAATGTTTTATAAAAACTATGCCAAGTGGCTAAAGGTAAATAGAAAACTATATCTAACTTATTCGAAATTGCCTAGCGGCTTAAAAAAAAGGTGTAATAAAAAAACAAGGGAGTCATCTTAGGTTGTCCTTGTGGACCACCCTTCCTTTAATGAGGACCTCGGTCCCCAGGTCTGCTTCCACGGCCTTCTCGACACATAAAGGTGTGAGTTTGTTTCCGAGCCGTCGGTTGGACTTGACCAAATCCTTGTCACCAACATCGAAGACTCTATTCTGCCGCTTTGCGTTCTCCCTAGCTCTGAGCGTCGTCTGAGCGTTTCTGATCTTTTCTCTATCTTTTCTTGTGGCTCTTGTTTTTGGGGTGTCTATCATACTTAGCCCTAGCACATGTTTTGCAGTTTTGTACTATTTCCTTGGCAATTTTGCCATCCGTGGAAAGTAGTACTCCGAGAGTACCTGCTTAACATTTTCCTGTGCAGACCTATGGGCCCTATTATGCTCGACTGTGAGGATTTCCCTTCCTTCTCCAACCGCAAATATGTCCACTACGCGATTTTTGCAATGCCAGAACTTTGTGGCTGGGTATCTTCGCACCAATGCATCTTGTATCATTGCAAGCGTGTGTAAATTACAGTGGAGAGCATTTACGCATTTGGGTGAGACTACATCTTCGAGCTCGTTCTAGCAGCGATTCGACGCATGTATAGCTGATCAAGTAGCGTTTCTTATTTCCAAAAAGAATAAAACTTCGTTTTAAGGGGAAACGCGCCTCTTCTAGCACTATCTGGTTTTGAAAACAGTTCAAGGGTTTGTCTGTCGTCTCAATGGTGTTGGTGAGAGATACCTCACTGTGGATCGTTGCAGCGCAGGACTCAATTTCTTGCTCATTTATAGCGTTGAGCTGCTGTCTTGACAAGGCATCCGCAACCAGATTGTCCTTGCCAGGTTTATAGAAGATACGTGCATTAGACTCGTCCATGCGCGCTTTCCACCTTTTGATTTTCGCATTTGGATTAGATTCCGAAACTGCGAAGGTCAAGGGTTGATGGTCAGTGAAGATATTAATGTCTTTCACCCCATACAAATAGTGCCTTAATTTGGCAAGTGACCATACAATGGCCAATAACTCTCTCTCATTGGTTGCATAGTTAACCTCACTGTCCTTCAATGTTCTTGAAATCATTGTTATAGGACGACCCTCTTGAGACAAAACTGCACCTATGCCGTGAGCCGAAGCATCGGTCGTTAGATCGAATGGCTTCTTAAAATCGGGGTACCTGAGCATTACATTCTCGGATGACAAAATATCGCGCAACTTCTGAAATGCCCTCTGCTGCACTTCAGAGAATTGAACCTTTATATTTCTGGACCTATGCTTACTGACTGTTCCATTTTCACCCTTCAGGATATTCGAGATGGGTCTTGCTATTGCGGCGAAGTCCCTAATGAAACATCTGTAATAACTTGCGAGGCCTAGAAATGATCTAACCTCGAACAGCGTTTTTGGTTCTGGATACTCCTGTATTGCCCTAACCTTTTCAGGATCCGTCGTGGTGCCAGTGCTGGTGACTACGAAACCAAGAAAGTTCACGCTTTTCTTAAAAAAACGTGACTTTTTGACGGAGACCCTCATGTTTGCTTTGTATAAGCTTTTTAGGACCCGATCCACGTGTTTAATGTGGGATTCCTCATCTTCTGAAAGATGATTACGTCATTGACATCAACATAGCAAAATTTGCCAATCTGCTCTCGCAGTATGTCGTCGATGGTTCTTTGAAAAATGCTTGCTGCATTCTTTAATCCAAAGGGGAGTCTTTTGAACTCGTATTTCCCCCCGTTCACAGAGAAAGAGGTTTTTTCACGGTCGCGTTCAGCGAGTATGATCTGGTGATAACCAGACTTGAGGTCTAATGTTGAAAAGAATTTGGCTCTCCCCAAATTCCCCAATATCATTGATATATTTGGCATAGGGTATTTGTCCGGCACGGTTTTTTCGTTAAGTTTACGAAAGTCCATTACCAACCTCATTTTCCTATTGCCCGCTTCATAAGTGCCCTTCTTGTCTACTACCCATATTGGGTTATTGTAGGGAGAGACGGACTTTTGAATTATATTATTCTTTAGTAGATCTTTGATTTCTTTATTAACGAAATCAGCCGCTCCCATTGGATATGGGTAAAGCTTGGTATAGATCGGTTGCTCATCTATGGTCCTAATGGTAGCCACGACTGATGTGTTATACGGCAACGTCTCGTCTGGGTCTGCAAAGGCCTTTTGTCTGGTCTTCAGCATTTTCAAAAAAGAACTTCTAACTAATGGGGATGCATCTGCTATTTGTTCAGCTAACTCATTAATTCTTTGAGTCAATGCATGCTCCCTCTGCTGGTTTACAGCAGCCTGTTCGGCTAAAGCTTTGCTGATAGCCGTCCTTATTACTTCCGTAAGCTGATCTACATCCATTCTACCTGATGGTGGGAGAACTGCACAGTCGGAATCTGAGTCGCTAGACTGCCTGCGAGGGTTTCTCTATTGGTTGAACCGAGACATGCGCAGGTCAGTGGTCGCGAAAAATAAAACGGGCCGTCAGAAGATGGGTCGAATTACGTCGCAGTTCTGAACTACGAGAACTGCATGCACAACTTCAGACACACAGAAAGTAACACAATGTAATTTTATTGACGATCTGAATGATCAATTGCTGCCACTAAAATTCCCAAAGTAGTCACTCTCACTTGGTTCTGATCATTAATTTTTTTTTTTTTTACATGCAATTGCAATATAAAATACTCGCTAGTCCTAGCTATTTTTTTATAAAATAAATTTTAACACTTTTTGTGTTTGAAGAAAAATTTTGGCTAGAGTATCCACTTACAAGATTCAACTAACACAAAACAAAAAAAAAATCCCTTTATAAGATCTGTCAATTGCAGCTCCCGCGCTGCTGTCTTAATTGTTGTTGGTTGTGGAGTCCGCCCCACGTTGGGCGCCAATTATATAGTTTCCAGTCCTGTGGTGACTGAAAGTTAGGTTGAGAGGCGACTGTGCCTCTTATTGCTGGCCTCGGGCTCAGACAATGAAATAAGCCATTTAACGAGCAAATGACGGAGTGAATATTTATTTAAGCGGTTTACTGGAAGAACGCTTTTTTATATATACATATGTGTGTGTTAGAGTAATTGTACAATTGGATGCAAAGACATTTGAAAGCAGTTGAACTGAAGCTGTCGAGATGCATTCACAATTGGGCATCCTTAATGCATCTCCGATGGGCCATAAATTGTGACTGGGCTGTTATTATTTTGGGCATGGGCACGCAGAGCTTGAGGGCACTTCAGAGCCGAAATGCTGGTATGTGGAGCAGGTGCGCCGGCGACCTCAGCATGGCCTGCTGTGGCTCAATGGCTGTTATGCAATATGGTCATAAGTGTGGCACGCCCTCCATTTGCTGTCACATTGTGGCATAAATTGATTTGCCACGATCTCCGGCTAAATGTGGATTTATGAAAGTCACGCAAAACCCAATCGCATTAACCATAACGCTTCGCCCACAAACTGGGCAAAAAAAAAAAACAATTTGAGTAATTATTGATCGAGTTAATGCGCATTTATAAGACCTGCTGGCGGCAGCAAAAGTCAAACAGTTACTCGACTTCTCTCACAGCTCAAACATGTCTCGCGCATTCCTCTCACTAATCTCAACTCTTTTGCTGCTGTCGCCCACCTGGGCTGGCATTAGCTACCTGGCCGATGAGCATGCCGTGGCGCATACCCAGCAGAATGTGGTCAGAAGCTACGACGGCACCGTCTCTCACTATGCCAAGTCCGTGGCGACGCCCTACTCCCAGGTGCACAAGCTGGACACACGCATCAGCAACAATGTCTATCAGCCAGCCATAGCCAAGACTATCAGCTATGCTGCTGCTCCAGCACCAGCACCACAACAGCCTGCGTTCTATAGCCAGGCTCCAGTCTACCATCAGCAGCAGCAGCAACACATCCCAGCTGTCCAGACCACCTACGCCAGCCACCAACCCTCTGTGGTGCACTATTCACCCGCCGAGGCAGTCTCCCACATGAGCTTCGATGGATTCGGCACTCACTGGGGATTCTAAATAATTTTAAGAGTTTTGCATTAAATAAAGACTTTTCTTTATATATGA
Organism: Drosophila hydei; assembly: GCF_003285905.1. NCBI lineage: Eukaryota > Metazoa > Arthropoda > Insecta > Diptera > Drosophilidae > Drosophila > Drosophila hydei. The sequence continues at coordinate 2,292,749 of NW_022045838.1, read as the reverse complement.
TAAGTATTTGCTTTTATGGGAGCCTATAAAATAATAAAATAAAAATAAAATAAAAAATAATAATAAAATACCTCATCTTCCAGCTGGGGTACAGCTAAAGGCCTGAAATCTGAATTCTCATTGAAAAGATCATTTCAGGAGAAGGTGGTGTGGCAGATCAGAATGCTGAGCTAAGTCCATATAGCCAAGTCGGTCTGTCTATATAGCACCTCAGTGCAGGTAATTCCTAGTCGAACACTCCCGACTAGAACCCTCTTAATTGCTTCTACTCAATCACATCCAGCTCTTATTCATCCACCTAACAATATCTAAACTATAAACCATAATAAAACTCTTAATGTGTTATTTAATAATCGTAATCTAGTTTTTATCACAGTTCATGCTCAGAGTCGGAGCTTTCGCCTCACGTCCTCGAGTTGCTGTATATAAACAAATCATAAAAGCTGCACACAAAGTGCACACACTACAAATAGCCTGAAGTAGGACATTAGCTTGGCTCTTCTACCACTGCCACGCCCATCAACTAACGCCCAATCTCTAACCACAGCGAAGCAGGAGCCTGAATGGTCGGGTTACGTGATTTGTGCAGCGCAAACTTAAAAATCGGACATGAACGCGTTACGTGACTCGCATGGCAAGTGATGGCCGAAGGAGTGGGAGACGGAGGTGGAGATGGAGATGGAGTCGGAGCGAAGGACACAGCATCAACTGAACTAATCGGATTTTTTTTATGCGCGCTCAGTGAGTGAAATGGGTATATGGTGTTGCTATGGAAGCTGAAGAGTTGCAAAATTGAATTGCGAAAAAATAGCTGAAGGTGGATAGAGTGATAAAGATCTAGATCTGTATAACATAAAATACCTTTAAGCAATGGAATTGATAAAATGTGTATTACTTTATAAGAAAATCAAAGTTTTTGAACTAATAAGTTTGCTTAATGATCGATAATAATTCATTAAATCAATAGTTCTTTATTATTATCGACTGTAGACTGAAAAGCGATAAAATCAAAGATCTCGATGCCACTTCATAAGAAATCGATATTTGTACACTTAAATGATTTACTAAAGATCGATTATAATTGATAATTTCATGTTACAAGTTCATATAAAAAGTTTCTTAACAGCTCAATTATAATCGATATATTCTACAATCGATTCATTTATACCAAAGAGCTCATCTAAAGATCGATTATAATCGACAACTCTTTACTTTCATTCATTTCAACTTCTTCTCGCACTGCAAGCGAGTATTTCGTCGTCATGTACTCCCGGACCGCAACATCTTCACTTGCTTTTCTCTCTCAACTCTCAATCAGAAGTTTGCCTCGTTATAAATTATGCACATTGGCAATTGCAGGCAGCCTGGGAAAGAGGAAGAGATTCGAGCTGAGGTTCATAATCTATAAATTGAAATCACATTTTTGCTAGCTCATTAATTTCTTGCCACTTAGCTTGAGCCAACAAAGAGCCAGTAGTCAATTGCGTCTCGAAGTCTTAGCATAAATGATGGCTCCATTAGATCGCAATCAGCTGAATTGCCTCAGCGCAAAGGACTTCAAATGAAAAACTGCCAAAAAGAAAGGCTCAAAAACTGTGCGAATCACTTTTCGCTTGACTAGCCAAAAAAAAAGAAGAAGAAGAAGAAAAAATGTTTTAGCTTGCAACAAATTGCAGCAAGACAAAATTTTGCGGGCATAAACAGCGCTTAAATGCAACAGTCAGCGGCAGCAGCTGCCATGTCCTGCCGCTGCTGCTGCTGCCTGAGGTCCTGCCGAGCCACTTGACTGCAAAAAAGGCGCAATGATAAAATATTTGCTGGCTAAAAACTTGCCAGCAAAGTGTGTTTGTTGTTGCGGCCAAAGTTGAGTGGCAACAGCCTCGCCTTGCGGCCCGCTCACGTCCTTTGGCTGCCCGTCGACAGGAAGTTGAAAAAAAAAATAAAAATGCAAAATGCCCAGTAAGACGTATTTATCAACATAATTACGTTTTTTAATGGCTTTTTAAACCGCAAAATGGCAAAGCCGCAAAATGCAGATAAAAGTGGAGCATAAGACTAGAAAATATAGTGGCTAAACAGTATTCGTGTTGTTGTTGTTTTACTGCTTCCACTGCTGTTGCTGACCCTTCTACACTGTCCTCATGCAAAATGTTTGCTAACTCAATTAGCCATTTCAGCGAATTGGCAGAGGCTGTTGACTTAAAGAACTTGTCTGTTGTGCTAATTATCTAACTATAACTAAGTATAGCTGAATATAACTAACTCTATATCTAGCTATTGCCATATTTGATAGACTGCAGTTCAGGCATTGCTTGTCACTGTCAGCCAAATTGCACAGTGCGCGCAGTTGCGATGAACACAGAATATCAATAAGCAACGAGTAAGAACAATGCAGTCGGGCGATATTGACTGCATAATACTCGTTCATAAGAGTAGCTAACTGTCGCAATGTGGAGTTCTAGCTCTAAGACTGAGGAAGATACAGTTTTATCTATATGGCCACGCCCGAATGGAGGTAGGTATATATGTCATTAAGGGCTGGTATAACGTTATCTACGAGTATGTATTGCAAATTCAAAGTACTTATCAGTTTATCTTTTATACCAGTTTTAGTATTTCTGAATTGGCCAAGCCCACCGTAAATGTATCTTTTTATAAGAGGAAAAATCAAGTCTGAAGCTTTAATTGCACAAACCCAATATACACCACTCACTTCGCGAACGAGTATAAAAAGCGCAGTGCAACGAAATGTATCTACAAAGAGTCTCTCGCTCCAACATTAACAAGAGCATGGTGATGCAGATCCAGAGAGTTTTTGCAAACATACATATTGAGCGAGTCTAAAAATAGATGCAACTCTTTGCAAAGAGAGGCGGAAGGCATTGAGAGAGAGAGCGAGAGAAAATTATATTTTAGTATAAGTATCATCGATAGATAATAACGTTGCGAATTTTATTATACAAAAGAAGAGAAGAGAGCGAGCAGGGGAAAGAGAGAGTGGGAGAGAGTAAGTTGGAGAGAGGGCAAGCAGCAACAGTTAGTAAACACATACTGCAGAGTCAACTGACCCGCACTCAGTTGTAGCTTGTGATTAAGAGCAATCGGTTCTACGTGTAGCGCTGGGAAACCCATGCACATATATAATTTCATATGTATATATATTTATATATATATATATAAAACAAATGGCATGTGTGCAAGCCAGTGCGTAGCATGTTAGTAATCGATAATACCCTGTACGGTTGGCTATGTGTGCTTATCTTGTTGATAACACAGCTCGATCAATCGCTGGCGTTTGGCGCGTCGCGTGTTGAGGCCTTCAAGCGGCGACTGCGTCGGCAAGTGGCGCCGTCTCTGCTACTCGATGACTACCTCGGCTACGATGGCATGCTGGATTACATGGAGCAGCTAGCCAAGGCGTACAGCGATCGCGTTGCTCTACAAGATGTGGGCGTCACGTATGAGAAGCGCCCACTGAAATCGTTAACGATAACGAACGGCGATGGGCGCGACGGCAAGAAGGCGATTCTACTCATAGCCGGAGCACATGCGCGCGAATGGCTGACACCTGTTGCTGCATTGTACACCTTGGAGCAGCTAGTGGTTAGGCATGAGGAGAATGCGCACTTGCTGCACGATTACGATTGGATTGTGATGCCACAGGTCAATCCGGATGGCTATATGTACTCGCGTAATGTGGACAAATTGTGGCGAAATACGCGGTCGCCGAACGGCTTCAACTGCTTCGGAACGAATATTAATCGAAATTACGATATTGGCTGGGGCCAGGGCTATGCCGAGCTAAACGATTCCTGCACCATGCACTATGCCGGCAGCAAGCCCTTCTCGGAACCAGAGACGCGAGCGGTGCGCGACAAAATGCTCGAATTGGTCCAGAGCAAACGTGGGATGCTGTTCATCACACTGCATTCGCATCACACCAGCATTTTCTATCCCTGGGTATACAAGAGGTGGGTATTACCCCTAAGTATATATTGATCTGTGCTAAAAGGTTTCGTCTCTTCATCTGCTAGTGACACAAGTGATAATGATAACGATTTGCATGATGTGGCTGAGGCTGGAGCCGAGGCCATTTTCAATGCAACTGGCACAAGATTCACCTATGGGCAGTATGGCAAGGAGGATACGTTTGGGGGCACCAGCTTGGACTATGCCTATTCGATAGGCTTTCCGCTTTCCTATGCATTCGAATTGTCCGGTGAGCGAGATGGACTCACCTTTGACTTTTGGCCACCAAAGAACCTGCTGAAGGACTTAGCTGACGAGTCTTGGGTTGGCATCAGTGCCATGGCCGAAAAAGCCATTGAACTCCAGTCTCCGGATAGACCTATAACTGTCGCTAAGAATAGCTCTAGCTCGTATAGCTTAGCTAATATGATGAAGATTATATTGCTTATGACGATTATAACGGTGCTCTCTCGCTAACCAGTGTTGGTTAACAACCTAAAAGTTGACTTAAGTCGTCCATTTTTAACTTTTTCATTTTCACATCGATGTTGTGCAAAGTGTATATACCATATATCTGAAATATATATATATATATTATATATATATAGTCTACAGTCAACTGAAAATCACTAAGTTACTTAATTTATATATTTTTAATTTTATAATAATACAAGCATTAAGATATCGAGATTATGATAAGTGAATAGATATATATAAAATATATATAAATATTTTATTGTACACTTACTGGCATTTTTATAATACCTTAGATAACCCAGTGTCAATGAGTCTATCAGTGATTCTGTCAGTCAATCCATCAATCAGTTGAAAAGATTGTTACAGTTTAAAGTTTGTCAATCAATCAACGCATCAGTTATCTGTCTGTCAGTTATCTGTCTGTCAGATATCATCATCAGTCAGTTTGTAATTCAGTCAATCAGCCAATCACAGTCACAATCAGTCAGAGCTAGTTAATTAGTAAGAAATTACTGATAAACTGACTTACTAACTTTAGTCAGTCAATCAAAACTGTTGTCTTTATCTTATTGATTAACGGACTTACTAACTTTAGTCAGTCAATCACTGAGACAATTAATTAATCAGCTATTAAGTTCTTCAATCCATCAATCGGCAAGGCTGTTAGTCCACCACCATCAGTCTATCAATCGTTAGCCAATCAGTCACTCAATCAGCCAATCAGTAAGTTTGCCAGTCAATCAATTAGCCAATCAGTGACTCAGTCAGTTTAACAGTTCATTGATTTCAATCGTATATATTCCATACACTATATAATAATTAATAAATAAATAAATAAATTTTCATTTGTTCAGTAATATTTATATATATTTGTTCATAACGCAATCTCAATTTAAAGACAGTTCTTTAATAATTTTTCTGTTCTCTACCCCATTTGATTGTTCTCATTTATATCAATTTTCAGAGCAGTTGGCGCCTTAACCGAAATATCTGTTGACTCGCATTTAAAAAATAATTTTAAATCCACAGCAGAGCCAGGCTGAGTTTGCTGTTACTCACGTGTCTGGCAAATACACACACACACATCCACGCACAAGCTCACACACACACACACACACAGAGAGCGGAGCCTTACTCATTGAACGAAAAGCTCGCATTACTCATACGCCGCGTTGCTCGCGTGCTATTCGCTTGTTTGCGCTGGCTATCAACGTGACTTGGCTGTTGAGCACTGGGCGGTCTCCGTATCTGTTTCGGTCTGTGCTATCACTCGGATTGTCTGATACATTTCACATGCTGCAATTAACGCAACAAATTGCATTTTTAATATGCGCAAATTAATGTGGAAAATCTTCCATTTCTGTTGCCTCTTTTTTTGTTCTTCTTCTGCTGCCGGCAGCCAGAGTTTTATTTATAACAGTCATTGCGAAAATTGAAAATGCACAATTAAAAGCACGCCTATGCCATACATCTATATATGTGTGCACACATATCTATAAGGATGTGTGTGTGTGTGTCTGCAGCTCGCTTTGGGGCGCCGCTCGCTGACCCTTTTTAAAATAATATGATAAAATGCCATTACAAAAGTCAAAGTTACTGTAGCAGCCTCGGCTCGACTGCAGGAAGCAACTGTTAATTAGTTTTTTGCGAGTGCAGTCCTTCAGGACGAGGCTCTGCTTTGGCAGCTATCCATCCCCCGTTGTTGTTTCACTGTGCAAATGTTTTAATTTCCGCACGAATGTCTCTAACGGAAATTACATAAAAAAAGAAGAATATTTATATAAAGAACAGATAACTTGCCGCTGCGACCCACTGAACGGCACTGTGCGTCCAAAACAATTAGCATACTCGTTCCTGCTCCATGCACACTAAAAGAAAATAACTAAAGAAATAAACGCTCACTACGTGCTAATCGCAGCATTAGCGTGCAAGTGTTTCGTTACAGCGGCTTATTGAATCTCGATTAGATAAGAAAACTATAGCACTATATGCCTCTGGCTTGAGTCGCTTCAGTTCAGTGTGCGAAATGCTGCTGATCGCAATTGTTGTGCTGCTGCTGACAGTCGCCAGTCTCTGCCATTGGCGCCAAAGGGGCAGGCGGGCGGCAGTTGCCAATCTGCCGGGTCCTTATTGCTTTCCACTAATTGGAGCCTTGCATCGCGTCATCAATCTGAATCCCAAAAGTACGTATCAAGTGAAATGTGCAGCAAAGTCCAAAGTGCAGTTCCAGCCGTTTTACACTGTTTTAATTATCACAAATATTATATAGAAATGTGCAAAACAGCTGCTATACAAAACAATTCAATATTGCTTACAATTCATTCAGCTGTTTATATGGCCTAATAAACTATAGACTATATATATAGATATATAGACTTTAGATGTTATGGATTGTTCCATTTGATAAGCTCTAGTCCTTCCGAACTCGTTATGTATTTGCTGTGCATATGAGAAATTCTTTCTTAAAAGTTGTAGAGAAATATGATTGTTTGATGCCTTTAATATTGTTGTATGCAGCAGCCAGCATCACTATCAGCAGCTTTATGGAACAGGGACAAGAGATCGCGGCCATTGGCGCTGTTTCGTTCGTTCTTGTGCGCATTCATTATCTAAGGGGTTCGTAGCACGGGTATAATTAGTATATCGTTGATATAGAACAGATATCTTGTATATAACTTGTCTGTTCTAATTACATATATTATATATATTTTTTATACATATAGTGTTGCCAGGCAATAAAACAGCTAAACTGAACTTTATACAGCACTTTTAACATATTTGAACTTAGCGCGAAGTTACTCTATTTATTTCTAATAGTATTTAGTAGTTCTAGTTGTCGTAAAAGTAGTCAAGCGCTAAAATATAATAATTTTTATATATTATATTTGTATACTTCATTCATTCCATTTTCAACTCATGCAAGCAGAAGAGTTTACAATGTTGTTAAAAATCAATTATAAATTCAAATAATCCATATAGTATTTTTATAGTTCCAGTTAGACTTGTTCAGGCCAAAGATCATGTCTATATGTAAAGAAAGTTAAGTTAAACAAGTATGAAAGCTATAGTCGGTGTGTTCGACTAGGAGATACCCAGCTGTTATCCATAATTATTGAAGGGCCTTAAATATAGGTATAAACATATACTAAATAAAGGTATATAGTAAATATAGGTTTAAATATTAATATCTTAATTGTTATACATTTTTTACTTTTTACTATTTTTTTTAAATTTATTTTATAAACTTTTACTATTTTTAAGAGAAATTACATATTTTTACTAACAAAATTCTAATACATAAAAAGATTATTCAGCAAACATTTGTTTGCTATTATCATTGTTATTTATTATATTAAATCTATGAATATATATATAATACATTTAGACATTCTTGTTCTTAAATATATATATATATCTATACATATATATATTAAATATATATGTACAAGTATATAATGTTATAAAAATTAAAATTAAGAGAAGAGATTCTCTTCCTATGACAAACATCAAAATCACTTTGAAAATAACTTAACTCTTTCATAAGGAGTTAATAAAATTAAATGCTCTTAAACATTATTTCTTATAAAATATATAATTATTTCTTATAAAATATAATAAGAGTAGGTAATTAACAATTTTAAAGAGAACAAGGCATTACGAAAATGATCATGAGAAAATCATTTTGCTAATGATCATTAACGTTAATGATAATTACCAGTAATAATCATGAACATAAATGATCATTACTCCGAATGATCATTATTGCTAATGAACATTACAACGAACATCATTATTATAATAACAATTAGTGCTTATTAATAATAAATAACATTTAAATAATTATTAAACAATTAGACAATATTCCAAAACAAAAAAACTTAAATATATATTAAAATATTTATTTAAACAAATACAATATTTATTAAAGAATACAATTTATTTAAACTTAAACAATTTAACAAAAAAAACTTAAATTTATTCACCATTCGCACTGCACTGCACAACGACTGACCTGGTCCAGGTCATAAACTTGACTGATCGCCGCAGCCGCTGCTGCGCCCTTTTATACCTGAAAGTCACTCAAAGGGCCACTGCAGCAGCGCTGCTGAGCGCTTTCTGAGTGAGAATTTACACTCATTTTGAACTAAGTTGGCGGCAGCAGACAAGGAGAAATGACGATCGGGAATTTGTATACTGCATATATACGTGAATCAACATGTTTTTTCTTGCTGCTGTTGAGCACATTTATTACTTTTTTACTCATTTTACATGATATAAAAGACAAACAAATATATGCAACTATATAGGCAGATACTGATTATGCTGATCATATATTATTTCATATATGGTTATACATATATAGTTATATATATATATATATATATATATATATATATATATAAAATATATATATAAAAAAATAATAATAAATGAAAAATAATATATATGTACTATATATATATATATATATATATATATATATATATATATATATATATATATATATATATATATATAGTACATATATATTATTTTTCATTTATTATTATTTTTATTTTATTTTTATTTTTATACTTTGTCTCAACTTAAGGCTGACGAACAAATGCACAAACACCTTTACTGATTCCATTATTACTGTTTATACATATTTATATATATTATTTTTAGTAGCTGCATTTGAAACAAACTAGATATATGCGTGCTATACACGGACTTTCAAAAAGTATTTTAAGTCTCAAGCTCTTATAGATGGTGAGATCAGACAGACAGACGGACAGGCCTCAATAGACTCTGTTTAACGCCCTGATCAAGAATATATATACTTTAAGAAGTCTGTCACGCCCTTTAAAATAATTCGATTTTCCATTTTCTCTACCTAATTGTTTGCGTACTGCCCTGCTGGCCTGTTGTCCACTTGATGGCGTCAGTAGGTGGCCAATAATCCCAAGTCCCTGCATGATCATCCACTTCTGCAAGTTCACATTGACTTGCTCAAGTGTAAACAACATATTTCTTTCAATGAAGCCTTATCTAAATAACATCTATTATTAGAGCTCTATAAATAAGTGAATGCCAATAACACGTTGATTATAAACAAATAAGTAGCTAGTGAGTAATCTAATCGTTAGGCTTATAATTATCGAAGTGCGTGCTAATACTCGTTCACGAAGTCAAGAGAGTATATGGGCTTTCTACAATATTAGTGTTGCTGCCATAAATATAAATGCGGAAACAGTTAGATGTATAAATGATACATACAATATTGAAATATATTCATATTTAAATACCTTTGTCTAAGAATCGTGGACGAGTACTATGCAGTCAGTCAAGCCCAACTGGTATATTTATAAATAAGTCTTATCTCTTTGCATTCCAATAATGAATTGATTATAAACAAATAAGTAGGTGAAGTGCGCGGAATTATAGAAGTGCTACAGTTAACGTTACTATAATTGTTATTGTTAATTCTTTGTTTTATACTAATTAACTCATACTTATTATGGTTGCTCGCAGATTTCCTTAAACGATCCCACAAATATAGTATTGAACTTGGACATTTGCAGCGTGTTTGGGTGCTGAATCGCTTGATGATCACCAGCAGCGATGTGGAGTTCAATGAGCAGGTGCTCGCCAGCCAGGAGCATTTGGTTAAGCATCAGGTGTACAAGGTGCTGGGCCAGTGGCTGGGCAACGGCCTACTGCTCAGCGATGGCAAAGTGTGGTACCAGCGTCGCAAGATAATCACGCCCACCTTCCACTTCTCGATACTGGAACAGTTCGTGGAGGTCTTTGATCTGCAGTCGAATCTGTGCGTGCAGCGTCTGGAGCAGCGTGCCAATGGAGAGACCTTCGATGTCTATCCCTTTGTCTGCCTGGCTGCCTTGGACATCATCGCTGAGACGGCAATGGGCACCAAAGTGAATGCGCAGCTGGCAGAGAGCACGCCCTATGCCAATGCTGTTACGGAGTAAGTGTGAAGCATATTCATATAGAGGTCAGCCTGAAAGAGTTAGTTTTCATACTAGTTCCGTAAGCTGGACACAGTTGCTATATGATATAGCCTTGCCTTGATATCGAGTGGCAGTGGCTCAGACTCAGCTTTGACTAAGTTGAACTAGTTTAATAAACTCAGCCAAAAATTCTCTTTACTCATAGATGCTCTGTGGAGCTAGCTCAGATCATGACTCAAAGTACATGCAAAATGTATCCCTATCTTCTCTATACCCTGCTTGCTCTTCTTCCAATAGTAAACAGGCTAATCATATCTGCATTCTATATCAAAATCAATCTCATCCAGCTCCTCTTCCACTCACCAGATGCACAGCATTAATGGCCTGGCGCTTCATGTCGTTCTACCTGCAAAGCGAGCTGCTCTTCACGCTAACCCATCCACATCTCAAGCTTCGTCAGATGCAGCTCATACGCACCATGCACGCATTTACTACTGAGGTGATTAAGCAACGTCGCCAGATTCTGGAGGGGATGCAGCGTGTGGGCGCAGAGCAGCCGCTGCAGAACGAGGTGGGCGGCAAGCGTCGCATGGCGCTGCTGGATGTGCTGCTGCAGGCGAGCGTGGATGGACGACCGCTGAGGGACGAGGAGATACGCGAGGAGGTGGACACATTCATGTTCGAGGGCCATGACACCACCACCAGTGCCTTATCTTTCTGCCTGTGGTGCATATCACGAAATCCTCAAGTTCAGGCCAAAATGCTGGAGGAGATCCTGCACGTGCTGGGCAGCGATCGCAGTCGCGCTGTTACCATGCGAGATTTGGGCGAGCTGAAGTATGTGGAGTGCGTCATCAAGGAGTCGCTGCGCATATATCCGCCCGTGCCGCTAGTGGGCCGAAAGCTGCAAACCGACTTCAAATACAGTAAGTGAGCGCGACTAAGCGTGGGCGACGTATAAATGAGACTTTCTGCTTGCAGCACACTCCAAGTTTGGCGCGGCTGTTATACCCGCCGGCTCTGAGATTCTTATGGGCATTATTGGCATGCACAATGATGAGAAAAACTTTCCGGATCCGCATCTCTTCAAGCCGGAGCGTCATGCCAACAGCGAACGCTCCACTTCGAGCTTTGCCTATGTGCCCTTCAGTGCGGGGCCACGCAATTGCGTTGGCCAGAAGTTCGCCCAGCTGGAGATGAAGATGCTGCTGGCCAAGATTGTGCGCGAGTACGAGCTGCTGCCGCTGGGCGAGCCAGTGCAGGCTGTGGTTAACATAGTGCTGCGCTCGGATACAGGATTTCAGATGGGCATGCGCAGGCGCAGCCAGCCATAGAGAGGTGTTCTCTTTGTTTGTATATTTCATTTGTCTCTAAATTAAAGTCTATTTTGTTAATCTAATTAATCTTTAATCTAATTAATCTTGTTTGCTGTTCAAACGTGGCTGCAGCGCCAACTGGAAGCCATTGCTCGAGCCCAGCGCCAAGCGTAGATTGAGTCGCAGTGCATCGCCGTAGGGCAGCAGCTCGTACTGCAGCAGCAGCGGCGCCACCAGCTGTTGCAGCAGGTTTAAGCTCATTTGCTGCGCCGGGCAGCTGCGCGGACCCAGGCCAAAGCTGAGTCTGCTCCAGAAAGCGCTCTGGCTTGAAGAGTTGCGCCTTATCGCCATATTCCAGCTCAGCGCGTTGCAGCTCATAGAGATTGATGTAGATCTCAGCACCAGCGGGCAGAACGCCATCGCCCACCTCTGAATGAGCTGTGAACACAAGGAGGCATGAATGAGACTTAGAGAAGAGATTCATTCACTTACTGTACTCAAAGCTTTTACTCAGCTCACGACTCACAATCAGCTGCGGTGGGTGCAGCCGCAGTGTCTCCTTGAGCACCGCATCCAGGTAGGGCAAGCGCCCATTCGCTGAGCTACTAGCTAGGCGCAGCTCATCCAGACAGCGTTGCTGCACGGCCGGATGTCGTGCAATCAGCACTAAGGCAAAGCAGAGTGCGCTGCTGCACAGCAAATGGCCCAAGAAGTTGCAGCTGTTCAGCTCGGCAAAGAGCTGGGCGTCAGTCAGCGACGCTTCACTCGCGAGCAGCAACTCGAGCAGCGATTGATATTTCACTTTTGGAGCCGGTTCAATGCGATCTATAGTGATGCCCTCGATTTTTATTTGATTAGTGTTTAGCTTATGTTGTCTGCGCTGCTCCAGCATCTGTTTGTTCTCCTCATTGATGCGTCGTATGAGCCGTTGCTGTCGTCTTCGCATCAGTGGCGAGCCGAGCAAGAAGGTGAGCCGATTGGCTGATCGTACGCTCAAGAAACGCTTGCGATAGAGCTCGATGAGACTGGAGAAAGATAACGAAGTAAAATTACAGTTAATTATACATAATTATAGATAATAGTGATGGAATAAATTGTTAGATAATAAAATGAAGAAGTGGAAGTAGAAGTCGATGCATTTTGAGAGCTGCAATCAATGTTTTTGGTTACTTGAACAAAGAAGTCAAAGTATGAAATTTAAACTGAAACAATTCAGACTCTAATTGAATGTCGATAGCCAGCCACATAAATTATGAACTGAATCAGCTGCTGCAAGAACTGGCTATTGAAAATCAGGTACATATGTAAATTGTACCAGTTTGAGCTGAGAATAAATATTTAAACTTAGTTTCATCACTCAAAACGCAGCATAAACTATAATTAATTGCTTAACACCAAACGACTCACTCTTTAAATGCCTGCTTATACCGCTCGCTTGGCTGCATGCCACAGCTGATGCACAGCATCAGGTCCAATACATTGTCCGAGACCAACTGCCACACATCAAAGACTTGTCGCGTTTCCGCCTGTGCCGCTAGCTGTTGACAGAGCTGCTCGGCCTGCTGCTGAAATAGCTGGTTCAATTGCAACAGGTTGTCTGGCTGTGAGAGTGCCAAGAGTATTTGGTGTCGCTGTGGCCAGTGTTGCGGCTGGCAATTGAGCAAGCTGTCGCCCAGCCAGTCGCTCATCAGCTCGTGGCCCGTCTCCAAATGCGTTTCGCTCTGCAGCAGTTGCTTAGCTAATTCCAAGTCGGCGACAGGTATGAAGAGTCTGTGAAAAACCCAAATACGACTCACAGTGCCATATTTGGCCAAGTAGACAGAGCTGCGCTCAAAGAAATCTGTCGAAGTTGACATTTGATAGGCATATTTAAGTAAATGGAGTGTCGGAACTTACTCTTTGGAGAGAGCCGCACAATTTCGTGCATGGCGCCTAATAGAGGCCAGGAAAAGGGTCCTCCCAGATTTTTAATAAGTCCGCGCTGTTGACGTTGTCTCAAATAGTTGTAAGCCGACACCAGGCAGAAACACACAAAAATACTGGCCAAGATCATTTTGTGAACTGTGAACGCAACGGCAACTGCAAATGCGTTTGACTCTCTTCGACTAGAACCGGTTTATGGCTGAGCTACGGGCGGCATATTAGCTATCTCAAGTATTTTATGATTTCAGCTGACTCTTAACCGATAAGCCGATATTTTGAATATGTTAAAAACATTTATTTATTTATAAATATGATAAATATATTGCTTAAAAAGCCATTTTAAAATTATAGATATACAGATATATATCTCATCTAATTTTGATTTTTGTTATTTTCTATTATTTTGTGTTTTTTAAAGCAAATTTACTCATTTATAACATAGCGTATAGTCTTAGCTGCATTCAAATACGTTCCACAGCAACATGTTGCTAGCAACATTTGTGTTGTCTTTGTTAGCAACATTTAAATTGTTAATTTATTGAAGCTGAGCTATGGATAATCGTATTTAATGCTAATATAAAAAGTAAAATCAACAAAATCAAAAAAATAGAAGTTAAATAAAATGTCTATTGTTGTTGTCAACTAATAATCAACATGTTTCGTTAATAGGCAAGGCGTGAAATAATTTATTATATTTGCAAAAAAATTTAGCTAGGAAATCTGTGCTTTATTGTGGACTATACTATATATATATATTGATATAGTACATACATCTATATTTATTTATATATAGTTACTTAGCATAACCAATGCTTCCATATCATAGAGCTACCTGCGTGCAATAGTTTTGCTTCTAGCATTACATATTTATTTGGATTGCTCGCAAATCCCACATTAATAAAATATTTAAATGCTTAGCTAACATTTATTGCTGCTGCTGCAGCAGTTGGCTGCGAGCAAACTGATTTGAGAACTATTACAAGTAAGCCCAGTTATATGGGTTTGGTTTTGGTCACATGACTGAGGGGTTGTCCGACCGACTCGACCCCCCTGAGGCAGGCATTATCATATGGCAGCTGTTGCTGTTCCGAGCTGGAAATTTGAATCTTTTGCATTGTACAAAGTTTTCTCTCGCTCTGTGTGTGTCTGTGTGTGCGCTGTCGGTCAACCCTTTCAAGAGTCCAACTGTCAAAAGTACATTTGCCTTGGTTACGCCACAGAAATATCCTCGAAGCATGTAATGACAATATCAGGCAACGCCAGCGACCCTTTAACTCCCTGAACCAAAGAGCTGGCCGCGGGGGCTTTGGGGATTTGAGAGGTTGGCCGCTCTTAGCTGTTGCTCCACTGATGAAACTTTAATGGCACAAACACGCACTTCACACAGCCAGCCAGCAACAGTGCCTGGGCCATGTGTCCAAACAATTTAAGCTAGCTGCTTTCACAGCTCTGTTTTTGTGCCTTCTGCTCGATTTAATATCGTGTGAAATGTGATGCACATTCCAGCGGCTAATGGCAGCTAATGAAGGTACTTTTATTGCGGCTTTCTGGGTTTGTTGAACCCCCACGTTGAACATTTATGTACCTAGCATACATGGATATATGTATGCATGTAAATGTCTTTATAAATTCATACGTCAATGTCAGGAGCAAGAGGAAAATGTTCGCACGTATGCAAATTACAGAAAATGCAAAGAAACAAATATTTTCCGGCGACAATGAAAACTAAGCGAAAAGCAAAACCAAAAGTCTGACCGTTCGGTTGTTGTTGCAGTGTGGCAAAAAAGCAAAAAAAAAGGGGAGTTGCATGCAGCGCAGCACACAAATCGCATTCACAGGCCTGCCAAATATCCTCGCGTTGCCTGGCCAAAAATTAAAAACAAAGACATAAAAACAATTTGCATTTCCATTGTTTCCCTCTGCAGAGAGAAAGTCAGTTGTGCTTTAAAAAAACGCCACAAGTGCGCGGAAAAAATGCCACAGACAGTCCGATACATAGATACTCATTCGCCCATACATATACGCTTATAAATTGCAAATGCAGTCGGTCAGCCGGCAAGTTAGAGACAGCAAAAGACACACGACGAGCGACAAAACAGGCAGGAGTCGGCACAATGCCTAACCACTAAAATAGATCTGGGTCTGGCCAGCACGAATTGTGCAATGCGCTGCAGTGGCCTTAGCTGAAGCTGACTGGATGAGTGCTTAATGAGTGATAAAAGCTTTGATAACAGCAAGGCTGCACGCCCCTAAAATAGCTTATAAAGGAGCTTAAAGCAATTGTTTTTTTTTTATTTTGTGCTACGAATAGGCTAAGATTTATTAGATCTATAGCAGCTGATGTGCTTCATGCTGCCTTATTGATTGATACATTGATACATTAATTCAAAATACTTTAATAAGACTTGCTTAAAACCTAAAAGATTGAAGATTGTTCACCTAAGCCTTTCTTAAGGCTTTACTCACAACTTACCTGAGAAAGCGCTGCAATCTCTTTCAACATATTATATAAAATTATATTAAGCGATTAAACAGCTTAAATCTCATTGAATGTTTCATTTAAAGCTAGTTCAGTGAAACCTTTTCTTATTAATGCCCTAATAACATTTGACTGTGACAGCTTAAAGATTAATTCAACTATTAATCTTTTACAAAGGCATATTTACGAAGATATATCTTTAAAGGTACATCTTTGAAGGTACATATATGAAGGTGCATATTTGAAGGTAAATCATTAAAGGTATATCTTTAAATGTACATCTTTAAAGGTACATCTTTAAAGGTACATGTTTAAAGGTACGTATTTGAAGGCACATTTCTGAAGGTACACCTTGAAAGATACATTTTGGAATCTACATCTTGGAAGGTACATCTTGGAAGGTACATCTTTGAAGGCACATTTCTGAAGGTACATCTTGGAAGGTACATCTTAGAAGGTACATCTTTGAAGGCACATTTCTGAAGGTACATCTTGGAAGGTACATTTCGAAAGGTACATCTTGGAAGGTACATTTCGAAAGGTACATTTTTGAAGGAACATTTCTGTATGTGCATCTTTCGAAGTACATTTTAATTTAAACAATTGAAGCTCTTAAGTGTATTAAATGTTATTTGCTCCGATTGAGGAGGGTTAATTAGAGCTAAATACTTAATGAACTTTAGTGTAGCTCCCTTACAAGTCACTGTGGCTGCTACCTTGCTACTGGCAGCAGACGTCACCATTGCAGTCGCTGCTGCTGCTTGCTGCTTTTGCGGCTGTTGTTGTCGTTGGCGACAGGAAGCATTTTGCATGAAATGCCCATAAAAATGATATGCACATCAACACTGTCTGATATCAATGGTGCGATAAGCGCGAGAATTTGTTAACTTCGTTGCGATGCGACTGTTGTCAGACTGCTGCTGGTCTACGGCACTAATTGAGGCATGTTTAGATCGAGGACATTTGCAGTGCGCTGTCAGTTAATCAAGACGATGTTGCGACGCCTGTCGCCTGGCTCTCGTCTTCTTGTTGACTAACTACATTTGGCTAGACATTTAATTTGGCTGTGCAGCTAAAAGGTTGCCATCACTCACAGACACACTCACACACACACACATCCACACAGTCATCGGCCATTATGGCATTGACTTTTGTCTCATTTTTGGCACTCACATATTAATTCCCAGTTGTCATATGTCAGGCATGCCCCTAATAACACAAGCTGATGCGTGCGCTATGATTACTGTCAGCAGCAGGCACTCAGACACTATGAATAAGCACTTATGGCACTCGCTCGCATATCCTTGTGGGCTTATCTTCTGCGACTTAAGGTGCCCCGCAGCGCAATGCTCTCCCCCTCTCACTCTCGCTGGCTTTCTGTGGCAACAACTTTGACTGCGCGACAATTTATCACAGCCAATTTAACCACTTAAGTGTGAAATACGCTGCCGGAGTAAAAGTATACTATGCATATGCAAGCGTTACATAAATACACGCACACACACATGTATGTATAAATATTAAAAAATATGTAAAGCTACATTTTGCAGGCACTGTGCCAATGGCCTCCAGCCAACGTTCTGAATTCAACTGCAAATTGCCACAGCGCTGACCACTCAATATGCGTATGAGTGTGCGTGTGTGTATGCGCGTGGGGGTGTGTCGCTGTGTGTATCAGTATATTTCTGCTCGTGGCATTTATTTGTTTACAATCTGTTTGCGAAAAGCTGGCGCAAGGCTTAAAAATCTGCATTTGCATTTTAACAGGCAATGCCATTGTTGTGCGTGTGTGTGTGTGGCATTTGTATTCATTGAAAAGACAGTTGCAACTATAGCCAATTGATTTTTATGCAAATTGACACTTTAAGCATTTCATTTTGCCCAATCCGCTTTATAAATTTGATTTGAAGGCTAGAGCTAGTACGGCACATATGGCGTATGCTTGATATGTTTCATTAGTCCTTACAATTAAATGTATTAATTACAGGAATTTATAGAACATTCTTGAGTTTTTCATGTTTATATAGTATATAAAGTAAATAATTGACTTCAATGCTTATAAAGTGTCAGATCAATTTAGTTTATAAAAATGTGTTTAAAGTTAAAGTTTATGGAAAAGAAATATCTTAAGGCTTGACTAATAATTGTATATATATTTTATATAAATTGTATTGTTTATTTAAAATTGTATTGATTAATTTATTTATTTATTAATAATTTTTATACTTTTTTAAACATTTTTTTACATATAAATGAAGTACATTTAACTTTTTGCTCTTTGTTGCTCGATCCACATCTCTGTCTCTCCCTCTCTCCCTCCCTCTCTCTTTCTATCACTATCTTCCAGCACTTTTTCCAACTACTGTATTCACATACGTTCTACTATTCAAAAAAGTGCTTACCCTTAAAGCTTTTGGACCACTTGAATAGGCCAACAGAACTGGCGCTGCTTTGGCTTTCATGAAATCGGCTTTCAACAGTTCGCATACATAAAAGTGCAGATTCATGTTTTGTTTGACAAAATCCGTATAAATCTAAAGAGCAAATGCCGTAACAAGCAGCCGTCAGTTAACTGGCTCGCACATGAGCCGGATTTAAGCGAATGAAGCAGGCGGCGGCAGCAGCAGCTGTAACTGGGGTGGGAAGCATCAGCTAAATGGAATTAGCCACAGTCAATGATGGCTCAGACAGGTGGCTAACAGCGTTGCCCCGACTCGGGCACGTGTTGCGCTCAAATACAATTTTCACACCCATTAAAAAATTTGCATAATTACAGCAGGGAGCTGCTGGCCAAAAAACACACACATACACACAAAAAAAAAGTAAAACGCGCCTCATTAACGCATTGCGCATACGCCGCGTAGTTCGCCGTTCGCTTTGAAGTGCTTGGACACTCGACACTCCTAACCTGCGGCCGTTTGTTAATTTATGTGGCACAAAGTAAATGAGCTCTTCATGACACTCAAGAGCCGCCACGCGCGTTGCCAGCGCTAAATTATAAATGCATTGAAATTAAAAACAATTACATGAAATTACATTTTGCATAAATATATAAATACATATATATGTATGTATGTTTGTATGCAGTAAACAAATAAACTGCGCATAATGATGCTAATCCCTTAAGCCAGGCAACCCCCGACCCAATTAGTCGCGTGGGCGGCCAACGCTCGTGCGGCGATGGGCGTGTCGCCACAAAAAGTGCTATCAATTTGCATTGCGTTTGGCTCATTAGCAGCGATGGACACTTTTGCTATTTGCCTGCCTAGCTGGCACATTAATATTATTTATAGATATGAATACACAGAAACGAGGTGTTCCACCAGAGTACAGAATTCAACTATATATACATATATATGTATAAGTAGACAAGTATATAAATACTTTTGCTGCTTATCTTATTTTTAGAGCTGATTGAAATTTATCAGCAGCTAAGAAATATTTATTTTAATTATTTATATATTTGGTTATCTATATATAAAATTGGTTTATTTCATATTGTTATTGCATTTAGTATATATTAAAAATATATTGGCTAATTTTACATGGCAGTCGTGGCCGAGCGGTTAAGGCGTCTGACTAGAAATCAGATTCCCTCTGGGAGCGTAGGTTCGAATCCTACCGACTGCGAGAGTTTCAATTCTTTTTTTAAATTGTATATACTTATATTTTTTTTTTGTCTTTTTAATTAAATTTTAATTTTTTATAATTTTTAATTGTTTTTTAATTGCAGAAAAAACTTTTCAAATATCCCATACTCATGTGAGCGAAAATTCGAGTGTAGCATTTGGCATTTGGTAAAATATTGCGGTTTGCCTTTAGTCGACAGCGACAAAAATGTTAAGCTTGAATTACAGCTCAATGCGCGTTAAATATTTATTTAAAAAATATTATATTTATCGTGCGAGTATTTGGCCATAATAATTAAATGTCAACAGTATTAAATGGCATAAGAAAAACGGCAAAGCTGCCATTGACAGCTATATTTTGTTAAAGGGAGCTGACAAATATACAATTATTTATACAAAAAAAAACTTTAAGCTTTTACGAATAACTTGTGCGAGCTTCCTGCAACATTGCCACTACAACAATGGCAACAATTGTGCGCTTTATTTAAGTATATATCCGATCAATCGAGACTGGATTTCCGTGTTCCGCCGTCAACTTTCAACTTATTATACAAATCGCAGACGTCGCTAGAGTAAATTTGCTGCCTCGCTAAGCCGAAAGTCCAACAAGAAAAATCACTTTTCGACCTGCCCCAAACAGACGAGGGGGCACGGAAATTTTTTTTAGAGTCAACTTAAGTGGAGATTTGCTTTCGTTTTTCAAATGATTTTTCGCTTAATATGCCAAACACAATTTTACTTTTCATTCAATATGCAAAAGATATAACGTCAATTTGCTGCCTCTATATATATATAAATATATACATATATATATATATCTGAACTTTTTAATCTCAAGTTAAAGCTAGGGCAGCAGCTCACGTGCTGTTGGGCGAGCCAAATGGCATTAACATTAACTTCTTGCTAGTGCGAACATAAAAGATGTTGTGGCTAGATTTATGTTGGCAGTTTTACAGTTATTTTAAGCACTACCTAAAGGCGCTAACACACACATACCCACACACACAGATAGAGATAGAGGCAAAGAAAGAAACAAACAAACGGTTCAACAAGCAAAGTAACAGCTACTTAAGCGAAAAGGAGCTGGGCAAAGTTTTGCAACTATTAAAGTATTAAGTAGATGTGCATCAAGAAGCTGCAGCAACAGCAGCAGCAACACGACACCAACTTTCAGCATTGCTGTAAATGCATTTCTTTCACAGCACAACAACAACATGGCCAACTTTTGTCCATTGGCCAGCTTCGGCTGCCTGGTTTAGTTCGGCTTATGCGCTATGCTTAACACTTTTTGTTGTCCTGGCCACAACGAAAGCGGGCTTAAAGTGTATAATAACTGGTATCTTTATGTGAATAATAGTCAGAGTTGCCATCCACGCTTGAAATAAAAAAATAATATATGTAATTGAGTTGTAGTTCTTTGTAGGTTTCACTAATACTTCTGCATCTTCTACTACTATTTTTATTTCTCTGCTACTACTACTTTTACTTTATATTCTAATACTACTATTACTTACTACTACTACTTCTACTACTATTACTTACTACTACTACTATTACTACTACTACTACTATTACTTACTACTACTACTACTACTACTACTACTACTACTATTACTTACTACTACTACTACTACTACTATTACTACTACTACTACTACTACTATTACTTACTACTACTACTACTACTACTACTATTACTACTACTACTACTACTACTACTACTACTACTACTATTACTTTCTACTACTATTACTACTACTATTACTTTCTCAAACTACTACTACTACTACTATTACTTACTACTACTACTACTATTACTACTACTACTACTACTACTACTACTACTACTATTACTTACTACTACTACTACTATTACTACTACTACTACTACTACTACTACTATTACTTTCTACTACTACTACTACTATTACTTTCTACTACTACTACTACTAATACTTTCTACTACTACTACTACTACTACTACTACTACTGTTACTTACTACTACTACTTCTACTGCTATTCTCTTCTACTACTTCTTATTACTAGTTCTACTACTTACTTTCTACTACGTGCTTCATCTACTACGCCTACTATTTACTACTACTTCTACTACTTTTAACTCATACTACTTCTACTAAAACAACTACTTACTACTACTACTACAATTACTACTTCTACACTGTCAACAGCTTCTCTTCCTAGTGCTACTACTTTTACTACCTGCGCTACCATCCCGTCTTATAATCCTGTTCCTACTCCTGCTTTTACTACTATACTTACTTCAACTTACATATCCAACTACAGCTAATACAAGTACGCTAGTAGCTCCTGCGTTTGCTCCTAATCTTACACCTACAATTACTTCTACTCTTCTTTCTCTTCCTTTTCAATTGCTGCTTGCATTTATACTCCGACTAGGATTAGACTTCTACTCCTCTTTTTACTTTTGTGCCATGTCTCAACTCTCTTCTAACTGCTACTACCACATCCTGTCCGCTGCTACTCCTTAGTATCAATTAATAAATTGTGAATAACTTATTAAATCGATTGACTTACAGCATTCAAGTCTTTTGACATGCCTGAGATATTCAGCATGATCCGAAGATTAAAAAAATCGAGCTGACATCTCAGAGTGTGGGCCAATCCCTGTTTTTTGTTTGATATATGCGTTCGTCTCAGCTTTAAATCAATGTTGACAAACTTTTATTGGATAAGTTTGTTTAACGACAGGCATAAGAACACAAACGCAAAACGCAGGTAAAAAGTTTAGAGTTCGCTACGTTTTTTCTTTGCTTTTGCTTTTGCTTTTGCCAGCGCACTTTGTTGAAAAATCAAATTGAGCAAAAGTTGAACTTATAGGAAACTTTTGTGCTAACGCGAATAAAAACAAGTTGCACTCCAGATGGAAGCGCATGACTCAGAGATACCCAGAAATACGAGAAATTTCTTTGCTGCATAAGGAGACGATACTGAGAGTTTGATTGTAGTCAATAGAAAACTGAGATCTATATAAAGTTTAGACTGCAGTTGATAGAAGCAGCTATACATAACATTGAAGCTAATATACCCTCTTAGCTCTCAAGTTGACTGAGCATTAAGAGAAAGGCATGGGCTGGCAAGTTTGCAATTTGATTTGTGCGCCAAGTACGAGCAATTGATTAGCCTGATTCTAGCAGTTCATGAGTAGCCAACAGGCCATCCACCCACGCACTCAGTGGCACTCGCTTACTATCTCATTCACACTCAGTCAGGCACTCACTTATGATTGGCTTTTCACCTTATTTTTTGTTGAGGTCGGCAGCTGGTTGGCGCCTTGGCTTTGCGTAGCTTCAGTCGGCAAACTTTGCTTGCAATTTGTTAGCGCTTTGCGGTGGCAGCGACAACAACTGTTGCACTTGCTGGCAACTAGGTGAACTCAGTGCTGCGGCACAGACGCCCAGCTGTTTAATATGCTGTGAAATTGCATTACATTTTGGAAAAAAGAGTTGGCTTGCGGTTAGCCTGCTCAGCTGCTCGACTACTTGGCTGCTGCCTGTTGCCATTTGCAAGCTGCAGATAAGCGTATTAGCATAAGACACTACACACACTTGTTGTGTGTGCACATGTGAGTGTGTATGAGTGTGTGTGTATGTGTCTTATCTGCATTTACCTCTAGCCATCTCTAATTTTGTATAATTAGAAGCCAAGCATCTGCTATTTTGCAGTTACAGCAAAGTAGTGTGTGGAGCTTTTAAGTTTAAGTGAGCTTTTATGTGCTTGGCTTCGCTAAAGTTGATAAATAACATTCAATTAGATGTGTATATAAATGTATTTAACTTGAAGAACTTAAAAATGTGAGAGAGCTTTAATGTAAATAGCTTTAAGCTTTATAACATAGCTGCATTTGAGCTTTAATGTGCTTTACCTTTTCTTGATAAAGATATATTTGACCTTTAATGTTGTATATATATATATATATATATATATATATATATATATATATGGTAATATCTATTTAATACAGCTGTAAGTTAGTTATATGTGCGCTTTAATGTGCTTTGTTGAACGACTTTTACAAATATTCATCCAAAAGTCAGTTTTCACTTGCATTTAATGTTTTTAGTTATTTACCATTATACATCAAAATGAATAGGCATTTTCGAACAAAAGCTTTTGATTTAATGACGTCCATCAATTAACTTAATCACAGCTAAGCACACATTAAATATCTTTTAGTTAATCAGCTTTGCGCTTCAATGTGCTTTAACATATTTAGGCTTATCTTTTTAGAGCAGCTCTGACATTCCATATTTAATCAATTCATAGCCTCAACTATTTCATTTACAACTTATTCGATAAGCACATTAAAGTTCTTATATTTAGTCATATTTAACGCTAGTTAAGTTTTCATTTTCATCTAATGTCTTCGGGCCATAATAGCCAAACCAAAATAAGTATCACATGGACTAAGTTAAATTGTTGCCTGGCCAGAGGCGTGCAACGCGTCGCCTGTCGCCTGTCGCTTGTCGTTTGTCGTTTGCCGTTTGCCGTGGGGCTAACAAAATGAAAGCTTGTATTGCATTTAAAATGCAATAACCGGATTAGATTGTGTTGTTGCCATATCAGCATGTCCTTGCCACTGCTCTGCCTCGCTCTCCACCCCACTGGTTCTCGCTCCCCCCGTCTCTGTTGTTGTTGCATGTTACTTTGGTATTTATAGAGTTTTAACGCAATCGCAATTTCAGTTGACATTGTTCGCTTTTGGCCATTGTCAGCGCCGTTTGCTGCCGGCCCCTGTCGATAGCTGGCTGCAGGTATGTCCGACCGACACGGTCGGCCGCCCGGTCGACTCACTCCCCACTTAGTCGATACTCACTGTACTGTGCGCAATCTATCGCTGCCTGCCTTATGAAAAATGCATTTGCCTGCTTTTATATGTTGTGAACTGGCAACCAGTTGCCACGAATAACTTCATTTGCAATTGCCATGTTAATGTTCCTCTCTCATATTTGGCTAAGTCGAGCCTATGCAGGCAGCATATGAATTTTGTTGGTCAACAATGAGTTATGAAGCTTCCGATTTTATGAGATTTTCGCTTTGGCATTCAATTGAGCAACTGAAGTGGAGAGCAGTGTTAGGGTCTGAGTTTTCTTTAAAGGCAGTTTATGAAACTTGTCTCAAATTTTTGCGGATTTTTATCATTAATCAATCAAACTCTATAGATTTTTTTCAGATTTTATTTCTAGATACAAATCTCATAATTTTGGTAAAGCCTTCTTTTTGACATCAATCACAATTTTGACAGCTGCAGCAGCTGCGCCGGAAACCCTCATCGATGGGCGAACAAATTAAAGAGAATGCAAATAAGTCAATTCCCATTTCAAACATGAGATGAAATTAATGCGCTACCAAATAAATACGACAAGATAAATGTTTTTCTTTCCTTTTCTTTTCCTTACTTTTTTTCTTTTTTGGTAACAAGATAAAGCGACGGCAGCAGTGGGGCAAGCAGAGCTAATAAAAATACACGAGTCCTGTGCGCGTCCTTCCGAAGTGTGAGTGTGTGAGGCATGCCTTTGGCTGTGACAGGGTGTGCGAGTGCGTGTGTGGCACGTTTAGCATTTCAAAAGGCGTATTGTTTATTTTTCTTTGCTTCTCTATCTTCTTTCTGTGCATTTTCGCATTCAATGTTATTTATCTGCGTTTTTATACGTATCTTATGTGGGCCCCTCGTACTGCCTTTGTAACCCAAAGTCTCTTTCACAGTGCGCTTTTTTGTAGTTAACTTCTTTGTAGTTTTCGCTCACTTATTCATTTCTTTTTCACACACACGTGCCGTCTGAGTGTGTGTGTGTATTAAACTCGGCTTGCTGCAACTTGTCACGTACGGCAACAACCTTTGCCACTTAAAGTTTTAAGTTGTGCGGCACTGTAAAAATATGTTTTAATTCCATAATCAGCTTCGGCTACGAAATCAATTCCCCATTGTTCGAGAGAGTCCAAAAAATCATAGCATACTTTGCAGCGCGACAAATGCTGGTCACGTACAATCCCTAAGTTAATGGAGGAGGTGAGGCAGGGAGGCAGGGAGGCAGGGCGACTGAGTTACGCTGGGGCAGCTGTCGCTGTTTGGGTGCACTTAGCATTGCTACATAATTTCAGATGGCGTCGTTTTAAGAATTATGAATGCCACGTGACTTCTGCTGGCCAAATAATATAAAAGCACAAAAATTGGGGTAGGAAATTGCAGCTGAACCGAAACATTCTACTTTTATCTACAAGCGAAGCAAACACAAAATGAGCATCGTATTAATAAGAAATGCTTGAACTTTAAGAATATTTGATATATTTTAGTTTTTAATTGCAAATCTGTGAGTAGCAGATGAAATTTGTGATAGATTCTGCCTATGAAAATAAGTTTGTTGGCAGAGTCTTTGCATGAGCAACATTTCTGCGCAGATATCACAGAAATTCTTTTGCATGTGGCTTAAAGCGTGCAGTTGGATTTAATTTATATGGGCAGCAACTCGACCCGACCGGTCAAAGGTGTCGCACATAAACCATTCAATCTGACATCGCACAACTGTGCACAGCACAAAGGGACAGAGGAGACAGACGGCTAGAGGCTATGACAATGCTCCATGTTGACCGCAACCAAAACTTTCGATTTCAGTTCGTTAACGTGCAAAGTGAACACGTTTCTCGACAATGCACGGAGTTATATTTGGCTGGGGTGTTTTTTTGTCTTTTTTGGTTTGGTTTCCGGATTTACCACGTGGGTAACCCACGGCTGCAATTTACCAGGTTGTCGCTTTTTTTTTCCTTTCATTTGTCGAGTGGTTTCTTCTTTTTGTTGTTGTGGCTTCCATATTCATTTGGCAGGGCTGCAAATTGCGCACGAAACATGCGAGCGAGTGCAGAAAACCAATTTGTAATAAAGACTACGAATGAGAAGGACATAAAAGTGGACATGGCATGGCGAGGCCAGCCGGATTATATGGCTAGCGAAAGATGTTGACACATCACGCAGCATCGCAGAGCCAGAGAGCCAGGAGAGAGCAGATTCTGGCATTTGAATGTTTTCAATTAACTTTATGTAGATAAATAGCCAACAACTAGCATTGACGCTCGCGGGCGCTTTAAAAGAAAACAAAAAATGATTGTGGCAAAGTCGGAGGGCAGAAATAAAATGAAACATTGCATAACAGTAAATTACGCGCAGCGGAAATTGCATTATCAGCGTCAAAAGGCGCCAAGGACTATGGCCAGCGAGGACTATCAAGGACTCGGCTTGCACCCTGCAGCGCTTTGGCACTTCCTGCGCGTCGAGACAATGACAACGTGCATCGCGGATGAGACGCCAGCCAGCACGGAATGAGTTGTGATAGTAAACTTTTTGCGACGCGCATAATTACAGCTAAAAGAAAGGGATGCTCCGCCTGCCCCGGCCCAGCAGCAAGACTGATGAGCAGTTTATGACTTGGCGCTTTTGCGCTGCATTTAATATATATTTCTGCTGTATTGTGTTCTGTTTGCTTTCCTTGACACCAGACGCACATTTGTAAATAACAGTTAATAACAAAGTGGATTACTCTTGGCAGTGCAGCAGTTATATGAAATTTTAATGAATTGTTAAAGCCAAGTTAACATTAGAGCACATGTGTGCACTCCAGACCGAATCGCTCCCTTAACTTTCGTTTCCAATAAAGTTGAGTGCCGTCTCTGGACCCTTCCTCCCCGCCAAGCCCAACCAACACACAAATGGAAATTTTACGCAGCCGTGAAGAGGAGGAAAAGTGCCCTTTAAAATCACTTTATTATGCATGCGTGCCAATGGCTGTGTGGACACATTTGTTACCATACGATAATTTATAAGAAAAAGCGTTCTCATCGAACCGGCGACATTTCACATTCCATTCCCGGAATGGCGCTGTCTTCGAGCGATAAAAAGCCAGCGGCGACCGACACGCGCTTTAATCATGAAAATTCATATTGAGTGCCGGCACATGTTGGCACACGCTCGATAACGATAGCTACTTATGGGCATAGATGGATGCACTCACACCTGATAGGTGTGCTTACATATGTAAATGTAGCCATTGAATTAAAATTTCAAGAAATTTCTAAGACACTTGCTGTCTGCAGTGGCATAATATATCTATGTGTAGAGTCTATGTATATGTTTGGGCAGCCAACAAGTGCAGGGCCTGCCGCATGCCACATGCCACATGCCACACGCCCCACTGTCACAGCCTTGTCGTCGCACACACAAAACAGCTGCACAATTTCCGTTAAAAACTTTGCGCTAAAACTTTTTGTGTGCGACTTTTGGCAGTGGCGAAGACAAAGGACGCTTAACAACAGGCAGAAGCTGGATACTCTAACTAACTGAATTTTAGCATAGTTAAATATAAAGGCGAATGCATTTAATTTAAAATTATTCAGTTATTTTAGCTTTCGGTTTATGAGGATATTTTTATGTTCTTAAACAGCTATAATATAGAAAACCTTCGCAAATAATTCTATCACTAATAAAACTTTCATGTTTCTTGCTTGCTCAAGTCCAATAAGAATCTAGTCAGACTCTGCGTTCGTCTAAGTTATAGTCAGTTGGAAGTTTCCGCCGCATGCACTTCAATTGCGTCGACATTTACATGCCTGAGTCATTGGCCAAGAGACTGCGCTCTCTGCTTCTCCCCCTGCCGACAGTGTCTTACATCTGCTTTGACTCTAATAGATTTTAATCAGCCGCAGGATATGCGCCTGGACGCTGCCAAGGACAGCGACAACATGCTGTTTTTTCGAGGCCAGCTGCTGCTGCTGCTGCTGCTGATGAAAATCGCCCACGGCGCAGAGCTTTAATTAAGCGATTTGTATAAAGCCCGTACAATCTAAGCTCTATATATATATATCATTTGAAATGCCCATTAAATTTGGTTAAAGTGTGGCCCGTTTTCCACGCGCGACACCTCGAGGGAGGGTGGCGGCGGCTTCACACGCCTAATGAGGCACTCACTGAGTGCATACACTGCTCGAAAAAAGCTGTTGCATTTCGGTTTCAGCACTTTGACACGTTTGCCACATAAGTAGACGCTGGGCGCAAACATATTTCTTTTTATTTACGTAATTGGCTGAGTGCTTCGGGCGCTTGGTGCTTGGCGCTTTGCCTCAGTTTATGGCCAGATATATATATTTTAATGGCCTTATCGGTTGATATCCGTAACCGCATCCGCATCCGCATCCACGTCCGCTACCGTTTCTGGCTATAAAATGACCCGCATAAATGTTGCCCGCGCATTACGCATTTAATTTTCGCCCTCTGCCAGCGAGCCAAGTGTGAAATATCAGCTCCTGGACAGCTGGGCCAATAAAAGTGTCAAATGGAAATGCGTATAATGAGCATCAGAGTTCAGAGTTCGCAGCATTGCTGCAAGGACATCATCGTCCTGTGCTTTTGCTGCTAACCAATTGAATGTCAATGTCGCATCCGCTGCGCTTGACTTCTGACCGCCTCGACCGAACCGCCCCGCCCCGTCGCGTCGTTAAAGTGCTTTAAAATGCAAAGTGCCATTATTTGTGTGCATCGTTAAATTTCATTTAAAGCAGACAGTCAGCGACAATTTCGCCTTGCCTGCCCCCATCGCGCTGCCTTGCCCCATTTGCCGCTTTGCCACAAACTTTCGTTTATCTTGTCATCGTCATCTTTATTGGCTGCTGCTGCTGCTGTGGCTGCTGTTATCCTGCGGGCGTGTTGTGTCCATAATTTCGCATGTAATTCGATAGGCCACAGATAGTGGCTATCTCTAATGTCTAATCTAAAGACCAAGACAATTCTGCAAATAAAGCTGTTAAGCTGGTAGCTAGCCAAATAAAAGTAAATTAAATACTGTTTCCACATCAATGTGCCCTCACAGTCAAAGATGCGCTTCCAGCTTCAACTAACATGGCCTATGAAACGAATCGAAATGGTCCTCCCTAGAAAAAAGAAACTAGAAACAAATGAGCGTCGTAAGTGTCCGACTAGCTGATACCCTGAGCTCTGCTTAGTTTCTGCTTCTTCGTACAGACTTTGGTCCTAGGTTGCGGATGGATGGATGACGGAACACACGAATGGACAGATATACTTTTGATTATTATTTGATTATCCTTCAGATGCACAAAAAATAAAACCAATAAAATAATTTTAAGAATTTATTAAAAATATTTATATACATATATATATACAAAGATATATATATAAACATATATATATTTTTATTTTTTTCTTCTTTTTATTAGTCTAAACTTGAATTTCGGATAAATTGCATTTCTCCGATACCTTCACCCAGAGGGGAATAGCGAGCACAAAACAAAGTCCCTAAAAAAGAGGAGAAAATTAAATAGCCCAAAAGCCTTTCGAGATCAGAGCAGTTTATACTTACGGAAAAGATAATACACAGTTCATACCATATCTGAATACTCAGTTCATTATTAGATGTTTCCAATGGATCTACAAATTTGCGTAATAATATTTTGACGAAAAAATACATCATCATTGCGACTATGAACTGGAATAAATTTCAAATAGTCAAATAGGTCGCAAATACTTGAGACTCACCCGCTTCAGTTTTAAGGTATTATTGCGATACGTTCCATTAATTCCAGTGACAAGTGGTATATTAATTAAAGTATTCATTACAATCGATACGATTAAAGCTGTTCTAATATTTTGCTGGCCATTGCACAGGGTTACGATGGCCACGCTTCCGTCCAGAATATTAAAAATCTAAACAGCAAAAAGCTAGCTGAGTATATATATATTGTTCACTCATATTAGAACTTACTGCAAAAATGATGATTACAATTAAAGTTGTATATCTGAGTGCTTCGAATTGAAGTAAACACATTTTTACAATTAATTTTCTTCATACTCAAAATGTGAAAACCAGTTCCTTTGTTTTCTTTTCCTGTAAAAGAAAATTTGAAACAGGCTACTTTGATTGCTACTAAATATAAGTTTTAAAAATTGAGAAGCTTTGAACAACAAACTTTAAAAGCTCGTGGAAGCTTTTTATAAATAAGACCTTTTAGATACCAAATATCCATTAGACCACAATTCATAAGGTCAAACCAATTAAATTTTTTAAAAATCATTATCAAAAATTTTATTTGCCGTTGTATTACCTGAGCTCCCACTTTTCGCCCAGTTTCAGGTATAGAGTAAATACAAAAATCAAGCTGAAAGCCTGAAAGAAACATCCAAAATATAAGCCACAAGCATCGAGTGTCTTGGTAGCCACATCCACTTACCGAAAGTGCTGCTTGCAAGTAATACCAGGGACTCAGAAAGTTTGAATAGAATTTAGTATCAAAGACAACGGCTTGGTCCGCAATTAATATCTTACTTATAAAGAAGGCTATAAATGTGAATATACACTAGCGGAGATGGAGTAAACGTGGTCAACTTATGCAGTACCTAGAGTGATCTGAACTTACAAGCTTGAGCGGCCATTTTTTGTAAAAAATGCCTCCATAAATGCCCAAGCCAGTTGTAGCAAAAAGAATACTATCCAGTATTATAGAGACGACCAGTATGCCTTTCGCAGCACCGTCGAACTCGCTTACCAATTGTATGCAGTGGAAAAGGTTACAAGTAGTACATATCTGAAAAGAATTGCATTTACTGTCTTTTATGCGATTGCAAAATCGTAGCTTACCATAACTACCAAACATAATACGACCGCATTGATTTGCAGTACAAGTAACTGTAAGAAACACATGTTCTGTAAGCCAAACTCCAACTAAATGTTCTTTAAAAGCGACAGACAACTTTCAGACTCGTTCGACCTTTACGATCAGTACGAAGACTAATACCATCGAGACAAGCTATACAGAACATAAATTAATGCAATCATAAACATCGCTCTCTCACGGTTTTTCTTTTTCTTCAATTCACTCACACAACATAAGCACGACACGAAAAAAAATATATCGGATAAACGACCCAATTTCGATTTAGCTGCGCGCTCTTGAAAAATTATCCAAATAATTGCCTTAAACACGAGGTAGACCGTCAAACAGGCCGCTAACTAAAATGTTCGTGCGTAAATTATATTTTAGATTGATTTTGAACTTAATCTTAAGTAAGCTTAAAGCTTATATTTTTAAAGTGCCAAAAGCTTACGCAGAATTTAATTTTAAGATGAAGCTCGTTACTCTACAATAAATACTTATACAATTAATACAATAAGCTAAGAGCTTTAAGCTCTTTATATATATTAAGGTCAAATGCAAGCAACAAGTAAAGCTTAGCAAACAAATATCATACTAAAAGCTTTCTATATTTTTAGTTTAAGTGCAAGCTTTTTTGTAAGTGAGCTTTAAGCTCATTAATTTGTATTGCTAATTAATAATTAATACATATATGCATGCAAAGCCTTTCAGCTTAATATATTTTGGAAAACTTGTTTTCAACTTAACTATGAACAGTTTAAATGCTTTTTGCGCACATAAGATATAAATTCCAAGGGACAATATGACGATGACGAACACAGTTGCAGCTGTGATCGAAAGGATCATAAATGGCACTGCCGCAGTATGACTGATGATATAGGCAATATTCACACCCACTTCGGCAATACAAATTTGCTTCACATATCGATATATATATATAGATATAGAAAAGGGTATATGAGGGATAAGCTACTGCACAAAGACTCACCAAAAGGATGCCCAGAGAGACTTCAGTAGCGATTTTAACACATCGTGACGATTTAACTCTGCACATTGCAGATTCTAAATATGTATAAATATTAGGTAACAACGTTTGGATTAGAAAAAACTATAAACATAAATGACAACTATTTCAAGTGAAACATTAGTTAGCTACAACAGCCAGCCCACAAGATGTCCAACATCCAACATGCGCAACAACAGCAACAACAATGAGAACATTGTTGACAACTTCCAGTTGAACGCACAAAGCGAAGCCAGAAGACAGTATCGACTCCTTCGAAACAACCCCTACAGGGCATACGGCATACGGCATACGGCATAGAGTCGCAGTCAGTGGCTGTCCTTGCCAGCTTGCTTCTCCTTGTTGGTTGTCCCTTTGCCAAAATAATCGCCACAATAATCTGTCAACGACAGCTGTTGATGTCATAAAAACCTTTTGAAGATGTAAAGATGTTGTCACACACACAGCAGCAACAACAACAACAACAAAAGCTAATGATAATTTGCCACAATTTACACAGCAACAGGAGCTGCCCCAAACCAGCCGCATCTAATGGCTGGCGATAAAATCATTGATGAAGCTAAAAAGCTAATTGAATGTTAATCGCTTGACATTGACATTGCACGTGGCTGTGGCTGTGGCTGTGGCTCTGGCTCTGTCTCTGGCTGTGGCCGATAAAGGCCAAAAAGGTGAGCATTGAATTTGCATAGACTAATGATAAATCAACGGGCGGTCCGTGCTTTAAGGCCATGGCTGCGTCTTTGCTCATTTATTTATGCCACAACAAGACACAAATAAAATGCAAACAGTCTTTAAATTAAAAATTAAATTTTAATCTACAGCAAGGGGCCAGCATTGCCGCGGGCCAAGTGATGATCCGTATCAGTTAGTAGAGCTCGACAAGGTGGTACTAAGCAGCGGGAGGGTTGGTTTCTTAGAAAAACCAAGCTCACAGTTTTCAGCTTGTCCTTTGTCTGGGACGATGACATATCGCGATGCTGAATTGTCTGAGCTGCTTGGGTTCTCATTTCTTTTCTATTTCTGCTTCAGTTCGTCTGGCAACATCCTCCAAATTTGCCTAGACTGTGGCAGTTTGAGGGATTCCGTTGAGTTACTGAAAGCAAATTCACAAAGAATTTCTTTCGTTATATATATATATATAATATATAATATATATAAATTTAGAATATTATATATAATATTATTCATTACGTAGATTTAATATTTTTATTATAAATATGTCATATAATCATTCTAGTTCATAAAATTCAATTCAAATTTAATATTCATGGAACGACGCTCTGTAAGTTAGGACTCTTTGGCTGCTGGATGCTCATCCATCATTTAGATACGTTAGCTTCTGGAATCAGTTACTTCTTCTATTCTTGATATACTTAGACTAAGCCATTACACTCAAAATTACCAATTTAAACTAACCAAAAAATTAAAATTATATAAAATACATTTAAATATTTAATTTTCTAGAATTTTGTTTTAATTAAACTAAATTAATTTAAATTTAATTCTAATATATACAGAAGAGAATCAGAATTTTCCACTAAAAACAATTGACAAAATATTTTTTAAATTTTTCTTATACATATTTTAAATACCTCGATTATTTGTCAGTCAAATCTCAATGCTCAATTACATTTTGAGCAGATATCAAAAGAAATACATTCAGCCCGTTCAATGTTGAACAGCAAAAACAGCAGCAGCTCGGCAACACTGGAATTATGGCAGTGGTCTGGCATGCACAGCTAACATTTGCTGTTGCACAAACTTTTGAATTGGACACTCGAAAGTGGAGCGTCTGGCCATGACGGGGACTACATAAAATGCAGTCACAGCTGTCTGGCTCAGCTTTGGAGGCATTTCGGGGTTCGGCCCTTTTCACGTTTTGCGCCATGTCCGATACAAATAGCACAGATGGCATTGGCCAAATAGCCACAGATGCATCAATTGTCTAATTGTTTGCCGAGACAGAGTCGTCATAATGTCCATCAAATTACGGCCCAAGAGTTGAGTTGAGTCGAGCTGAGGTCACCAATACAATGTGAGGGTGTCTGACAGCAAAACCTTGCTGTCTGGCTGCTGTGGGGATGCCCGTGGGATAGGTAAATTTGATTTATGACTTATTATGCGTCTTATGTCCTTTCATAATTTAATTATAGCAGGACATAGCTGCACAGACACCAGACAACAGGCTGGGAATGTGAATGTGCCTGCGAGTGAGAAATGCACTTTTTATCCACGTCTCTGGCCCCTCGCTTTCTCTGTATCGTGTAAGCACAATAAAGCATAATGCTCTGTTATTTAAATGATGAAAATTCGCTTACGTAAATTGGATTGCAACAATTGTTTGTGCTCAGCTGCATGCGCAAGCAGTTTGTGCAAAAACCAAAAGCGACAAGCCCAAGCACAAGCCAAAGCCAAAATGCAAATGTAATTAAACTGCACTTAGGCCAGTTCTCTTTCCACTCTCTCTCTCTCTCTGTGCGTGTGTGTGCTTGGTATGCCAAATGAAATTGAAATAAATTATTGACTAATTGTCAAGGCAGACAGACAGACAGGCAGACAGATAGACAGACAGGAGTATGCATTCTGCTGGCCCACATGGCGTATGCGCAATCACAACTGCAGCTAATTTCGTAAGAAAAACGTGTTTGAGTGTTGCCCCTTTGCCTGGTTTTTAACGCACATCTTCATTTAATTTGATTGTTTATGCTGGCATTAGCCTGGGAATTGCCAGAAATCAATGTCATCTCGGCCTGGGCCTGACGCCTGCTCCAAATCCAAAATAAAGTGTTTTACAATCACTTTTTAATCAGCTTTCAATTAGATGATTGGCCATACGCATGTCGAATGGCAATCGTAAGAGTACGAGTTAGCTATGAGTGTCATCCATACACCTGAGAGTATGACCAAGCTCTTTTATAAATTAGCTGCGCCAGAGCTGCTTGTGTTGATGGAATGGAATTTGCATTCGCTTTCAGGCCTCGAATTTCAATTTTCTGTAATTTAAATATTAAATCCAATTAATTTTCAAAGCAAGTATCGTAATGAAAGTTGAAATTAAACTTAGCTTGCTCTGAAAATGATACAATTTCATAGAGATAAACTGTTTCACATGAATTTTTAGCTATAAGACATAATTCGCTATGGCCTAAAAAGTTGATTGGCTTGTAAAAAATATTCTCAAATATATAAAAATAATTTTAAAAATTTTAAATATATTTTTCTATATTAACTCATGTTTATCTATATTTAAAAATTAAAGGAAGTAGAGAACTGGCCATACAAAGTGAAGTTCAAGGCATAGACTTCTCTGCTGAATTCGAGATATCTAACTCTTTTGAAGATATAAGGCATTGTCTGCTCATATGTATATAGAGTAAATATAGATTTAAAATCTTTCTCAGCCTTGTCTGCTATTCCCAAACAACTTCAAGATCACAGTGCATTAACCCTTATAATGTCTTGAGTCTAACAAAACATGCCCGCTCTTATGATATATGTTTGCTGAATGACCCAGAAAGCAAATGAAACTCTGATTGCTATATGTTATGTTATATGGGCTGAAACAGTCGATAATTAACAGACAATAATTATAGCAAGTGCAAAAAGCACAACTAACCGGGTCACAATTGTCTCTGGGTCTATTGTTTGTTCGGGTAAATTGAATGGCAATGAGACGGATTTTGATTTTGATTTCGATTTCGATGTCGATGTCCATTTCATAGATCAATCGGTAGGCAGCCAGAGGGCAGGCAGCTCGTAACGCTTAAGTGCTGGAGGTGTGCGAAAAAAAGAAACTGTTAAATCCAATTAATGGCATATAATAATTTGCAGGGCGTAAACACGCCCCCGCCACGAGCTCAGCGGAAAGCGGCTTAGCGAGCACGCGAAGGCCACCAATGAAAACGAGATGACGTCGCAGAAACCGGCTTCCAGCTTCGACTCCAGCGGCAGCTCCAATTGTTTTCAGCTGCTCTGATATAATTCATTGAACAATTGCACGTTTACTGCTTGTTAGGCTTCACTTTGCTTAGCACCGCTGATGATTTGTGGCCCAACCTCGAAACGGAAGCTTTGGCAAGGTTTAACGAATATGCGTTTTTATTATTATCGAAATAATCAACATTAACAAGAAGAAGTTTCAGCAACTAGCGCTAGCTGGTCTCTAGAAGCCCCAGTGAGTGCCGAAGCCATCGAAGCTCATGTGGGAGACGCTCTCGGCGGGCGAGTAGTGCACGGTCTGCGAGCTGCCGTAGCTGGAGACGCCCAGGGCGGGGGCATTGTGGGTATAGGTGGTGGCAGCTGGTCCATGGTTCACATTGGTGGTGGCCAGTGGTGTGGCATAGGCGACAGCTGGTGCGGCATAGCTCTTGGCAATCACGGGTGCAGAGTAAACAGTCTTGGCCAGAACGGGAGCTGGAGCAGCATACGAGACAGTCTTGGCCAGCACGGGAGCTGGAGCAGCATACGAGACAGTCTTGGCCAGCACTGGAGCTGGAGCAGCATAGACAGCCTTGGCAACAACTGGAGCTGGAGCGGCATACACAGCCTTGGCAACAACTGGAGCTGGAGCGGCATACACAGCCTTGTGCACAACAGGCGTAGCCTGAGTGTACAGAGGAGCTGCATAGGTGGTCTTGGCAATGGCCGGAGTGTACACATTATTCTGGACGCGAGTGTCTGTCTTGCGCACGCTGGAGTAGGGCGTATCGATAGCCTTTGAATAGCTGGAGACGGTGCCGTCAAAGGAGCGCACCACATTATGCTGCGTGGAGGCAACAGCATCCACGGCAGGATTAGCCACGGCCACATGGCTGGCCAGCAGACCGGCATTGGCATAGGCCACCAGAGCGCAGAGGGAGATGACGTAACGGAAAGCCATTGTGAATGGAACTGAAAACTGTTGCTAGCTGACTGACTGGGCTGCGACTGTTGCTGATTTGGCCAAAATGTTGCGGCTTTTATACGCAGCTGACGCGTGCCAAAACGACGAATGTTTGGTAATTGAGCCGGCCCACAATGAGAGATGCGAAATTGCTGTGCTGTTGAGCCGGATTGCCTGTCTGCCTGTCTGCCTGTCTCTCTATCTGTCTGTCTGTCCGTTGAGTATTTGGCAATTATTTGAAAGCCAATTTGTGACCATAAATTAAACGTCGTAATTACGTTTGCAGAGCGAACGACTCGACGGCACACGTGTAAAATTAATAACAATTTGGCAAAGAAAAAATTAGAGTATATAAAACGCAGGCAGCAAAAGAAATAGGGCGTGGCAGTCATCCCAAGTTGGCAACACAATTCAATTTGGGGGACAGGCGCCAACTTTGGTAATTTCAATAAATATTCATCATGCGCCCCGTGCGCCACAGGAGCAGCACAAAAACTTGCACGAAAGTACAAAAATCATAAACAACAACGAAAAGTAAAAAAAAAACAACGCAAAAAAAAAAGAACAAAAAAAACATCCCCACAGAAAAAAGTTGACACAAGCTGAAGAGTCCTTGAATGGGGGCGGGGCATATTTGCTGCTTGAGTTGAACTCAATTTAATGGAAAAATACGCGCGAACGCAATAAAAGTTTTTTGCGCTCTGTTGTTCTCTGGGAAATTTATGAGCTGCTGATAGTATTCAAAATAATTCACTTTTCGAACTCCGGCGAACTGCTTTTGGCCCGTCATTTGCCGACCCATTGAACCAGTTTCTTCGCCTAGGCCTAAGTCGCTCTGTCGCAAATGTTAAGGCCATTGCGACCGTGAAATTTGGCCAACATAATATTTGCTAAGTACTTTTTGTCGGCTATTTAAGCTGCGGCGTTGGTCCAGTTAGGCATCAGTAACAGCTCCAGTTGCAATTAAACAACAACCTCCTCAGTCATGGCATTCCAGTACGTCCTTCTCTCCATCTGCGCTCTGCTCGGTGCGGCCAACGCTGGCCTCCTGGCTCCAGCCAGCTATGTGGCAGCTGCTCCCGTGCTGACCAAGCTGGCCCAGCCACATTACGACGCCGTCGGCACCACCCAGCAAAATGTGGTGCGCTCGTTTGGTGGCACCGTCTCCACCTACTCCAAGAACGTGGTCACACCCTACTCCAGCGTCAGCAAAGTGGACTCCCGCACCACCAACAATGTCTACACGCCTAAGACTGTCTATGCTGCTGCTCCAGCTCCTGCTATCACCTATGCTGCTCCAGCTCCCGTACTGGCCAAGACTGTCTCGTATGCTGCTCCCGCTGTCACCTACTCAGCGCCTGCTCCCGTGCTGGCCAAGACTGTCTCGTATGCTGCTCCAGCTCCAGTTTATGCCAAGAGCTATGCCGCACCACTCGCTGCGCCCACGGCCTATGTGAAGTATTCGCCTGCAATTAACGTTGCTCACGTTAGCTTCGATGGCTTTGGCTCCCACTGGGGCTATTAGGTTGAGCCTTCGCGCTCAGCACTTGTTGAAACTGTTGTTGATCACTCGAATTAAAATTTAGTTGCAAGAAAAAACTTTGGCAATTGTTTTTATTATTTTTTAAAATTGTACAAATTTTAACTGCTTGCATTGCTTTTGCCCAACTGCCTGGCACAGTTAATGGCACATAATACACGCAACATTAGCAGTTGACAATGCTATGTCATGACACTAACTTGCCAACACTTCAACAAGACGTTGGCCAAGCTTGTTGCGTGGCTTGATAAGCTGCTCCACTTTAGCGCTAATGCATATATCTGTTTCTCTATCGAGCTCTTTCACATATTTATGTATATATATATTTATATATATATTCACATCCTCATTCCGTTTCGCTTTCCATCAATCTTGTTTTCTCAGTCGCTCTCTTTTAACCGCCCTTTCCCTCTCACGCACTCTTCATATTTTTCTTACATTCTATCTGCCTCTCGTTCTGGCTTTATCTCTCTATCTCTACCTCGTTTGCTACCCTGAGACGTCTCTTTCTTTCTGACTCTCCGTACCTCTCTCTCCTTCTCTCTCTCAATCTCCATATCTGTATATTTCTTTTACATTCTCTCTATATCTCTGTATATCTCTCGCTTTCTCTCTCTCTATGTATAGATCTCTTTACCTGTGTCTACCTCTCTCTCTTCATGTCAATTGATATTCTCTCTCTCTCTCTCTATCTGTATCTCTGAATTCTCTATATCTCTTTCTATATCACTTCCTCTCTATCTGTATCTGTATCTGTATCTATCTTTATATAAATTTAATCTTTCTCCTTATCTCTCAATTCTCTATCCCTCTCGCTCTTTGTCTCTCTTCCTTTCTGTCACACTATCAGCCTCTCCCCTTGTCTCTAACCTCTCTCACTCTGCAGCTCGTTACCCTATGTCTCTCTTATCCCGTCTCTCCCTCTGCATTCCCCTTGTCCGCAGCTGCCGCCTCATTCTGCACCTCCTCCCCAAAACGCTGCCCTTCACATGAGTTCAACATTTAATGGGGCGTATGTGTGCCATAATTTTATGCCTCACGCCCAGGTTCTTCCGCATGCATCGCTCTCACTCTATATAAATATATCTTCATTCTTTTTTCACAGGGTCGCAAAATATTTAGTGCAAAACTTTTTGTTTGTCTTTGCACTTGGTGGCAGCGGCGGTGCGGAAGGCGCACAAAAAATTGTTGGCCAAAGTTTAATGAGCCACATGACCCCTTTTGGTTTTTCAGTTAGCCCCCAGTTTAGCTAGCCTTTGCAGCCATAAACTTTGCGATGGGACCCATCGGCAGCTCAGCAGCTTGACCAAAGTGTTGTTATTGTTATTGTTATGGTTATGGAGGTCTGTGGCGGAAAAGTTTGGCCAAATCGTCGAGCAGCAGAGAAAAAAAATAGTATTAACTGCTTGGGCTACAGCAAACTATTTAGCCATAAAGTTGGCCGTTCTGCTGGGCATATTTTATGCATTTCGACGGGCATGAAAATTGTTTTCCATTTAATGTTGACAACAGTAAAATATATATATGCGCACATAGCACATAGCACATAGATAAAATATGTAAGAGCTCTTGTTGAGCATCCTAGTCCAAGCCATCCGATTGTCCTTGAATATGTGCTCAGTCGCATGGCTGCACTTCGCTTTTGCATATTGTTTCCGAGTATTTGGTGTGCTGTCCAGGCTGCTGTTGTTTGGCTATTTGCAATAGTTTTGGATTCGCCTTTGTTGATTTCTTTATTGGCTCATGCATATGCAGAGCGAACAGAACGGACGCTCGGACATTGGCTGACAAGGACTCAGCCAGCCAGACACTCGAGTGTTTATCGTTATTGATTGCAGCTGGTGAAATATGAGAAGTGTAAGTCGCTGCCAATACCAATTCCCACTGAAATTCCCATCCAATTCCCAATTTCAATGCCATCCAATTTGTCTTCCAAATGCAAATTCAATTTGCCACTAGAAAAAGATTTTCTCCTTCCACAGAGTTCGACAGTTGCGCTTTGCCACCTTCTTCCGCTTCAGGTAGACATAGAAGCCAACCAAAAATATGATGAGCACTAACTGTTATCGATATACGATAGACACATCAATCGTTTCGAATGCTATGCAGACTTACCAGAATTAACGGCGTAATCAGCTCGATTTGCAATAGTTGTCTCTCAGTGATACTTTTATTAAGACACCCTGCGGAATTCAGAGAAGCAGCCGATCGATTATCATTGGCGAAGCAACTGGCTGGCAATTCACCAAATGTGAGCAGATAATCATCGGGACCCAGGGCGCCACAGCACTTGTACTACAGAAGAGAGCTTGAAGCGGCAAGCAAAGTTGACATGAAAGATTTGCGACTTACCGTAGTTTCGTACTTACTGAGGCTCTGTCCATTCTCCCACAACTTGTGGATGTCATGCACGAGCGGATAGCTCTGTGTCAGCACCAGGGTTACCATTAAATCCAGAAAGCTGCTTACCGCTAGGACGGTCAGGTACTGCAAAAGGATATCATGCTGCAGTTGGTACAATAATGAGACCTAAATGACTTACAATGCGCAGTGGCTTTAAGTTCTGATAGAGCACCAAGCCAAATCCCAATAATAAAATGCAAATCAGTATAAGGCACCCCACAAGCGAGACAATTTCAAATTTTAAAAAATCACAGCCTGGCGTATTCAAATAGTAGTTCACTATCGAAGCGTAGTACACGGTATCATTGACAACGCAGCTCTTTGCATGAAAATAAATAAAAGAAAAGCGAGAAGATATATAAATTAATATATAAATTAATATATAAATTTATATATAAATTTATATTTATATTTATATATAAATTTATATATATATATATGTCGATCGACGCTTACTAACCAAGCATATGACAAAGCCTATGAGCACAATCCCGCGAAAGCTAATCAATTTCCAGTTCCTTTCCTGCGGAACGGGCACAACGTTTGGCTGTCTCTCCTGGGCTCTCTGCATAGTGTGTAATAATCGGCTGTAATATAGTTCAGATGTAATCAAAGCAAATTCACATTCAATTAAAATTCTTTGACCCAAATTCTAACTCAAGTTAAAAATTGAAATCAACAAATTTTGCACAACTTTAAATTTTGTAGAATTTACTGTTTGGATGACTGAAGTACAGAACTGAAAGCAAGACTTTGCACTTGATTAGCCAACTTAATTTAGCCGTTTATAGTTCAGCTAACACAAATATAACAAATTGTTGTGAGTTTTATATGACAATATCGTGTGAGCAGTATTTACACGATATTCTTCAATTTCTCAAATGTTACAAATTCGTAGACAAGATTAGGAATTCGAGGAGCCAAAGTTCTGGAAGGACATCATTTGACCGAGTTTTCTCGCTTGAGTTGTATCCAATTCTAGTCAATTTTTCTTCGATACCTCTGCAGGTTTGTCGAAAATTGAAATTGTGTTGTAAAAAATATATAAAATATTCAAATTTGATTTACAGTTATTTGTGAAGTATTTGGAAAATGTAATTGAATATTTTGAAGTGCACAAAATAAACTCGAGGTCAGGTAGCAGCCTCTAAACATATGTATAAATACCAAAAAGAAAAGGAAATAAAACACAAATGTCAAGCTTCTGCGCCAGGTTAAAGCGATTTCTGGAATTTGCATAGATTTGCTGTGGTGTTTGCTTCGGTTTCGCTTAGTTTGGCTCGCTTCGGTGCGGTTCGTATGAACGTCTCCAGTCTATGGAATTTTTTAATCAAACAGTTGCCATTAATTACTGCAGAATTCTGCCAGCCACATAACAGACATTTTTTCGACGGACTCCAAATGAATGAAAGCCAAAAGATGGCAAGAGGGCAAGAACCAAGGCGCGGCCAATACTCCCGCTTCACATGTTTTTGTTGCCGTTCGCTGTGTGTGGTGTGTGGCAGTAGCAACAAAAAAGATTGCCACGGGCTAAACCGCAACGCAGCCAGAGCTGGCTCGCAACCAGTGAAATAGGGATGGAGAGAGGAAGGGAGATAGAAGCGTTGAGTGAGGTCTTTGCGTTGCAGCCATTCAACACAACTAAAAATCAAATTAGGTGCAAACGAGCAGCCGTCAGCAGCGGTGGCTGCTGCCAGTGGGCGTGGCCGCGCCCAATGTAATGAATAATTTATAATGCAAA
The DNA here is from genome assembly GCF_003285905.1 of Drosophila hydei. Classification (NCBI taxonomy): domain Eukaryota; kingdom Metazoa; phylum Arthropoda; class Insecta; order Diptera; family Drosophilidae; genus Drosophila; species Drosophila hydei. The sequence continues at coordinate 2,249,723 of NW_022045838.1, read as the reverse complement.
AGCGCTGATATTTTTTGTTGCCTTCGCTCTTAGCTGAAATTAAAATTTTGTGGCTTTGCTTTTCATACGCCAGTTAAAGTCAAAGATTTTGTTGTTTTCTGCTTGCAGAAACTTCAGCTGCAGTCGGACGGCCCAAAGCCAAGGGTGGGCCCAGCTCCATGTGAAGGCGGCTGATAAATGTGCGTGTGCTGGTGTCAAGTGCACGCTCGTGAATTCAATTTGATATACAAACTGATTTATCGATGCTGAGCAGAGTAGTGTAGAGCTCCGCCCACTTGACTCCTCCTTTCCACTTGAAGCACTGCCACACGCCATTCATAAGTCAGTCAGTCAGTGGGCCAAGCTGCAGCTTCTTAAGGGGGGAGTCGTGTCTGCTCAAGAGACGATAAAAAATTACATACACTTGTAACTGTTGCTGGCTGCAGCCCCTAACAAGGTTAATTTGTTGCGATCGCACAGCGCACTGTCATTTATCTTCGCTGTCAGCGCCAAGTCTATGAAGCAGCCAGGCTCTAATTTGAATTTAACAAGCTTCGCATCGAGAGCGTGTCCTCAGTTAGTCAGTCAGTAAAAGTCAGGCAGGCAGGCAGGCAGGCTGGATGGCAGTCAGTGAGAGTCTATCACAGCGCTTTGAAAATTAAAAATTTATTGCCAGACGAGGTGTCAATCATCGCCTCGCATCGCAATAAAAAGTAATATGTAACGGGAACACAAAAAGATGATGGGAACTTGAAGCACAGCAAGACGAATCTGGAATGCTCTAACTCCTGGATATGGATATGAGAGCAAGAACTATTTATCTTATATCTTTTGCAATTATGAAGACAATTTGTGGCTTATATATAAATTTATTAACATGAACTTTGCCATGAACACTGGAGATAGGACTCTCTATATATATATTTATATATTTTTTTAGATTTTGTCATACAGTTACCAATGAGCTGGATAAACTGCTATATCTTTTATATTTCAGAATTTCTAAAATAATTTTTCATTTTAAATTTTTGTTCCTGACAGTTGCCATGAACTTTGCAAGGAACATAAGAAACGCATTTTTTATATTTTATATACAGAAACTTTTTGCAATGATACATGAATTAATTAATAGTAATAATAGTACTAAAATTTAACATTAACTTTACAATGAACATATAAAAACAATTAAATTCAATATATGTACAAAGTCTTTTAGTATTCAATTTAAATTTCAGTTAACATGAACTTTACAATGAAGATTGAATTCCAACTGTGATTTAAATAGTGAAAAAGTAAGAAAAATATTAACAATCAAATTTTTATTTAATTAAAATTTGCCATGAATTTTGCCATCAACTTTTGGGAATTCATATATCTATCTTTCTATAAATTTGCCATGCCATCCAGAGGGCCAACTCCCTACAGCTGCCCATCGAGCCGCATTGACCACAAAACAAAGCAATTCACATATTCACCATGCTCTCTGTGGAGCCATAAAGAGTCTAAAAAAGGAGAAAAGTCCCACAGGACTCGGAGGACACTTCATCATCAATTTGTATCCGTGCAATGTTTCAATTTCACTTGTTGGCTTCTCGATTGTCGCTTGTCGCTTTGTCGCTTTGGGTTTTTGGGGCGACACTTTTATGGTTTTCAGATTTGTGCTCATGTATCCACCAGCTATCATGCATTTTTTATGAACTTTCCACTTGTTTTTCCTCGAATTTTCGGTTGGCAAATGGCAGCTGGAGTAATGACCGTTGCGTGTTTTCTAATTGGAAAATTCTTAGAGAAATTGAAAAATTTCCATAAAGTTGCTGAGTGAAAATGAATGCCGGCCATTCGCTTTGCAGCACATTAGATAATAGTTTTTATTTGTATTTCGGCTCTAGTGTGTAGAGCTGGAAATAAAATTTTGTTGCATATTTTGCGGCGTCAAATGGCAGCCACAAAAATGAATGAAATCGTAAAATGCAGGCACGCCGGACAGCCAGCCAGCCACAGCAGCGCAGGGCTAATAACGTACACTCAAAAACCGGATATGCCGCAGACCCCACCAAGCCCTAAGCTCCCCCCACACCCAACCACCGATGCCCACTTTCATCTAAGCTCAGACAAGCTCTCAATGTGTACGTACGTGTGTGTGTGTGTGTGTCTGTTTGCATTGGCATTTAAGTGCCGAAACGAGTTTTTAGGGCCAGAGCAACGTCTAACATAACCTCAATTTGTTTGTGTGTGTGCGTGTGTGTGTGTGTGCTCTTTGTTTGTATTTTGTTTGTCTTTTATCTGCGTCTGTATATCTGTCTGCTCCTCCCACCCGTTCCTTTTGGCTTCAGCATTGCAATTGCATTGCCGTTCAGTTTTTCTCGCGCTGTGTAAATATTTGATTTTTGCATTAAAGTCAATTTGCTTTCATGATTCCGTAATTCATTGTTTACCCGCGCTAACTTCTATTACGCCTTCCGCCACGCCCAACACTTGGCGTGTTTAATTTTCCAACATTTGCCGGCTTTCTCACTTCTCTCTCTCGCTCTCTCTCTCTCTCCCTCTCTGTTTGTCGGTTTTATTGTTTCTTTTCGGTCTTCGACCCGCATTTCCGCTGCATTTCCTACAAGCAACCGACGCAGTGATATCCGCATCATCTTTGTTTGTTGCCCTGCCCCGCCCCGCTGCGCAGCCCACATTGTTGTTGGCTTTCTCGTCCTGGTTGCTTGTTTTAATATGCGCACTCAACGTTAGAAATTAAATCTGGCGCTCAAATGTTATTTGCGCTTTTCGTTTATTTATTTATTTATTATTTGCTTACGCCTCGTCTCGCCTCCTGTCAGCCCCACTGAGAGTTCCTGATGCTGCCCAGAACCCACACAGCCAGGCAGCCAGGCAGCCAGCCAGCCTGCCATCCAGCCCACTTTTCATTAGGTAATGCATAATAAGCACGAGTATCTGAGTCTGTATGCGAGTGTATTTAATTTATGTTCACTGGGCCAACAGAACGCAGCTCTCGTAAAGATCTGGATAAACAATGTGGAATGAGTCGCACTTGCGGGAGCAAACAGTTTTCTTTTTTGTTGTTTCTAGATTATATTTTCCACAAAGGCGGGATTTTATGAAGTTTAATCGTTTCTATATAGAGAAATTATCAACATTTTAATGTGATTTTTGAATGGGAATGTCTATGGATGTATTTATGAGAAGCAGCTAGAAGGGCGAAGAAAATCGAAGTATTAAATATGGCTTTTAGTGACATATATAAATAGGATTGGCAAGGTATGGAAGCTTACTTTTTTATGGGAATCAGATAGAAAGGCGCAGAAGTTCTAAATGCTTTAAAGAGATCTATACTATCTTCATGATAGCTTGATGTTTATGTGATTCTTGTGGGAGGAAAATATGCAATCATCACTCAGAATGTAGAAATATATTGTAAAGCTATTTAAAAATAATTCCTTGGTTTATCAATATCTTGATTAGGCTTGGATAGAAAAATGTCTAAGCTTAACATATAGATTAAACTACAAAGATGAAATGAGAAATATAAAAAAAAAATTTCACTCAAGATATTTTTGTAATATATTTTAATATATTTAAATATTATTTAATCTAAATCAAATGACAGCATTTGAAGTTCACGTCATTTTGCTCTCTAGCAGGAAGCTGTCAAAGATTCGGCTGTACTTTATATGAAGATCTCTTCACTTTAAGTGCGCGTTACACAAACAACCAAACTGTGTGTAGTTTTCCTATTAGCAGAGCTATTGCGAGTATAAAAATTTACATGTCTCACGCAAGGAAACAGAAGTTTAACAGGCCACAAACTTAACGTTAAGACCTCATTTAACAGGCCTTTCACACGCGCATCAACATTTTATGGGCAAGCGCCGAGCCAATGGGGGGTTCATTGATACGCTAACCTAGCCAAGGCAAAAATCAAATATTTCGCTATGCATTACGCAGCACGCAGAGCGAGAGAGTGGAGCCCTCCCTTGGTCTATCATTCGATCATTATTCGTATTATAAGAGGAGCGATGCCTGCAATTTTAACGAGCTTACGCATTTTATCGTCCACGCTGCTGTTGCCGCCTGGCTGCCTGCTGCAAGGACAACGAATCGAAGCATATCCGCAGTCGCATCCACATCCTCGATGGCTGCTTGTCATCATCAAGAACAGGCGATGCCAATGCAGTAAAAAAGAATCTAATTTAGTGCGCGGTTTGCATACAAATTCCTTGCTTCATGTTTACGTGACAATGTCAGCTTATATATGTCATATACGTATTATATGTGTGCGTGTGTGTGTGTGTCAATTGGCAATTGATGTCACGATAAACATTGATTTGCCACAAAGAGAAAAAAACCTATTTGGTCTATGCATATTTTATTAATTGTTCTGTCGCAACATCTTCGAGTTGCGCAATTTAATCAAAATTTTCGAAATTCGCATTTAAAGTTTTTAATGACTTTTCAAACTTGGCTGAAAACGAAGCCAGCAATTACTGTTTGTTGTTGCTGTTGTTGTTTGTTTGCTTGTTTGTTGCAGCTGTTTGTCTGTTGCATATGCAAACGGCATTTGGGAGTTGCTAACAAAATGCAAACCGCTAATCGCGTTACACAAAACTTTCTACTGCCAAAGGAGCGCCTGGCAATCGAGTGCGAAATTCCGCATACGCCACGTGTGACACACGTGTCTAGGTGTGCGTGTGTGCCTGGCAAAGCGTTCAAGTCATTTCCGCTTAAGCAGTCAGCCAAAGCCTTCTAACTAGCAGCCAGACTCGCGCTGACATGACAGCCGCGTGCTGTTGCATGCCGCAAAATGTTGCTCAGAAACCGACTTAAATACAAACAAACATGGCCGCCATTGGCGACCAGCAGCGACAGCGACGACCAGTGTGGGGCAACGCCTAAAACCGGAAACCGGAAATTTAAAGCTATGCCAAGCAAATGAAGCGAACTTTTGCCCAATGCCACGTTTTATTTGTTGTTGTTTGGCTGACTGTTGCCAGGCATTTTGTTTGTTGCTATTGTTGTTGTTGTCAGACACTGCGGACAGCTGCACGTTGCATTGTGCAAAAGTTTAATTACAAATTCGCTGCAATTTCTTTTGCAATTGCTACAAAAGCGCAAACAACTTTTTTATTGATATTGTTATGGAGTTTTGGCCTTTCAAGTTGTTGATGTTATTGTTATTGTTGCTGCTGTTGCTGCCAATGTCAGATGTCATGTTATGCTGAAGTTATTCTCTCTTTCTTTATTGCCGTCTGCCGTCGGCCGTCTGACGTTTTTAAATGCAAATTGATTACTGACATCGGCCAAAGTTGACGAGCTGCTTTCAGGCGCTAATAGCCAATGTCACATTCGAGCTGGTAATGCGACAAATAAATGTAAACACACACACACACACCCACAGAAGAGAGTTGCGAGAGCTGTCATAAAAGTTATAGCTGCACGTCCCCATCATATTTCAAGTGCTTCTGTTGGTGGCCTCAAGACAAAGCTTTGCTCCTTTATAGTCATATGAAACGCAGCTAGATCTTAATTATCGATAGCTATCATTAATTGTTATCGATGGTTATTGGCTTTACGTTTAGCTATTCATTAAATTTATCGATAATACTGTATATTATTATGCATATTTTAATCATTATCTATCGATATATATTGTTATCGGTTGTTATCGATTGTTATCGGAATTTATCAAACTTATGCACTGCTTTGCTTTGAATGCTCAAAGTGTTTGCAGTCAATTCTCGCAATTATTTTCATCGATAACAATTAATTGATCGATTATAAAATGTTGTTAAGTCACCCATATTTAGTCAGCTCAGACTATTATTTCCTATACGCACATAAAAGTTAGATAGCTAGTTTATTTAAAAAAATGTTATCGATATTTAATGCTAAATAAATTAATCGATTATTATCGATGAATCCTTAGCTAATTGAAGTCAATTTGCTGCCTTATTACACATACTCACAATGAAAACGGATGTATAATTATTGCTGAATCGATAACAATCGAATCTTACCCAGCTTAAATCATGCTCTCTGAGCTGTATTTAAAGTAAAAAGCAAACAATATTCTGCATAACGCATTTCGCGCTTTCACTTAACCGGGCCACGCCAACCATTATACTTCAATGCCACTCAGGCTTTTATATATGTGCATATATGTGATCGATAAACCTCAGGAGACAGCCACGACAGACATCGATATAAAATTGTCATAAATTTCATTTTAACTTTTGTTTTTGTGTTCTGAATAAAAATTGGCGTGCAGAAATGCAGCGTTGAAGTGGAAAGTGCCAAATGCACACACACAAACAAACAAACACACACACACATGCTTGCACATGCCACGCTTTTATGCCTGCCACTGAGTGCGGCATGCAAAAGGCTGCGCCCCATTGTTGCACTCTCTCAACTTTTCCGCATGTGCATGGAAAATTTTATTAGGTATGCAAATGTGTCAACTTTATTTGCGATATTTCGACACATTTCGACACTTGTTGCCATAATGAACTCAGCGTGCAAGCGTGTGTGTGTGGCATGCATACTTCAGTAGCTGAGCAGCACGTAGCTGGCAAACACACACAACTGTTGCACAACTGTTGCCAATGATATGCTAATAAAGGCCGCGAGTCGTGCATGCAAATTGAATTAAACTAAATGACAATTGCAGCTGATAGTTTGAGTGTGCCTATCTGTGTGTGTGTGGCTGTGTGTATGTGTGCATAAATTGCTGCTATTGTTTAAATATTTGCCAACATTATTAACTTAATTCAATTGGATTTCCATTAGAGCCGCACGCACACAACTCAAACTCAGACTGCGAGCTATTTGCACAGCTAAAGGTACGAGATGCCGACCACATCTGTATATATATATATATCTTACTATATATCTTGATATGTATATGTATGTGCATGTAGACTGTCTGGATATCTAGCGTCTAGCTGGCTGGCTGGCTGGCTGGCAAATCAAAGGCCTCTGTCTCTGCATAACATATGCGACTGCCAAAGATGAGGCCTTGTCTCTCTCGGCGTCTGTTGACTTTTGGCAATCGAATTGAATTGCAGCTGCAAATCACACAATAAAATAATTGATTCCATTTGAAATGCACACACAACGTTTGACTTTGGCAGCATGCGGGCCGGCATGCATACATACATATATCCTCACTCGGTTACCCGCTCCAGATGCTGACTGTGCTAAGAGTACAAATTTATTTTCATTGTTTGCACACACGCACACGCACACATACACACACACACATAGAGAGTGAGAGAGAGATGATGACGACTGAAGTGCATCCTTTACGAATTGCCACTGGTTTATTGATAAGCGGCAGTCCTTATTCAGGCCTCCTTGCTGGCGGCCAGGGACAGCTCCTTGCGTGTCTTGCGGCGCATACGCAAGTTGGATATCAAACGCACCGTACAGAAATAGACCAGCTCCACAATGCTCAATGTGGATACGCCCATGAAGAGACCCAGCAGACCCCCACAGTTGGCCAAAAAGTCGGTGGTGCCATAGAGCTCAGAGCGACGTGAGGTCAGGAACTGCGCCTCCTTGAAGAATATGGAAACGCGCGACATTTTCATGCTGTAAAAAAGACGAAAGTTCATATTTGTCTGTCTTTGTGGAGCTCAAGTTCTAATCGTACCCCTCGCGCTTAGTCTCCGCATCACCTCCCGATTTGTCCTTGTTGGCAACTGTTTTGTAGTCGAAATCTGCCTGTGATATCTCCGCCTCATAGGCAATCGAGGTGCAGGAGGGCAAACAGTTGCAGTCCGTTTGGCCGCGTACATTCTCGGCCTCGGTGACCAAGCCCTGCTCGAACTCCTTGAGCAGCAGCTCGTCCTCAGCCTCGTTATAGCAGCTCAACTTGCCGAGTCCACAAACGGGCACATTTACATTGTCTGGTGGGCGGAATGTTAGTCTAACAAATCAGTGGAAAAGTCGAGCCGAAACTCACGCGGCATAGAGAACTTAACACAGCCGCACTTGGCGAGCGTGAAATTTGCCAGACACTCCAGCTCACAGTTGGTCTGCGAGTAGATATTGAAGTAGCGCAGATGCCGCTCTGACTGGAAGTAGCACTGCCGCCTGTGCGGCTCATAGTGCTTCAGGCCATCCGAGGTGGTGATGATCTTGGGTCGTATGGAAATGAGCACCTCCTGGTCGAAGGGTATGCGAAAGTATTGACGCGATGTCTGCGCCACCTCACCAGGCGTGTGCAGCAGTATCTAAAGCGAGAGCCATATCAACCGGGAGCTCTTGTGAGAGCCTCACTGAATATCCTACCTTAAAGCCCTGCACGGGTCCACGGCACATATCATCAAAGTCCTCCTCGATGCCGCCCATAAACAAATACAAGCCCGCCTTGGCGCCAGGGCCTAACACACGATGCGGATAGGTCTCTGTGTTAGCACTGAGGCTGTACCCATCCTCCACATTCCACTCGGTGGTGAAGCGGTTCTCCTCGCGAAATATGATATCGGATATGATGCTGCACAGACCGAGAGACCGAGACTTAGCTTGGCTCGAACTTGGCCCATTTGTTAAGACTTACCCCTCGGCTCGATAGATCTCAGCTGGACTCAGCGCATTGAAGCTGTAGCAGACGCCATCCTCAGTAACGAACTTGTGAAAGATCTCCTTGCACTTGATGGGCGAATTGCGCCACTTGCAGTCCAAATAGGTGTCATCAAACAAGGGCTTCAAGTCGCTAAGCGTATCAATAATCTCAATGCCCTTGCGTCTGTTTTGGCCCAAAGTGATGTCATGCAGAGGTGGATCGCACACCTGGCTCACAGCATCATAATACAAATGGCTGTGAAGATTTTACTTAGCTTTAGATTAAGCTGAGTTAGGTCTAAGAGAGCATAGAAGCTGCTCCTCTCCTCTCCTTCAACTCAGTAACTACAATATCTACTTAATACCTGGATAAATTATCTCCCAGATACTCACTCGTAGTCATTAAAGTCACTAACTCCGCTGACATTATTGGCAAAGTCGCGTATGCGCCAATAGGCGTCGGTAAAGTTGAATTTGGTCTGACGCGACTTGTTTTCCGGGCAGACGGTGACGGTGGGGAAGGGTATCTGCCAGACGGGCGTCGACTTCTCGGCAAAGCTGACAATTACCGGATTGTTGTTCCACTTGTCCCAGATGTTCATGGTCAGCTTGAAGCAGGTGAAAATCGAGAGCAGAAACACACTGACCCAAAACAGACGCTCCAGCCACGGCCGCTTCTTCTCGCCCAGATACCGGATGCCGTGAATCGTGCTGTAGTCGCAGTACTCATGGATGATGGCCTTGGCTGCTTGGAAGCCGCTGCCATATTTGATCTGCTGCTTGGTGTCCACCTCGTCTTCGCTGTCATCCGAATTGGTCTCGCGACAGGCCGACGCCGCTTTGGCCATCAAAGCGGCGCGCTTCCACTGGTTCGACGTGGCCAACGGGCCTATGTTGAGCACCCTGGGCACCTCCAGTCCATTGACGGGCGTCTGCGGCTCTGTGCTATTCGACGACATGACCGAGTCCGAGTTCGTTGACAAAGTCAGGCAAGCGCCCGCCAGCGGCTCACCTTATATAGCTGGCGAGCGTTGCCTCATTATGGCCACTGGGGTGCTACGCGGTCACCCTCCAAGGAATTGCTCATAAGCGCACGCAGCTGCCACATCACGCATACGCCGTGTGAAACCTACGTAAGTGCAAATGGTGTGAAATGCTATAGTTGACGCTAGTTTTTTGCTGGCTTTTATTGTTGTTGTTGTTGTTTTTTTTTTGGTGGCATTTCAATTAGTTCCATTGGCCAAGCTGTCGTAATTTGCGAGCTGCACGCGTTGGCACGGTCCCCAGCCAATGGGAGCTGCCAGTCGTAATTTGAACTGGCTAAATGTTACCTTTGCGGCATCCGCATACCTGGAACTCGGCACTGGGCGAGGCATTCTAATTAGCTTTAAGTTGCGCCCAGCCCTGGTCAAATTGAATAGCGGCTGCTGTGCAAGTGGCGTCGCCCCATGTTCTCCATGTCCAAAGCTCATGCATTTTAAATCCAGGAGTCAACCGCAGACGCTTAACTCGACCTCGAAACGGAAACGGAAACAGAAACTAAGCGAGCGGCACACGTTGCAGACCATGTCGCGCTGCAGCTGGCAATAAAGATTTCTGTCCTTGTTGTTGTTGTTGTTTTTTTTTCTACTTTCGGGTGCTGTCCTGCGGCAAGGACACAACACAACACGTTGCGAGCCATTTTAATAAAGTTAACTGCATTTTGGCATTGTGTACCCAAAAGTTTGTCAAGCAGCAAGTGGAAGTGTGGGGTGCAGCTGCTGGAGTGGCTCGCCTCACCTTTTGTTGGCGCTTTTCATTAACGTGCGCTTCGCTTTCAGCAATGTTTGCAGTGTCCTTGTTGTGCCTGTGTGTTGCAGTTGATCATCATTTATTTTAATGAGCTTTTCCAAAATAGAATTTCAAATGCGCACAGAGAACTTTCACTCGCTTCAAGTTAAAACAACTCGATTTTATAATATTCATTTATTAAATACATTTTTTGTTACTGCCTGTTTACATGTTTAGCTGGAGGACACTGAATTGAATGTTGTTACTGTTAACAATAATTTTTATATATATATATAAACTATTTACACAGCAGCTACATTCGATATAGTACATATGTATGTGTGTGTGTCTGTATATGTGTGTGTTTGTATTTTAATATTAAATATTAATTCATTTATGTAAGTTTTAAGCCTTCTTCTTCCTTTTTTTGTAGGGAACTTTTGCCAAAGGTTCTCGATTTTGTTTATGAAACACCTGTTTTTCACTATGCTACATTTGATACACATGGTACGTATTTTGAATAATAATATTGGTTGGCTTGTTAAGTGTATATATCGATATATATATACATATATATATATATATATATATATCTAATAAATATTAGTTTAATTTTGCTGTCATATATAAAATATAAGTTTTGGGTTTATTCTGTCAGCTAATTATAATTGAGTAATTTGCTTTTCATTTAACTGTTATCTATCTGCTGTTAGCTGTTATCTGTTATCTGTTATCTATGTACAAAGCTCTTTTTTAAGGACTGTAATGCGCTGCTTGACCTTCTTTTTACCTTTTTTTTACCTATATGTTCTCATATGCAGTTTTGAAACCCAAAAATATGCTAAGCAAAACAAAATACAGACACGATAAGCAATATATATATAATTATATATATCTTATATATAGTACATAGTTTTATATATTATTTAATTAGTTATATTTGTTATAGCTACTGTAATACCTAGTTGCCTAGTTAAAATGATATGTTTTGCTGTAATTTACGTTCATTTCAATTTTAATTTTATCTTTATTTTTTTTTATTTTTTTTTTATTTTGTTTAAACTTTTTGAGTTTAAGTCTAGTACAAAAATACTGAATAAATTGCACTTGCATCGCACACACGATTACATTCTCAATACACAAAAGCCACAAGCAATTCGAGTATTTTAAATACTCTTCGAACACCCCTCTCTCTCTCTCTCTCTCTCTCTCTCTCTCTCTCTCTATCTCTTGCTCCGCTCATATTTAGCCACACTTTTGATTCTGCTTCAGTCCAGTTAGCCGCTGACAGTCGACTTATTGCGGAGCCAGCGCCAAGCTGAGCCCATTCGACATCAGACTCAAGGCGTTCGCAGTGGGCGTGGCTGTAGCAGCAGCAGCCTCCTGTAAAGAGAGCAAGCGCATAATACCAAAAGTTAAGATTTGTTCTGTTAGATGAGAAAGTATCCGACTAGCAGCTACCCTGCTTCAGGTACGTATTTCTATCTCTATAATTTGTGGTTTACTCTGCATATATATCTTTATCTAACATCGCTCTAGCTCATACTTACAATGCTCAGGGTGCGCACAATGCAGGCGCGCGTTGCTGGCGGCTCGTCCGACTCCAAGCCGGGCGAGCTGCCACGCGAGGACACGGAACCGTTAATCAGCTTGATATTCACATTGAGGTCATCCGAGTGATGGGTCTGCGAGCTACTGGACAGGCGTCCATCCAGCGACAGATCATCTCGCTGCTGATCCTGCAAGGAGAAAAGTGTCTCTTTAGCTACAGCAAATCTGGTAGCAATTGGTGACGCACCTCCTTGGGACTGGCACAGAGGCCGAACTTGATGTCCATGCAATTGGTCTCGGTATCGCTGCCGCTGACGTGGCCGTCGTTCGCGACCACAGCTGCGACGCCGGCAGCGGCAGTGGTAGCGGCATCGGCGTCAACGTCAGCGTCAGCAGCAACATCCATGGCAGTGGCAGCAGCAATGTTGCTGCTGTTGTTGTTGTTGTTGTTACTGTGGACTATGGGCGAGATGTGCCCATTGATGTTGTTGTTGATGTTTGTGTTGTTGTTGTTGTTGTTATTGTTGCTAATTTTGTTATTGTTATTTGGCTCCTTGTTAAGTGTTGCTGACGTTGGCATGTGCTTTGTTATGGCTGCTGCCTCATCATCGGCAACAGTTGCAGCTGCAGCTGCAGCAGCAGCAGTAACATGTCCATTGGCTGCAATTGCTGCAGTTGCATCGCTGGGGCTGCGATTGCCGTTGGTTGCCGTTGAATTGGCGACCTCATCGCCCAGCTCGTAAATGTTAACCATGTGTGCGGCCTGTGCGTGGACCATCAAGTCCCAGGGATTGGCGAACGCATCCTTGCAAACGGCGCAAAGCAATTTGGCGCTCGTTGGCGGCGTCTCTACGATTGTGTGTGTGTGTGCGTGGATGAAACATGCAAGAATTAATTAGTTATTTAAGTTGGGTCTGGGCCGGGCTAAGTCGCATAAATAACTCAATTTTAAATGAAACGCCAGACAGATGTTGCTGACTTGCAGCAGCGAAGCCTCCCCTTGGACGGCGCACACATGGACAGAACGCAAAATGTGTTTAACAATCATAAATTAATTGCCGACATAGCCAGTCACGCCCCCCGCCCAGCTGAGTGTAAAGTGTAAAGAATCGTAAGACTTACTCGCTGCAAAGGCCACATCCTGGCACTTGCATGTGAACCTCAGCTTGCAGTAACTTTTCTTGTGGTCCAATAACTCAGACAGCTCACTGAAGCATTCCCGGCAATTGCCGCAGATTAATGTGTCCGGATTGCCTACAATAGAAACAGAATATGCCCCATAAAATATGGACTTTAATGCAATTATTTACATGCGCCAGCTAAAAATAACAATGATGCAACTAGCATGGCTATAAGCAAAGTGAGAACTACATTCTATAAATGCAGCTGCAGCTATACCAGAGGAGAATATGAGCTTATAAGACAGCTAGAAATGTATCCTCTTGTTAAAGTTCTTGCCACCAACTGTAGAATATCGAGTCGTTCTGCTTGACCTGTATACCTAACATAAACAGCTTAGCTTACAATGAGCTTGAGTAACTATGTATTAAGCTTGCAATGAGCTTGAGCATTAGCATAAAGTTTGACAAGTACTTGACACACACTTTAATAGACAAATTTACTAGCAGCGCTAGGCACATAGCTGTACAGAACAAGAGTCAAAGCTTACAATGAGCTTCGATACTTATGCGCTTGATAAATTTGTTGCTAATAATTTTGCTATCAACTTAAGATACATTTTCCATCATGCAGAAGTTAACAAAGAAGTTAAAAATTTATGCTCTTGCTAAATTTGTTACAATGAAGTTTATCAGCTACTTGAAATTGCCTACAGACAAGGCTCTATAATTGTATATGGGCTGAGGAATCTCTTCACTTGTCAAACTTTTCAGCATTCAATTGTTAAGTTCTAAGCTGTCTAACTACTTGTGTTCAGTTATAAAATATATATATATATATAATGATCGCGTATAAAAATTGATTAGTGTGATATCCTGAAGGGCCACAGTTTGGTCTTCGCCTGCAGCACTTGCTTTCTGTTGACTGAGCCTCTTTGCCTGCGCGACTTCTGCAGCTCACATTTTCTTCCCTTATTGAAATTCATATCATTAAGCTGTCGCACCTGCCTGAAATTCTCCTTACCATGCTGCTTACAATATTGCAACCAGGTGGCAATTGCATCAATGCGCAGATTTGCCTCTGCATCGCTTTTTGCAGCTCGATTCATTTGCCTCTGCTCGACTTTTTTTAATTTTGGCGAGGACTTGGTGCAACAGGGTAACTTAGCCTTGCTCTTGGTTGGCTTTGTGGCTGGCGCTGGGCTTCTAGTTGACTGTGGCCTCGTTTGTTGCCCTGCTGCCACGGTGCTCTTCGGCTGAACAGTCGTTTTCGTTAGGCTTGAGTTGGTGTCCACGCGTATGGTCAATGACGGAGCTTGTGTGGTGGCTGCTGTTGTTTTTCTGTTCTCGCTTGGCGCTCTTGGCGTCGTGTTGTCACATTCATCTTCATCATCATCTGCTTCCGTTGTTGCACAGTCTTCGGGACATGCTTCCTCTTGCTCAGTTGCCGGATCAGGCGGCAACAGTGGCGTTACATTCGAGCGCAGTTGTTGCTGTTGCCCCTTTTTCTGCTTCTGTCCCAGACTGTCAGCTAGCTGCTGCAGCAATTGCATTTTGGTTTCATAATTTGACTCGGCATCCGTTTGCGAATCCCGCAAGGCCAGCTCTTGTTTCATGAACAGTGGCTGTGGCTGATTGCCTGAAGACTGCGCCGCCAATTGCTCGAATTGCGTTTTAACTGGCTCAAGCAGTTGCTGCTGCTGCTGCGGTTGCGGCTGTGGCGGCTCCTGTTGAGGCACTCCTGAGGAGACTTGTGCTGCCAGCTGCAATTGCCGCTGTTGCAGCTGATTATTCTGCTGCTGCAAATCTACTTCCAGCTGCTTTAGCTGCTGATGTAGCTGATCTGCAGCCAGCTCGCGCGGAGTCGAGTTCTTCATATCACGATAATTCTGCTGTTGGCTAAGGGCAGGCCACACCTGCAGCCTGTTAGCCAACAAGCGCCTCTTCAAGCTCATCACTCCGTTTAGGTAGCCCATCGGCAATTGATGCGGCTGCTGCAGCTCTGCAAATGAATAAATTTGCTGCGAATTCGAGTGCAATGGCGCCGCTGCCTCGCCGGCTGCTATGACTCGATGCAGGCTAGCCATGATCAGGACGAGTCGACACATATTGGCGCCGCGTCCCTGACTTGCACACATTTTTCTTATTCAGAGACACGAGCAACACAGTTTTTGACAAGCTTAACAAAGCTGGGAATAGCTCAAACTTATGACTCTTAGCAGTTGATTGACTAGAATATACCCGGCAACTTAAATATTGTGTCAGCAGTGCTGTTTGGCTTTGTCTTTATCAAATGGTAGCAAAGTCTAGCTGCATCTCAGCTTCTTCAGATACATGGCATGGCTAAAAGATACCCTGTATTTGGAAATTAAGTGCTGCTGTAACTATTTGCCTTATTAATACTGCCTGATGGTAGAGTCCACTTGTTATGCTGCTGCCTTAACCCATTGCCCGACTTAAGTATACCCTATATTTTCTATAGCATGTTAGCTGAGCTCAATTGCTTTGTGTTTAGTGAGTGAAAAAGTAGCTAGTTGTCATACTACTTCATCAGAGCCATTGCATGACTTAAGTATACCCTGTATTTTTATTATTTCACCCTGTTCCAGGCACTTCCAATATGCAGGGTATATTTTAGTCAAATAATGTTATCCGAGCTCTAACACACATTTAGTTATACACATCTAATTTTTATCAAGTCACTTTTTCACTCATATTCCAAGCACTTTCCACGCCTCACAGTGAAATTCTTTCTAAATTCTGGACTTTATCCTATTCCTAGTTATAGTTTACTCGCAGCTCAGCAAGCTTTTCTAACTTATTGTTAATCAATGCATAAATCTTAAATTGCCAATGCGAATGGCCAACCGAAAAATGGCCAATGCAAACAAATCAAGTCAATACTCACTGTAGACTTTGAATGGTCCCCAGTGTTGATGCAAGCTTAATTGCTCCTGTGCATGTTGCTGCTGCTGCTGCTGCTGCTGTTGATGTTGATGTTGATGCTGCTGTAGTTGCTGATGTTGTTGCTGTTGTTGTTGTTGGTGTTGCTGTTGATGCTGTTGCTGCATCATTTGGCTGTGCAATTGTAGCGGCTGCGGTTGCTGTGGGGACAATGCCAAAGTCAATGGCTGCAGCAGGCAGCCCAATTGTTGTTGCTGCTGCTGCTGCTGTTGTTGCTGTTGTTGCTGGTGATGCGACGGCTGCTGGGAAAAGGCACCGTACTGCTCCACGAGAGCTGTTTGATTAGCAATTATTGCTGACTTTGCATTCTGTGGCGAAGTCGTTGACTGCCCGGCAATAACGCTCTTCAACTGGAAACCTGTGGCAGCTGCAACAAATTGCTGTTGCTGCTGCTGCTGCTGTTGTTGCTGCTGCTGTTGTTGTTGTTGCTGTTGATGTTGCTGTGGGTCCTGTTTGTATTGTGACCAGTGCAGGGCACCGGGCGCCGCTGTTGTTGCTGCCGCTGCTGCTGCTGCTGTCGATAGCAAATTTTGCTGATGCAGCAACAGCTGCTGCTGTGGCAACAAATTGGCCATGGCAGCCATAGCAACAGCTGCAACTTGCTGCTGATGATGATGATGATGTTGCTGCTGTTGCTGCTGCTGCTGCTGCTGTTGCTGTTGCTGCTGTTGCTGGTGCTGCTGCTGCTGCTGCTGTACCGCCGCCTGCTGCTGGTGATGAACTGCAGCAGCTGCTGCAGCGGCCACAGCTGCCGCGCTGTGATGATGCTGACTGTGCTGCTGCTGCTGCTGCACTACGGCAGTCAGACCATTGTTGTTGGTCATCAAACGCTTGCGCTTCTTGGCACGCACGCCGTTCACATTGCCGCCGCCTCCGCCGCCTCGCAGCAGCGCCGACGAACAGTAGCTGTCGTAGAAGTAGTCCCTGCAAGCAGTAACAAGTTGTGACAGGCTCATTAGTTGTGCCACAGTAATTGAGACCCAAAAAAAAAAAATAGAAGAAGAAGAGCCAATGTAAACAGCCTGCCAACTGTTGCCTGTCTGTCTGTCTATCTGGCTGACCGAGCGCTAGTCAATATTTGCTTAGGTCTCATTCAGTGACTGTTACTCCCTTTCAATTGCCATTTGGCAATTATGTGCCACGCCCCCCCTCCCATTCTCGTCCACATCCACGCCAGACTGATTGATACAATTTGCAGCCTGCTCTGCCGTTTGCGGTTCAATATTCGAACAGTTTTCATATCGCCTGGACAGGGGCGACAACAATTGTGGCTTTTATGGTCAGTTTGTGTGCGGTCAATGGACTGAGCAGGCATTTAAATGACAAACGCGAGCCCCCTGTAACCACCTGGAGAGCTGTTTGCGTTTTAATTACAATCAAGTCAACCTGTCTCTGTCTCTCTGTGTGTGTGTGTGTGTGTGTGTTGCCCTTTTAAAGCCCTAACGCACTTCCTTTTCGGCGTCATTAAGCTTAAATTAAATATTTCCACACGAGTAGCAAGTCGACATCGAGCCGAAAAAGAAAAATAAAACATATATATATATATATATATATATATATAAATTGTATATGTTGGCTCACTCGCTCAGTCATCATTAAGGCCGCGCCAGGGACAAACAAGTGCACATGTCAGCGCCAGGACTAACAGCCGGAGCCAGAGCCATGGCCAGGATATTATAGCATACATTGCAGCTGTCACTCACAGGCAGTTCCCATTTTTTTTTTCACAGTTTCACATTTTCACAGTTTTTTGCGTGTGTGTGTGCAGCTCTCGAAACAACACACAACTGACCCAGACACAGGCACAGACATCGAGCATCGAGACGTTGACTCAGACGGCAGCGGAGTAGATGTTGGTGTCACAGAAACAAAAAACAAATGGGAAGCTTTATAGTGCCTGACTGCCTAATGCTCGTTCATAATTTAATTTGTTAGAAGCTGAGAGTCTAGCTGGCATATGTGTCTATCTGTAAAAGGAATTTACAGCGCTACAACTGCTTAGCTGCAGTGCTTTTGCCTTGACTTGCCTCCAGAGAACTTTGTCTATATGAGATGGATATGTTTTATGAATATATCTTAGTTGCATATATAGTATATATATATATGAAGTTTCAGGTCTCTAACTCATGCTCTAACTCTCAAAAATGTAGTCATTTGCAGTATTTTCAAATCTGCTCTGCTACTTACTAGTCATTCTATATAGAAGATCTACAGCTAACTACTTACCCAACTTTACCCAACTTTCGTACCCCAAAAGCTAGAGCCAAACTAACAGCAAAGATCCGAGTTGTTAGATTATGGAAGCTAAAGGTCAGAGCTATATCAACTTAGGAATTATTTCAATATTCTAATATTCTAATATATTTTAGAGCTCTAACTTCAAATACATTTTCTGTTCAAAGGCTATTATAAATCCCGTTTCGCTACGTCTGCAAAAAGCTTATCCAAAAGATCTGAGCATTTTATCAAGCCAAAAGCAAGACCAATCGTCTCTAGCCACAATTGCTTAGCCATGACAGGCCGTTGCAGACACCAACCCCAAGCTAATACACCCTGTCTACGCTTCACGAACGTGCAGAAAAACTCTCTCGCATAGCGTTGACAGAGCCAAATATATTTTATGTGATGTGTGGCAGCAGCAAAGGATACGAATACGAATGCGAATACGTCCATGTCCATGTCCCTGTCCCTGTCCATGTGCTGATGGATGGCGCCTTATTTATTTATTTATTTGTGCGGCTATCGCCCACCCGAAAACAAATAATAAAACAAAAGAAACTTTGGGCCTAGTCCCACGTTAAATGATATGTAAATAATTTCTAAATGAGCGTCAGATGGCATTCAATTGAGCCAAAGACTTGCATTTGTTTAAATTAAAATTGTGCTCAAGCATGAAATTGTTTTTATAATTTTCTTTCTTTTTTTTTTTGTTGTTGTTGTTTCACTTACCAATCGTTACCCGTTTTGCTGACATTCTGACGTTTTCTGCCAATTTGATGCGCCTTCGGCTCGGCCACCATGTTGACATCTGCAAGAAGAAGCACGAAATGAACAACAAATATAGATAAATAACTCGCCCGCCCATTATCAGCCAAGCAACAATGCCAAATCGGCTTTCAGTTAAAAACAAAACATTTTCCTGCTGCCTTTGAAGTGCTAAGTAAAGCAAAGACAATGCCATTTCGGGTTTCTATTATGTTTACATAGTCTGTCTACTTTTCCTCTTGTTGTTGTTTTTTCATTATGCAAATGTTGGGCTCTAAGTGATTAAAAAATATCTTAGAGTGTGTGTGTGTGTGTGCATTTGGCTGTCCAACTGCAGCGATAATAATTTAATCTGACTTAGCATCATTAATCTTAATAAAACAAAGCATGGAAAATGAAGTTAACAGCGGAATAAGATGGGGACAGATTTTGTAAGCAAGAAAGGCAGCAAAAAAGTTTTCTAAAGCCAAAACAGAATGCTCTAACAAAGAGCGACTGGAACGTGTGGAAATTTTAAATATAAACTGGGATTTGAACCATGAATTGGAGACTCTGAAGAGGAAGAAAGCATTACAAAACTGTTGCCTGTTGAGACGATAGAAAAATCAAATCAATTTTTAGTTGGCTTCTTAAGTAGTGAAAAGCTGTGTCATAATATCTAAAAATAATACCTAAGAATATGATTTCAGTAGATTTAATTGAAATTCAAAAATTCTCATATAACAAACATATATGAAAGGCGAAAAAAATGCTTAAAAAATATAAATTTTTCAAGCTAAAATTCAATCGCATCAAACTGAAGCAATACAAATTATTTAAAATATTTAACTGCAATTTTTCATAAAATAATCAATAACAAATAAAAGTTGAACTAATTAATTAAGCACATATATGTGCTCCCCGCTCATGTCTCTCATTCCATATCAGTTCATGCAGACAACAGTTCATAAATATGTTTCACGCTGCTCGCTGCTGTAGCCTGTCTCCTACCTAAATCTAAGGCTGAAATCGTGCCCGAATGCATTAAACATTTCATTTTTCAATGAAAAGGGTGCGACGCGAAATGTTTGGCTCTGTTTTTTTTTTGTTCTCCGCTCGGATTTGGTTTTGGTATTTTTGTGGCAAGAGTCGTGGGGCGCGCGCTCGTTCATCATAATTCATGACAAAGTTTGAAGTGCGCCGCAGGGCGGCCCAAAAAGAAAGAGGAGAGACAAGCCTCGAAGTGGGCGGTGGGCGGTGGGCGGTGGGCGTGCTGTGAGCCAGTTGCTATAACTACAAATTACTGGACGTTGGGGCTGTGGCTGCTTTACATATTTTTTTGCTTCTGCTGCTCCCTTTTTTGTTGCCTTTGCTCAAGCATTTCTTCAGCTTGTCTGCTCGGCTGGCACTGCTGGCAGGCAATAATTAAGATTAAGGATAAAAGCATAAGAAGGATTTGAAAAAGGCATGGCCACAGTGCTACAAATCGGTTTAGCGCAAGTCAGCCACTGGCCAGCCCCGAGCCCCACGCCGCATTGCACAAAAGTCAATGGCGCGTAGCACAGTGAGATATTACACTGTGCTTTTGCTATTATTTGTATTATTTTTATTTAGCATTTTAAAGCCGGCTCTAATCAGCGGAAATTAGCATTGCTGCAGCATTTGCATAAGCGCAAGCAAATGCTTTTTATGTGTGCGCGCTGTAAAAGTTTTTCATTGCTCGCCGACGGGGCGTATGAATATGACAGCATCCGCATACGCAGCGTTGTCAGCGCCGTCGACTGACATTGCGCGCTAAGTGCATTAAGCTGTTTTCTTCACACGAGACACGCATGAAAGAATGCCAAGGATTCACTACTCTCTGCTCTGCTCCCAACGCCGTCTGCCTCTCTCAGTTTGCCCTGTTGCACTGCAGCTGCAAGTGACGCGGCTTGAAATTTCATTAAGCGTTTAAATTAAATCGACAAACAGTCAGTTGTCAGCCAGTCAGTCAGTCTGTCAGGCTGTCAGGTAGACAGACACCTACACACACACTCACACACCTCTGGCACTCTCAACATTGAAATTTCATTAAAAGTATCGCAAGAGAATTTATGTTTGGCCGCACTTTAAGCTGCGGCCTGCAGCGACTTCCGTTGCACAAAATACGCAGACAGCCTAAGATATGGCTGCTACACATGCCAGCTCTGAGGCTAGAGCTGCTAGCTCCTATTGCTCTATTGCTCCGGTCTCTTTCTTTTTTCGCGCGCTCTTGTTCGATTTTAGTGCTGCGCTTCCGGCAGCCGTGGGGCCATTAACCCGACGGGCCAACCGCATCGGACATGCAACTATGCGAGGGTTAAGGTCTGCCATGTCTATGCAAAACAAAACGCCCCGACACAGACCCCAAGCCAGCGATTTACTGGCCAACCTCAGCTGAGCGATATAAAAGATAGAATATTTCAAGTGCCTTTTGTGTGTGCAAAGGTTCCTTCTGATTATGTAACACATAGTGGAGCTTAAAGGGAATCTTAATATGAAGTTGCCAGGAAAATATTGTAGTCAACGGAATATCGATCGAGTTTGAGCTACAGAGTCAAGACTCTTGGAATAGAAATTAAAAGAAAAGTTTCTAATTTCATCTGATAACAAAATCTAAAGACTTTTTAAATGAAATGCAAAATTAAAACTAAAAATTAAACTATAAAAATAATAATATTAATAATAGCTATGACAGCTTTAAGTCTAAGAGCACTTTCTAAACTCAAGTTTTGATTTGAATAATAACTTGAAAAATTGCAAAACTTTGCATATTCGAATTTAAATTTAGACTCAAGCTTGATTTTAAGCCAAGAGCAAGTAGGAGTACTGTAGTCGGGAGTTCTCGACTAGAAACTAAACGGAACCATGAGAAAACTAGTAGCAGTAGTAACTAGTAGTAAGTGGGCAAGATATGCTCTATTCATTATGTTAGGAAACCACAGAGAAAACTGTATCTCTATCTTTTATGGTATTTAAATTAGGCTAAAAAACGAAAGAAAATGATCGATTCTTATCGATAATTAGGCATGAATTATCATTGAAAATAACTAATGATTAGCTGCATAAGCTTTAGCTCTTCAGGCTTACGAGATCGCTTAGACAGACTGACGGGTAGCTGGAAAGACGGAAAGACGGATGGATCACCTGTCGGGCAGACACATCGTCTCAGCATGTAGCTCTGATTCTATGCTTTATGGGTTCTGTCACAGCTTCTAACTCTGCGCTCAGGTTATCAACGCTAGCTCAGATAGAAATCAGTTAAAGGCAGTTTGAAGTCTAGAAAAATTTCCAGCTCAGATTAAATCTCAAAGACAAATTCAAATGCATTTGCATTCATAAATAAATATGTTTATTTTTTATTTTATTTTTTTTTTGTAAAAAGAAAAGTGACTCACCTAAGGTCTGACTGAGCACCGTCTTGCCGTCCTCGCCGTGACAGGCGTTGCGCGCATCGAAGGGATTGGTGAACTGCACAAAGGCGTAGCCCTTGTGCATCGAGATACCTGCAGGCGGAGATAGAGAGACAGGTGTATAGCTGGCGTATGGAGTGCTGTTGGTGTTGGTGTTGGCTGACTCACCTGCCAAGCGGCCATAGATCTGAAACATGCGCTCCACATCCGTTTTGGAGCACTGAAATGTATTCAGATTGCCCACAAAGATGCGCGAGTTAACCGCCTGCGGATCCTGCGAGTTCGTCTGGTTGGACAGTTTTGACAGCTTCATTGTCGATGCCGTTGCCAAAGGCGCGGCAACTGACGGTGGCAAGGACGCGGGCAGGGGGCACGACAACGGCAGCGGCAACGGCAACGGCAACGGCGCAGCCGCAGCGCACGTGTGTCCAAAGTACAAGAAAGCAATTCTGGCGGCTGTTGGCGAAAAAAACAACAATCTCTGCTCTGTTTGCGAGGGCTGTTTGATGGCTTAGACTGCGCTTTGTTTATGGTTTTTGCTGCTGCTGCTGCTGCTGCTGTTGTTGTTGTGTGTGGCTGCAGCTTATTGCATTTGGCCTTGGGTCGTGGGCAAAAAGGGATTTGCCGCCGCTGTTATGCGTCTGTTTTTTGTTTGTTGCTTTTCCCGCGCCGATTTTTCACTTTTTAACGTCTGCCGCAGTTTTTTTCTTTAAATCTGCAAACAAATAAGAGCAGCGAAAACGTTGACAATCGCACTTATTTTTTCGCTCAGTGTGGTTGCTGTTGCCATTGTTTGCCACGGCTTAAATATCAATGGGCTTCCCTATATGCGTTGCATGGCATATCGTTTGCCATCTGAGTATTTATATTTCATTCATCCACTGTTTGTGTTTTTATTTTTTTATTTTTTTTTTGCCAATTTAATCTTATTGGCATGCAATTAAAATGCAAAAATGCCCAAATGCAAAAATTCCATTTTAATTGAAAGTCAAATTTACGATTTTTCAAAACCAAAAACCATTGAAAATGATGTAAGCAAAAAATCAACTGAATTGAGACGTTCAAATGAATGAATAAATGAATCTAGATCAAGGGAATGACTCTAGACTAAAGGAATGAAGCTAGTCTGCAATAATATTGCCAAGGAATTAAATGAATAGTTGGGAATGAAGCAAGCAAATCAGGCAAATAAAGAGAGTAAGCCAAAGGCTCTAGACTTGACTGATAGACGAGAGATCTAAGAGATCTAAGCCTTATTTTTAAGCAATGCAAGGGAAGATAGTAAAGAGATTGTTTTATGAGACAGAAAGAAGAAGGCGTGGCAGCACGCATAAACACAAGAAATAAAGCTTTTCTTTTCCTAGTTAGCTAAACTGCACTACAAGCATTTATGAGTTGGTATTTTATACAAATAACATAAATTTATACAATATTTAACACATTTTACATGAATCTTTGTTTCAACGATATCATTGCCATACTCATTTATGTTAAACTTGTTAACGAAGTTTTGTTGTTGCTAAACGTTCATAAATTATAGTTTGCAAAAGCATTCAACTGCAAAAACAACTTATGCCCTGCCAATATAAGAGAGTGCATGCCAGGCAAGAAGCGGCCGACACCATTGGACACCCGCTTTAACACCTATCATCCTGGCCCAACGCCTGACTGCCTTTTTACAGCTATTCACTTGCGGGAGTTTTAGTCGCCATGGCCAAGTGCTAAAAGTGTCTGTGTGTGCGTGTGTGTGTCTCGTATGAGTGTGCGTCTCATATTTATGTTCGTTTGCTTTTACTTGAAACATGTTTTGTGCGTGTTATTAAATTAAATAACTTTTAAATGGCTTACATACAAGCGACAGCACACTCAGCAGCAACAGCAGCAGCAGCAGCAGCAACAACAATGAAGGCGTGTAAAAGTGAAAAATTAAGCGTTTTTATTGCGCTTTTCAATGCTGATCCAAGTTGCTGCTGCTGCTGCTGCTGCTTCTCCTGCTGGCAACATGTGTACAAAATGTACACATGTGTGTGCGTGTGCGTGTGTGGGTGTGTGAGTGCTTTTGCATAGCGCACACAAAAGGCGTCTGCATGAAATAAAAATAACAACAAGCAGCAATAAAAATAAAATACTCTTGTAGCAGCAAATTGTTAATGTGATTTTTATGCAATAGCCGAGGGCAAGCTATGCGTGTGTGTGTCTATATTTATTGCATATTTATGGGCGCAGCAGTTGCCTTTAATTGCACACACTCGCACCTCAAGTCGCAGCCGATTAAAGACTTCGATGCCATCAACTATATTAAAAACAAGAGACAGCCACAGCTACAGCTGCAGCTGCTTTGACAGATACATCTATAGCCAGCATTGTGCGCCAGTTATGAGTGAAAGGCGCTTTATTTATTATAATGGCATGCCTTGCCGCGTCACAGTCAGTCTGTCTGCCTTTCTATTCTCTTGCAGCGCGTTTGTTATCCTGCATTGTCCTGGCAAATGAAGGATTGTCGCCGCTTGCGGCCTTTTTTTTTTGTGTTTTTGTTTTTGCATAACAGCTCGCAGCTCGCAGCTTGCTTGCTTCATTGTTGCAGCCACATGCCACATGCCACAAGCCAAATCCAAAGCCGTATTGAATAACCGTTGAATATGCAACACTTTTTTGGCCTACTTTTCTGACACCTCCCGCCCGTTCTCTCCCTCGCGCTCTCTGGCTTTTTTAATGAACGCGCTGCTTTAATTAAAGTCAACAACAGCAACAGCTGACAAATTTAAATTGCATAAACATAAAGCCAAGAACAACAGCAACAACAACAACTGCCACGCCCCTTGCAAGTGGCAGGCAAGTGCTTAGTTAACTCGTCTTAATTATAATTAACTGCACTGCTGAGCGCTGCACTCAAAAAAAAACTAAATGTGTGTTGCGTGTGTGTTGCGTGTGTGTGTGTTAACATCTCGTCTGTTAACCCGGCAGCCAGGCAAGTTCAGCCACAAGAAATTGTTCAGGAAATTGCCGTAATTCTTTGCTCCCACAACTTCAAACTCTCTGTCTCTACCTCTCTCCCTCTGGCTCACTCTCGCTCCGTTTCGCTGCTTAGGCTGGCTGTGCACTTCTTTTTCCAGCTGCCTGACTGCTAAAGTAAATTAAGATGCCGAGCGTAAAGTAAAAAGTCGTCGCGGCTAAACTTGAAAAACGCCAATTCAACAGCTCAACTCGCACATGTGCTTTGTAGTTGAGTGTGAGCAGAGAGTGGGGCATATGCGACTGTTGTATGCGCTGTCAATAATACAAATTAATTGATTTGCTTATAAAAATAATCTGTAAAAATATAAAAAAAATGCTAAAAAATAAAAATATTTGATAAACAAATAAAAAAATATTTATTCACACAAAAAATGCATTAATTGTATTTAAGAATCAAATAATAATAACATATAATATTATAATTAATTATGAAAATTATAAAAAAAATATTTTAATTGTAAAAAAAAATAATTTGTAAGCAAATAAATTAAAAATAAAAATAAAAATAAAACAATAATAATTGTATCTAAAAGTATAAAAAAATATGTTTAACATTAAAAATATTTTTTTATTTTTATTGCTTTTATATTTTATTTATTTATTTACAATAAATCGCAAAAATAAATTGTTAAGGATATTTATTAATGAATAGCTTAGCCTGAACAGGGAAAAGTACTTAGCTCCATAAGAATAGAACGTATTAAATGCTGTTTGACGTGGAGCAGTGCAATTACCGACGGCTGGCAATATCCTGGGCAAGGATGCTTAATGCGCCGCATTGTCTATGGCTTAAAGGCGTAAGGGACGGGACTGTACCTTAAAGTAGCTTATTTTAAAGCAACTTTTTGTTTTTATTGACTTTGGCGTTGTGCTAAATAATGCAACAGGCCATTAAATGGAAAAATAGCTGTTGAATAGCCAACCAGCCAAACAGTGGGGCAGCTAGCTCTCTTGTCTCTGTGCTGGATTATCGTGCGATCAAATGTCAAAGGACACATTTCGTCCTGCTGCTATTTACTGCCCACAAATATGGGCGGCAGATATCATTTTTTTGTCTGCTCTCCTCATTTTTTTACCACATGTATGTTTAACTTTTCATTTCAAATTGCTTGAGGGCTGCCTTTTTATACCACCTACAGCCCCCCCTCTAATAGACGACATAGAATTGAATAGATGCTGGAACCATTCAAAGCCAAAAAGTCAACAAAGCATGACTCGTGCTAGAATAGAGCGACAAATAACCCCAATTGAAGGGAGGCTGCCACAAAACTGATGATGAAGATGTGAGTGTGAGTGAGAGTGTGTGTGGGAGTGTGTGTGGGAGTGTGTGTGGGAGTGTGTGTGGGAGTGTGTGGGCGTGTATTGACAGGCCGACTTCAACAACTTTATTCATAAGCAGCGCAGACAGAAAACGTGACCCCAAAGCAAACCAAACAAATGCGGGCCAAACTATGCAGCCCGCCTAACAACTCTCTACACACACACACATACATACATACATATATATCTATATAGAATATCTGGAGTGCTTATATATGTGTGCATATGGTCAACATTCAGAGCTGTCTTGCACGTCTGCGGGCGATAACTCAGTTGAGTTTATGGCCAGCGCCTCGGCGTATGCAACAAATTTTTTTAAAAATAAAAAATAAAAATGCTGCGACGTTGTCGATAAGCAGGAAACGTGTCAGAGATTGTCCTCGTTTGTTGTTGTTGCTTTTGTCGATGTTGTTGTTCGCTTATGCTGTTAATTTATTGTAATGCGCAAAGCAATTTGCACAGAAAGAGAGAAAAAATATATGTATTAAGTGCCAACTATTTGCATAAATAACAAGAAATTAATAACAAACACACGGCGCCATGGCAGCAGCCGCATAAAAGTTAATAATTGCTGCATGTCAACAGTGGGCGGCGGCGGAAAGAGGAGGCGTGGCCAGCACACACACATGTGGCATATAAATGAAATATATATATATAGTATGTATTTACAGAAATAATAAAAGTGCCAGCAAGCCGAGTGAAATGACACTTTATCACTTGACAGTAAATGCGTTTTATTGCGCTACTCATTAAACAAAATTTAATTTGCAAACGGAATTGAGCAACTGCATTGAATGAGTGTTAAATAAATTTCAATTCACCTTGAATATTGCAAGAGAGAACTGAAAAGATTTTTTTAGACATTTATGCTCGCATAATTTACAGTGGAGTCAAACAATATAGGCATACCTTTCAATACAACATACATACGTATGTATCTTGTTATGGCTTGAATTTAAGTGGATAATAATTACTCGCAGCCAACTTCAAGTCATTCAGAGCCTATACTGGCATACATTACAGTGCAGTGAAACATTATAGGTAAGCGTTAACAATTTAATATAGGCTGCATTTAAGGAGATTACATATTTGGGAACACATGTGAATGCGAATGCTCATGCTCATGCTCGCATTACCGTTAGCTCGGATTTCATTTCATTTCATTCAGTTGTTCATACATACATACGCATATACACACGCATACATCACAGTTAAAGTGTTAAATTTATTGTTGGTCTGCAGTCATGCGGCTTATATTTGTTTTTCGCATGGGCTCTGCAGCGACAGTGAAGGCAACGGTTCACATTGCGGTTCTTTAGCTGCGCATTCATTCATTATGTATGTGTGTGTGTGTGTGGCCATAAAAATGGCGTTTGTTTTGCATTTCTCTTCCTCTCTTGCTCTTTGGCTTGCAACAACAATTATGAATAACTCCCACTGTTCGTTAATGGTGCCAACTGCTGTGGCAAATTGTGGGCGTGGCGTGTTATGCACTCATATTTACGGTAAAATATATGCATATATGTATATATATCACTTTGCCAATTATGGAGGCGGACAACTGCGACAGTAATCAAATAATTGTCACATATATTTCACTCGACTTCAATTTTTACAGTTGCAAAAGATGATTATACCTACATACATACATACATACGTATATTAAAAGTATTATAAAACTGATATCTCAGTTAAAGTATAAAATCGAATTAATATTATGCAATGCCCATATACGTACATCTACGTATATATTTGCTTATATGTATATTTATTCATGACTCAATTCTGGTTTTATATAACCTTTTTATAAGTATAAAAACAATAATCACCTTATCGATAACCCACAACATTTCCATTTTGCCCTTTAATAATTGTATTTATAGTTTTATTTATTTAATAATTATTTCATTATTCACTTAAAGTATTTATGTAAATTTAATTTATAAACAAGTAATTTGTGGAGCCCATTTAATTATCCAATTAAAGAAATTAACTTGAAAAATTGTGAAAATATTTCACGATTCGTTGAAGTTCAAATTGGAAATGAAAATGAAAATGCGCTGCTTTAACAATTTTCGCTCGGTTGGCGGATGGGCGGGAGATGGGGGCGTGGTCACTGCTGCGGAAACATGCACGAACAAGCGCTTTGCGTTTTGCATTTTTGGCTATCGCGGATGCGAATGCGGATTTCGGTTTTGGTTTTGGGTTTGGTTTGTTGTTGGGTTTGTTCGATTTAGGTTTTTGGTTGCGGTGTCGATTGTGTCGATATATTTTGCAAACGCATGCATTTTTGCGGTCCATTAAAACAGTCAGCGACAATAACAGCAGCAGTAGCAATAACAACAACAACAATGAGCCAAAGAAAAACTCATGGAAAGCGAAGGCACAAATTTAGAAGAAAATTCACGTCAAATAAGACCAAAGCAAGGTCAAGTGAACGTGGAGAGCGACTAACGCGCTCGCTCGTTCTCTCTCTCTAAATTGCTCTCTGCTCTCTGCTCTCTGCTCTCTGCTCTCTGCTCACTGCTCTCTTTGAAACGTCACCACCAATAACTGATGAGTCACACGCAATGCTTGAGCACTTGACACACTGTGTGCGACGCCACTGTTGTGTGTTTTGCTGTTGCTGCTTTGTGTGTGGGAGCGTGCGCGGCATACTTTGCCCAAGCAGGTAAACACAAATGCGCGCAACAGAGACAGCTAGTGTATTTAAGCGATGTGAGTGCAGCTGTTAAGCCAGAGCCAACAATAACAACGATAGCAACACAATTTATTTTCTGTTTTACGCTCTCTGACGCTCACCACTGGATCGTTTAGGTCGCTCAGTAACTGCGAAGATTTCACAGCGTTTGGGTGTGTTTTTATTAGGCTGCTAGTGCGAAATTTCTCCATGCGGGCAACAATTTAATTTTGCCAACAAGTGAACTTCAATAAAAAGAGTAGAACTACAGTAAAAGAATAATCGCATAAGTTAACTGCACAAGCAAATGTACATATAGCAACGTGTGTTCATCTATGTGTTCATGTGTGTATCTGTGTTAGTACGTGAGCAAAAAGTAGATACGCGAGTTGTATAATCGCCAAAACTTGTTGAATTCGCTGCCTCCCTCGCACTACTGTGTGAGTGCAAAGATACATAAAGAAACTAAAGCAACAGCAACAACACCAACTGAGACGACGTCATGCAAGCAATCAAATGTGTTGTTGTTGGCGACGGCGCCGTGGGCAAGACCTGCCTGCTGATCAGCTATACAACGAACGCCTTCCCCGGCGAATATATACCAACAGTATTCGATAACTATTCTGCGAATGTGATGGTCGATGCCAAACCGATTAATCTCGGTCTATGGGATACGGCCGGGCAGGAAGATTACGATAGACTGCGACCTTTGTCCTATCCACAGACGGACGTATTTCTCATTTGCTTCTCGCTGGTGAACCCCGCCTCCTTTGAGAACGTACGCGCCAAATGGTTTCCCGAGGTGCGTCATCATTGCAACAATGTGCCGATTATTCTCGTCGGCACGAAGCTCGATCTGCGCGACGATAAACAGACAATTGAGAAACTGAAGGATAAGAAGCTGACGCCCATTACCTATCCGCAGGGCTTAGCCATGGCCAAGGAAATTTCAGCGGTTAAATATTTAGAGTGCTCTGCTCTAACACAAAAGGGTCTGAAAACGGTATTCGATGAGGCCATACGCTCCGTCCTATGCCCACCGATAGGCAAACCAAACAATCGGAAGTGCATACTTCTCTAAATGGGTGCGAGGGGGAGGCGTAACAAAAAGAAGAGAAAAATACAGAAAGTACAGCGAGCAGAGGGCAACCGAGTGAAAGAGAGCGAAAAAAGCTTGCAAAAAAAAAAAAAAAAAACAAAAAAAAATTATTCGCTTTAGTAACAGTAACAATAACAAATACATACAAATATAAGTACATGAATGTATGTGTGTGTGTGCATGCAAGCGAATGAGTAGGAGGCGAACCATTGATTGTCACGCACAAGAGCAAAGTATTCAGTTTTGTTGGTGTTGTTCTAGTTGTCTATTTGTGCGTGTGTGTGGGGGGCCATAGTTGACAAACATAAACAACATGTGTATAGACACATGTGCCTAAACATAACAAAGTTCAGCAACAAATTTGTATGACAAATTCGTTTAGAATTTCTCTGGAAATTCGAATACATAAAAAAAGCTATAATTAATTGCTAATAAATCTAGATGATTTGATGATTTGCACAGAGATAACGGCTTCTAGACAACTCGCTTATCAAAACGAACAAATTTTTGTTGCACATGCCTATAAATAAGCACAGTAAAAATAAAAAAAAAATTAACAACGAGGGCAACGGCAACAGCAACTTTGGCCCCTTTTCACACGAGCAAAACTTGATAAATTTCTTTATTAAATTTAAACATAATTATTAATAATCTACACACATGTGCTTCCAAATGTGTGCAATAAACAATAAAAATAATAATATTAATAATTCAATTGTTATGTGCAATGCTTTTCGTACGCATTTTTATGTAATTTATTTCATTTTGCAATTAATGTTCACTTATATATATATATATATATATATATATATTTATATATGTTTATATGACAAATCGTTAAGGAAATGCAAAAACTTTTGCCAACATGTGCTTCTTTTTTTACCACAATTTATTTATATTAACACATAATTTACTGTTACAAATCTAAAAGAAACAAATAAAAAATATATAAAATTTTGTAAATAAAGGGAAATAAATGTATTTTTTTTTTTTTTTTTTTTTTTTTTTTTTTTTTTTTTTTTCGTTTTTATTTCTTTATTTTGTTGCAGCTTATTGTCTTAGACTCTATAGCGCATTTAGCTCTAAACCTTAACTAATGGGAGGGCAGATATGCCAATTATTCTGCACTTGTAGCTACTATCTTAATTAGTTCTAATATTGTCTAGAGGATGCAATCTCTTCAGTCTTCGCCTATTGTTGTTTATAGCCAGGTTGCTTGCGAGATGGTTAGGATGCGCTGCAAGTCTGTCCGCGTATCTTGAACTGTGTCGCCCAATGAGTTCAGCAACTGTGGGAATTGCTAAATCCCTATGTAAGACTGAGTTTCTTACAAACCAGCTGGCTCCAGTCCATCTGCGTAGTGCTTTATTCTGCAGGGTCTGAATTTTGTTCCTTGTAGTCTTCGCCGAGGAGCCCCATAGAGAGATACCATATACGAAGGTTGGGACAACTATTGCCTTGTAGATGGCGGCCTTGCTGCTGTAAGACAACTTGCTTGAAGCTCTCAGCATCCAGTCGAGGGTTTTTAGCTTGCTTTTGCATTTTGAGGTTACTTGACTTATGTGCGCTTTAAAAGTCAGCCTTCTGTCAAGAGTGATACCAAGGTACTTTACTTTTGAGGCTTTGGGAATAGTGGGCCCCAATGCAACGCTTGGGCAATCTCCTCTTCTAGTGGCGAAGGTAGTATGTACAGACTTTTGTGCATTAATGGTGATACACCACCGTTTTGCCCAGCGTCCGAAAGAGTCCAGATATTTTTGTAGTGAGTCTGAAGCTTCTTGCGCAGATACGTGACGTGATAAGATGGCGGTGTCATCTGCATAGGTCGCTATGAGTACTGCATCTGTACTTCCTATATTTGGCTCGGGAGTTGGCATATCTCCTGTGAATAAAGTATAAAGTGTTGGGCCTAGAACACTACCCTGTGGTACTCCAGCCATAATTGGTCTAGTCAAGGATACTGTTTGCCCCCTTGACACTTGGAAGGTTCTTCCAATAAGGTATGAGGATAGCAACGCGAAAAATGGGGCTGGAAGGGTGGTCCTCACTTTCTGCAGCAGTCCCAGGTGCCAAACTCGATCAAACGCCTGTTTGATGTCTAAAAAGACGGCAGAGCAGTACATCTTTTCTTCAAAGGCTCCAAGGATATGGTGCACAACTCTGTGAACCTGTTCCGGTGTTCCATGCTGTCTCCTGAAGCCAAACTGATGGTTTGGAATGGCCTCCTGGCGTCCCAGATGTGTCAGTACTCGTTCCAGAAATATTCTTTCGAATATTTTGGAGAGTACTGGCAACAGGCTAATTGGTCTGTACGACTCAATTTCTCCCACGGGTTTGCCAGGCTTAGGAATCATCACAATCACGGCGCGCTTCCAGCAGGCTGGAAAGTGCCGGATGCGGAGCATGGCGTTGTACACCATAGTTATGTAGTCTATGGTGGAGTCAGGCAGTGCTCTAAGGACTCTGCCGTTTATTAGATCATATCCAGGGGATTTTTTTGCCTTCACTCTTCTGATGTGTTCAAGAACCTCTTCTTTTGTACATCCAGTTATCTGGTCTTCAGCTGGGAGGGGCGAGAGAACGATGTCTTCTGTTGCTTCGATTTCTGAGGCCTCTGCGGTAATCACCGGCGTGAATTGGTCTTGAAGGTGGTTTGCAAAAGCCTCAGCTTGAGCTTCGTCTCCAATGTGCCAGGAACCAGAAATGCTCCGAATGGGATGACGTCGTATTGGCTGCCGTTTGAGCTTTCTTGTAAATTTCCATAATTGAAACTCTGCGTCAGTGGGCGATTCAGCTCGTACCAGCGCATCGCTGATACACCTCTTTTGAAGCAGGGCGAGAGCAGCTTTAAGATGCCTCGTGGCTTCGTTGTACATGGATTTGGCATCAGGCGTGCGTAATCTTAACCAGCGTCTCCTGGCCCATCTTTTGTGTATTAGTAGGTGTTGGGCCTCCAAGGTGAGGGGGATGTTGTACGGAGACTGTTGTCTTGTTTGGCAAGATGGTGGGGCGGCTTGGTGCGCAGCTTTGACTATTTCTTCCTGCAGTTTGTTTGCTGCGTAGTCCACGTCTTCAGGAGTGTTAAGTTCCATTTCTATGTGCAAAGAGTAATGGAGCTCGCGCCTAAAGACTCCTAAATCTGATCCTGCTGGCAGTAGTTGTTTCCTAATGGGCAAGGGCTGTGGCTGCGCGTGGATTGTGACTATTAGTGGCAGGTGGTCAGAGGATAGGTCCAATGATTCTTCAATGGTCAATTGCCGGTCACAGATGCCTTTGTAGACAGCGAAGTCGATTGCCGAGGGCCTGTGTCCATTAATTGGGTAACGGGTGGGGGCTCCAGTCGCCAATATGCTGAATTGTAAGTTTTGAATCGCCTCAAATATGACTTCTCCGCGACGATTCGCACTATTGCTTCCCCAAAATGGGTGCCATCCATTCCAGTCGCCGCCGATGAGGGTCTTATTCAACCTTTGGCCTAGAACCTGTTCCATGTGATGATCACACAGACCAGTGTTTGGCGGAAGATAAATTGACGCAACTTCGATCGCTCCAATAGACGTAGGCAGGGTGATGGCTGAGACCTGCATTGTTGCGTTGCAAATTGGCAGTAAAGGTGTATGCGGTATTGTTGCTCGTATGAGGATTGAGGATCCACCAAAGCAGTTTGCTCCTTCACCATGAGCCTGATAGTGTTCGTATCCGAAAATTTGTGTAGTGGGGCACTCATGAGTTTCTGTTATTAACATTATATCTATGTTTTCTTGTGAGAGAAACGCAGCCAGTTCCTGAGTCTTGTTTCTCAGGCCATTGGCGTTCCAGATACCCACACGTAAAGCCATTATTTGTAGGCAAGCTTGGTTATGATGGCCATTAAACTGTTTAGCATGGTTGCTTGTTGGGATTGTACTTCTCGCATCGCTTTGAGCTCGGCATTAATTGCGTCAAACTGACGTTGTTGTTGCTGAAGCATTTCAGTGAACAAAGTGTCACTTGTGGTATTCTTATTTGACGGTCCACCTCTAGCGGCCTGTGCGTAAGAAACACCACTAATAGGCGTTGCAAAGCTCGTGGCTTGGGTAATGCTCCGGGGCCTTGTAATTTCGGAAGCAGTACTCGGACCCGTAGACGGTGTTTGTGTGGGACTCCTTTTTTGTGCTGGGGATTGCAATTTGCGCAACCGCTTGTATACTTGGCAGCCCTTATAGTTGGCTGGGTGCTGTAACTCACAGTGCACACAAGTTGGTGCCTGGTCCTTTTCGCGGGTGCAGTCTTTGGATGCGTGTTTCCCGGCGCAACGCACACATCTGGGAGCTTTGTGGCAGTAGCGTTGTGTGTGTCCAAATTCTTGACAGCGATGGCATTGTGTCAGGTCGTTGTATCTTCTTGGCAGTTCCACTGTGCAGCGTTGCCTGCAGACAACTCGAATGTCCAAAATTTCTTTGTTGTTGGGGGCCTGAGCCACGTCAACAAAAAATATATTTAGCGGTGTTTTGTCCATACGGCTCAGTGGGTTGTGCACATTTGTAATTGTGTGGCCTTTGGTTTCCAATTCCTTTTTAATTAGTGTTGTATCAGTGCTGGAGTGAAGCCCTTTGAACACGACTCTATATGGTTTGTCCTCCTTAAGCTGGTAGCAGTGGAACTCCAATTCCAGCTTAGTAAAGTGGTCTATAACTCTGCGATAGTCCTCACTGCATTGGGTTAATACACCTATGTTATTCTTCTTTGGCTTAATTACGTATGATTTAGCATCAATTACTTTATCTATTATCTGTTGAAGTAGGGCCACAGACTTGATGTTTGGACACCATATGGGGGGCGGACGAGGTTTCGGTGTAGTTTGCTGGTCGGTCAATACTGGGGCTTCTGGAGCTACAGGTGATTCGCTGTAGTCTTCATCTTCTTCTACGAGCAGTGAAAATCGATTTTCTGATATTAATGCTGCATTGCTGGTGCTTGGTTCGTCGAAGATGAGCCTTTTCTTGATGGTTTTTGGTGAATTTGGCTGTTTACGTTTCGTGTTTTTGTTGTTAGTGATGCCTTGCACGGAGGCGATATCTATTTTTGAGTTTATTGGCATGATGGAGGCTTGCCTATTTGCCATCACAACGTTAAGCTGGGCTTGCATTTCTGCATTTACCTTTACAGCTGTAGCGAGGTTATTGACATTAGATGTCATCGCGGATTGTGCTTTTGAGTGCAGGCGCACTCGCGCCAAGCGACGAAATTTCGTAAATTGCAATTAAAGCAATTGAGTTACGCGGAAGCAAGCGATAAGAAAACGCTGCGTGTGCGGTTTTTGTTGCTGTTGCGTTGAAGAATGCACCGCAAAGTTCTATTTTTAGAACTCTGCAGCAGTAGAGCTTAAGCGAAGGCTGTTCGAATTCACGTCTTTACAGGTCGAACGACTGATCGCGATTGAAATGTATTTTACTATTTTAGATATAGCTCGACTCTTTGTTGCATACTTTTGGGTGCCGTCAAAAAGAAAAGAAAAGAACCTTGATAAGCTGAAATCTTAACTGATATTTTGTTGCTGATTACTAACTGTATTTTCTGATACTGATAACAACTTCCGCTGGGCGAGCGGAAGTGTAAGGCACAATATGAATATGTCTCATAATGAGCTTAACATCTGATTGATTGGGGGCGAGACTGTGTGGGGGGAGGGGGTGTTGATTGGCTGGCAAGAAGCAGCTTTGCCTGTTGCTCGTTAGTGACCAAAGCGCCGTGTGAATTTGACAAATAATTACGCAAAAGGCAAACCGCTGTGCGGCTGCCAAAGACAGCAATACCAGCACGCCCACCTGGCCACGCCCAGGCACCAACCCACACTGGCAGGCTGGCAGGCAATTCAATGCCAGTGACACATTGAGGTGGGGGCAGCTGATGGATTGGCTTGGATGTGCCTCGTGTTGTGTCTGCGGCGCGACAAATCGCATAATTGACCCAAATATTCGAGCATCAACAACCCAAGCCCCCACAGACAAAGGGGTGTGCATGCGTGTGCCTGTGGCAGACAGCTCACACTTGCAACACTCGCACACACACTCACACAGCAATTGTAGCTGGCATCACTTTTTATTTCAGATTTTTAGTTCATTTAATTAGCTGAACAAGCACAAATTTATAGCATGTATATCTGTGCAGGTATAGGTACAGCACAAGCGCGACATGCACCTTTGGCAGCTGTAATAAAAATGCCGTTAAATTGTGTTTTGCTGTTGACAGGCGTGGAATTTGCGGCAATTATTTGTTTGCCTCTGTCTCTTTAACATGCAACATTGTGCGTTGGATCAAAGCTGTTGCAGATGTAACAAAACTGCACAGAACAGACTCTATAAGCAGCTAACATTGCTTACAAATAAAAGTTTTTTTCTTTTTGCAATAATTAGTCAAGTTGTAGTTCGAACTCAAAAAATAAAAATTAGGGAGCTGAAGAGAGACATCGCTAAGAAAAAGTTCATAAAATTAGCCAAATTGTAGCAGCCGGTATATAACAGAAATTTAAACATTCAGCGGGAGTTAGAACCATGGACTTTGAAAAAAAAAATAACTGAATAGCAATAGAGTTACAGGAAATTTAGTAGACAGTTTTGAAATTGCCTTAAATTGAGCCTGGTATTTGGTTTTGAGTCAAGTATTTAGTAGCAATTAGAACCTTAAGCTTTATTGTGGGAAAATTAAGTAGCAGACTGGAGAGTTTCTACAAAGTTAATAAGCTAAACTAGATGCCAGCTGGCTTATATCTGTAAGCTATAGTTAGAGAAAGTAAGAATCATGAAAACATTGCCTGAAGGCAAACTACTTAGCCGCTTTTGCAGCTAGAGATGTGAAATTTGGTAGAAATAGTCGTTGGTACAATGGACTTCGAAGGTGTTTAGATTATGCCGAAAGGCCCGCTAGGGATGTAGCAAATCGAGAAGTAATACTAAAGGTGTTAGAGACTTGACAACAAGATCAGAAATATATAGCATATATCTATTATATAGTAATATATCTTCTATATGGTAATGTAGATCAGAAATTTACAGTATATACGTGTATAGTATAGTATAGTATAATTCTCTAATTCTAATCTATAGATATATATCTACTGTATAATATATATTGGCTATATATTATATATTTCTAAGATATATTATATATTTACTATATAGTATCTATCTACGTCCAACAGTAACTGCCACAGTTCTCTGACCAGAAGTTACTTTTATCCTGCTCTATTGAATTTGAAATGCTTTTGCCAAATACAGTTTGATGCGACGCATTCAGCTCTTGGCCTGCTTTAAATGTAATTCTAATTGGTAATTGAATTTTGTTGAAATGCTTCGAACGTTGGGCAAGTCTCTGGTGTAAACTTGGCCGGAAAAATGCGAAAATGAGAAAATTGCAAACGCATGCAAATGCATTGACAAGCGATGCATAATTATGCAACATGCCACCAATTTATGCAACGTGCGCGACATGCCCAAAATGAAAATGAAAAGGCTGTCAAAAGTGCCAATTGGCAATTGGCAATTGGCAACGGGCAATTGGTGTCCTTGTTGCATTGGCAGGACATGTGAGGCGTGAATTAGTGGCCGCAGCTTTGATTCATTTTTACAATTTGGC
Source organism: Drosophila hydei (assembly GCF_003285905.1). Classification (NCBI taxonomy): domain Eukaryota; kingdom Metazoa; phylum Arthropoda; class Insecta; order Diptera; family Drosophilidae; genus Drosophila; species Drosophila hydei. The sequence goes on along the minus strand of NW_022045838.1, from coordinate 2,211,647 downwards.
TAAATCAATTACGAAAATTTCCACAACAACAACAACAACATTTTGCCGTTGCTGGAAAATTGTTGCGAGAAAATGTAATATGAAAATTTCCCTGTATGTGTGTGGAACGCAATTTGTGGCATTTTCATGGCGCACGGCCACAAAATTGCTGCAAAATGCCAATAAAATACGCTCGAGCGCAAAAATTCCATTTGAAGAAGCCAAAAAAAATAAGAAAATACAGAAAAAAGTTGGAGAAAAAAGTGCTCTAAAAATATTTCACACTTCCGCCGCGCAGCAGAGACAAAGAACCCACCTGAGCGGCAAGCGTCAACAGGATATGACAAGGTTGCCCCACGGTCGTTGCCACCAGCGCCACCACCCGCTTGCCCCCTCTGTTTTAACATATTTTCAGCGGGCAACTTCCTGCCACAGCGCCTTCAGCAAATTATGATGATGCGGCTTGTGGCAGCCCAAAATGCCAAACATCCCGGCACACGAATATGTTTATGCGTTGCCCAAGTCCTCCAACATAAAACAGACGCCTGCTCCAACTGCCTTACCCTAGCAGCGAACGGGCTAGCACAGAATTGTCAAACAGTTGGCAACAGTTGAATGCGAATGTGACTAAAAAATGGGCCAGTATGCAGGTCTAGACAGCATATGAAAATGATCTGGCAACGCCAGTTGTTGTTAAGTTGGCTGCGCTTGAATACGACTAATGGACTTTAACAAAGAACTCATTTATTATGATTCTTTAGTTGGAAATGAAACAAAATTATAATAATAGAAAAACTTATAGAAATCTCAATTGAACTTTAGATCTATTAAGGAAATAGCTTTGCTCTTACATAAATATTTAATTTTAGAAAACCTCAAAGAGTGCTTATATGCCCTTAGAGCCTATGCTAATGATCTAGCAACATCAAATGTTGCGAGTGCAATTAGCTGCGCTAAACAATTGCGAACATTTTAGAATATTCTTATATAAATATATTCAAGTGCAAAAATAGGAAAATAAAGCTGAAACTAAATAACTATCAAAGAATAGGACTACAACAAAGCTTAAGTAACTTTTGAGCATAAGCTAAGCATCTACTGGCAACATCAAATGTTGCTAGAGCACTTGTTAAGTTGGCAGCGCTTGAAAAGTTGAGCAACTTGTGACTAAAGAACTGCTTAAAAAGTTTCTAATATAAAAAGGAATAGAAATTTGTATTTTTATATTATTCACACATTTAGCTTTCACCCTAGAGTATCCACTCGTTTCTTTGACTCTTTTCTACAACCCCAGCTGATTGAACGGAACTCAGCGCCGGCTAAATATGATAATAACAATTTAACGTTTAATCGATGACGAAGGCTGCCATAGAAATGGTGTCACTCGTAAACAAAATGTGGATGGGCGATTGCATTGGCGATTGATATTGATGTGAATATTGGATTAAGCCGGCGTAACAAGTATCGAAACGTTGGCCAATATCCTTTCTGCTGCAGCGTGTCTTTGGCTGGGTTATTGATAATCTTTGTCAGGGCTTGACGTGCGCCAAGTGGATAACACAAGGCGTTGCGTGGCAAGACATGCCGCAAAATATGAGCATGAAAAGTCAGTGCACACATGGACAAAATGGGGCAGACGCAGAGAGGGAGAAAGAGAGACACAGAGGACAGTAGATGGCTGGAGGAGTAATGAACTGCGGCTGGCAGACAACGGCAACGGCAACGGCAACGGCAACGGCAACGGCAAGGGCAGGCGCCTTGTTTGTCCATAGCTCGATCGATGCAACGGCCACTGGAGTGTATTAAAAACAAAGTCACAGTGCGTGTACTATGTATGTGTACACGTGCACGTATGTGTGTGTGTCCTGTCTGTGCAGAACGTTGTTCTGGCTCTTGTTGCTGCCAAAGTCAATGAACAGCGACAGGGACAACGCCAATGGGACAGGCGGCTCACCAAACACAGACACACACAGGCACACACGGACGGGCTGACTGCCAGGCAGGACATGCTATCACAGCTGAAGCAGGATATGAAGCCTGGGCAAAAGTTTGCCACAATTAGGATGCTGCTGCTGCTCCTGCTCCAGCTGCAACTCTCGAAGCAATAAAAAAGTTTAAAGTTTCGTTTAAAAATGCATAAATCATTTCATAAATTTAGAGGCGGCCCTCGATGAGCGACAAAAGAAACTTTGATGCAACGTCAAAGGCGACAGCGACGGCGACAGCGACGCCGGCAGCGACACGTTTCCGCCATTTTGTTGCTGGCAACTTGTTGCGTTTCAAATTGTTGACAGCTTCCAACACTATACGAAATTTCCGCTCCGCCTGGCTGCCTCTCGCCGTCTCGCTCACACTCACACACTCTGACATTCAAGTGCACATGGGCTGCCTTGCTTTTGCAGGTGTGTGCCTGCATGTGTGTGCGTGTGTGTCTGACAGTTTTTAGTTAATAATGAAAATTGCGCTAAAAATACATACATATATATATGCTTGTGTATAGAAATATATTGAAATGGACAGCTACGAAGATCATAATGATGCCGACTGCCGCAGGTGGATAACGAGTCCGCAACGAAAATGCAATACAAAAGCGATTTTCTACATAAATATTTCGTTTTGCTGGCTATTTTTGTGACACCCCCGCAAATGCCACTTTTGTTGCTGTTGTAACACAGTTCATGTATATTTTTTTGGTTTTAGCTACTTCTATTTATTTAAATTATATATTTAATTTTGCTTAGCCCTGTGTTTGTATATCTATCTAATAGTATTCCATGCTAAGGCAGAGCCAATGAGCTGAAATTAAATTAATTTGATTAGCTCAAGTTGATGAAGTCCAGAACACAATTATTTCGTCTTCGTCTGCTCTGCTTGACATTAATTGTTTAAATTGCAACCAAAATAAACAAAACCTAATTGAAATAGTCAGCAAAGAAAATAAGTTGTGCATATATATTTATATAAAAGTGAATAATATACAATTCAATGAGGGAAATATATAAATAGGATATGTATATATATATATATATATATATATATATATATATATATATATATATATATATATATATATATATATATATATATAAATATATAGTAAGACTATATATGCCTTGGGCAACATTTCTGCTTAAATTGCATTAAAATGCAATTTGCATAAATATATTAACTAAGTTGCATTCAGTTCGAAAATAAACACAATTTCTGCATCTACAACTTATGCTTAGATTTGGCTTTGTTGGCTTAACATTATTTTAGGTTAATTATGTTTTGAGTTAAAATACTTTATCAAATAACTTTACATAATAAAAATTAATTCATTTTTCCACCATTTAAAGATAAAAAATATTTTTAATTTGAGTTTATAAGTAATATTATTAAAAATATTTTTTATGTTCAGATTTTTAATCTTTTTTATTTATTTTTTAGATTTTGATTTAAATCTTTTATTTTGAGTAAACAGAACAGTAGAAAAATTAATTTACATCAATTATTTATTTTAAATTAATTAATTTATATTTATAAAATATTCTATATAAAATATTTTTATAGTCTTTAATTTTAAAATTTTTACAAATGATTTGCGCTTAAAAAAATAAATATTTTTGGGTAATTGAAAAAATCTACAAAAAGATTAGTAAATAATATTTAATAATTTAACATACTCTTAAAAATTAATTTTTGAAATATTAATTAATTAAAAATGTTTTTGTTTTATTTTTATATAATTTTGTATTAATATTATTCAGTTCTTTGCTTCCACACGAAAATTTTCCCAATGCTATTCGCTCTGCTTCCCCTCCCACTTTGACATCTGTTCTAGATCCGCTTGACGCTGCCTTTAACGTCTTCAAGGACACTTTATCACGCTATGCCAGAGCTTTAGCAATTGTCGAACAAATGTTGCAGCCGCTAAGTGGTTTTATTTTAAATCTTTTACGTACGCAGAAAAACGTTTGCGCCCCCGCCTGCTGCCAACTGGCTGCCTTATGACAACAAGTTGCTTTTAAAAACTCAACTCAACTCGACGCGACTCGACTCGCCTGTCGCGAGATTTGGTTTTGTTTTTCAGCTGTTTTGTAAATGTCAGTCTTCATTTGTCAGTGGCACCCAGGGAAGGAGTCACAACTCCCAGCTCCCAGCTCCTCCACTTCTCAGTTGGCTTAAGTGGCATCGTTGTCAGGCCGAGTTCATTTCACTCTCTCTGTCTCTCTATTTCTCTCCCTCTATATCGCTTGAAATATGGCCAACAAAGTCTGAAGTCTCAAGTCCCGCGTCTTGAGCTTAATCTCTGCTTTAACGTTTTCTTGTCCACGTTATTGATGGACGTTTAAATTGCAATTGAAATTGGAAAAATAAAAAAGAATTCGCTTCGTCTAAGCATGCTATAAATATTTATTATGCACTCTCAAGGACTAATTTTGATTAATTTATCAATCGCTGCCGACTCGTTGCTGAGCCTTGACACGAAATGTCAGCCATTGGAATTTATGGCCCCAACGAGAAGCATTTGCAGTTAGTTAGCTAATTATTAGCGTGGGCTCACACAGTGCCAATCAATAAAAAGTAAATTCGATACAAATCCTTGGCACAGGAAGCTCGAAACACGTAAGCCGACAATAATAACAGCAACAACAACAACCAACAAAAAGAGCAACAACAACAAACAACAAAAGCAACAAAATCAGTGAGAGTAAATTTCACGCCATTGGCAAATCGTTTCCTGACGTAAAAACATCAATCAGATAATAATTTATTTATACATATGCGTTATACTCGTATTTATGAGCATTTTATATATACTTCATGCAGATACTCTGTTCGCAGTGCGCGCATGAGGAGTATATATGTGAACGGATGTTTTGGCTTAAGTGTTTATAGCTAGAATGCTTTTACTTTGCCAAGTGTTTGAAAGAAGGATGGAAGAGAGGGAGGGAGGGAGGGATGGAGGGAGGAAAAGAGAGAGATCATGAGGAAATAAAAGAGAGAGAAAATGAGAATTAGAATGAGAGCGACAGAGACAGTGATAGCCAAACTTGCTCATATTTTCTCTCCTTCTCTATCTCTCACTCTCTCATTCTCTTAACTGTGCATCTATTAGTCAAGCTGACTCGTTCATCTATTCTTAATCAGCCCGACATTTACTTTTTCTTTACGTTCAACTGCGAACAGTGTATAGCACAGTCAGTAATGGCCGCTGGCACAGCTCTCGGCTGAAAGAGTTGAGAATTTGTTATTTATAATTATCGATGTTATCGATCGCAGTGCCTGACAGCTAGAGAGCTGCTGCAATTCAGTCATTTCTCAGCACATAATTGACTAAAGAGCAATTTGAACGCCATTATTTTCCGCATTTCAAAAGAACTTTCGAGACTATTTCACTTTACTTTTACTATTCATTGTTATTCACAAACAGCTCAAAGTGTACCTACTGCATCTTAACTGTGCTTTTTGTCGGTAAAATCAGGTCAACTGCCAGCGCCTTACAACACTGGCGGCTGTATAAACTGAAGTACTTTATATATACCTAAGAACGAGAGTCCTGGAGTCTTTCAGCTGGTTAATTTCATTTAGTTTTCTTTTGTGTCATTCAGAAGCGGGTCAAGCCATACGAATGTATCAATTCGCTCGCTTTACAACACTGTTTTATGCATAGAACAATTGCGGCATTTGCATTTTAATTAGAAAAAAGTTGCAGTCCTTTTATTTTGATCCATTTTGTCACTTGTAAAGAGGTCAAACTGTATCACAAAGGATGGAATTAATCGAAATTAACCGTTATTTTAGCACAATTCCAATTAGCAGCCATTTGGGGCGATTGACACATTTTCACAGCTAATGCAAATTGCTTGCATGCAGAAGCGACTAGAGAGGGGACAGAGCGGAGGAGCTACTGTGGCGATGCTCTAGATGAGAGGAGAGAGCTGGAGAGTAGAAGGAGAATTAGAAAAAAGAGGCCATTGAGGAGAAGCTACAAGAGAAGAGAAATATGAGATATGTATAAGTAAAACCACAGAAATGAGGTGTGCTGGAGGAAGCTAGAGAAGAGGAAGGCAAAGGGGAGATGGCTATATAGAAGAGAAAATGCTCTAAAGAAGGAAAGGCTATAGATATAGATAAAGATGTTATTTAGAGGGTGTTATAGGAAAGTGGGTAGAGAAAAGAGATTATGGAGTGGCTAAAGGCTTAGCTGCTATAGAGAAGAGTCAAAGCGAAGACGCTATAAAGAAGGCGCAGCAGAGCTAATTTGCTGCATTTGTAGTACAGTCTAAAGGAGAAGAGCCTTTAGAGAAACGGCGGGCTATAGTGGAGTCTCTATGAAGGGGGTCAGTGGCTGGGCATCTTGTATAATTCAAAGTGCCAATTTACGGTTACAATTGGCCGCAATGCACGGCTCATAAATTAGCGAGCAGCTCAGCACCTGCGATTCGCATTCGCCAATTCGCCAATTGCAATTGAAATTGCAATTGTAATTGTGGCCCAAATGGTTTTGATATGCTTGGAATTTTCCATTTGGCCGTTTTCCGTTTCAAATTCTTTTCTTTTTTTGATTTTTAATAGCTGCAACGGCTCTTGGCTTTTGGCTTTTGGCTGCCTGTTTAGATGCAAAGTTAATGCGACGGCTGCTTTGATGATGCAGCAGGCAGCAGGTGAGGTCATGTGCGGGGCCAGGTGCCAATGCTGATGCTGATGCTGTAACTGCACAAATATGCGCAGGTAATGTGCCTGCGATTTGCCACTGTGTGTGCGTCTAAGTATTTCTCATCTCTTCTGGGTAATTATAGCGCCCAGCGGGGCGACGATGACAAAGCCGTTGAAATTTTTATATATTATTATTACAATTGGGAGCAACGGAGCAGCGGACCAGCGTGCAAAAGCAGCTAACCAGACTACAGAAAAGAGAAAAATATAAATTAGGCGCACATAAATAAACAAGCCACAGCTGCGAGGAAAACTTGATTGGCTAAGTGACAGAGTTGGCGTCGACACTGGAAGGCAGATGCTGACCCCGACCATCCAGAGAGAGCAGAAAACTCAGCGAAGCCAAAAGCGTTTTCACCTTGCTACCAAAAGAAAAACAATTAAAACGCCATAAAGTTCTGTCCGGCCGTAAACTATTTCCTAGTTATATAAACTTATAAGCGAGTCTATTTATTTGCCCAGTCGTCGCGTTGAAGCACCTGTTACCAAGGACAGCACAAGCAGCAGTAGCAGCACAAAGGCATTTATAGCTGACTATTGAGTAAATATTCGAAGTGTGTAGCGCCTTTCTATGAGATTCTCAGCAATTTACATAAAAGTATACGTGCGAAGGCAACACGAAGGAAACAGAATGGGAGACTGAAGGAGAGAGCAGGAGAAGAAGAGAAAGAATCTAGGCTAAATGATGAGAAGAGAAAGAAAAAGAGAGACAGAAAGAGGGAGAAAGACAGAGAAGAGGATAGACTAAGAAAGGAGAGATAATGATAAATATACAATGAGAATGAGAATGACGAAAAGAAAGAGAGAAGAAGTAAATTAGGGAGAAAAATAGAAAGAGGGTGCAGTAAAAGATATTAATAGAAAGAAGGAGGGAAAGAGACAGAGAGAAAGAGAGGCACTACAATCACTCAAAAACTATATCTATAAAAACACATATGCCAAAAATATAATAATAAAATCTATAAATCACTAAAAGCCATAAATATATCAGATATATATATATATATATATACCTATAAATCGAGACCAATTACAATGAGTTCAATTAAATCTAAAATATATAATTCAATTAAATCTTAGATATATACGATAAGAAATGATAGAAACTCATCTTTAAATGTGATTAATAAAAGTATAAAAATCCAACACTTGAGACCCTAAAGATTTCGCAAAGTCCAAATGAAAATGGCATGAAAAAGTGCTTTAAAATAAATATGAAATAAATGTATTTAAATGACACTTGAGTTTCTATAGCGCAATTAAAATTTGTATAGCTTTTCATTGGCATTTTCTGTACCATAGCCATAAAGAATTCAATCCTCACATTTATATCTCGCACAACTACGACTATTGTTCCTAATAATACTTATTATATTAGCGTTATAGAAAAACCATCAAATGGCAATTGCCTGCTGTGAGGCGCCTGTAGCGTGTGCTATTCGATTTTGATAAACAAGTCGAGAGGCAGGCAAGCTATTTATCAGGCCTAGAGCCATTTGGGGTCCTTGCCACCCAATAACCAAAAACTAATAGCAATAAATGTGCGGATTTTTAGCAATAAAAATTGCGCTCGTGGAGTGTGTTTAACAGCTTGTTAACTTGTTAACATGTTGACTCTATACATATATATAAATGTGTGTGTGTGGTGTGTGTAAATCAGGCAATCGACTGTAAGCCACAAACCAAATAAACACCCTTGAAATTCCCAGCCACAGACGACAAAAATTTGCGGTTTTTTTTCGCTCCCCAAATGTAATTTAAATTGTGGCCAAAAGTTTTGTATCGAGTCGGCAAATGTGCCGAGAGTAATTGACTGATTTAGCCAATTAAAAGCAATTTTTGTATGATTTTTAGACACATTTTTCGACAGAGTTAACATTCATCTATTTCGGCACTAAGCGCCAGTCAATGCGATCAGATTTATTGCCTCAAATGCTAGACGGCCAGATGTTTTCGCACTAATCGAAAAGACTTCGCATGAAAACAGAGAACATCAAATAAAAGATGAAAACGAAGAAGAAGAAGCAGGAGCAGCAGATCACACACAATTAAATTTATTAACCATTGCTCAAATGCAAACGAGCACACGCGGCGTATGTGTAACACGCTGCGTATGTGTAATATGCTCAATTTGTATATATTATAGAATTATAGTAAACAAGCTAAGAGATTCAGGCTCGAATCTTGGAACTAGTTAAACAGTTCAGCTCTTGGAACTAGCTAAGAGCTAAAAGCGAAGTCGATTCAATTTATTGCTAATGAGCATTAAATTGGGGGAAATATAATGAAATGATCAAGAAATGCTCGAAAATGTACAAATATTTTAAGCAAGAGGAAAATACTGTGAATAGCTTGCTGAGTGTGCTCTGGGTGTTTGGGGAATTCAGTCAGCTGAGCTGGGACAGAGGTCAGTTGTATTAGGAAACAATGAAAACTGCTTTATATCTGTTCAAATTTATACGAAGAATTTAGTAAACTGAATAGAATTCGAAAGTATCTAAGATCGATCAAGTGACAATTATCCCTAAAACTTATCCAGTCAAATTTCAGAAATCTTCTATACTAATAACACATCTGAATTGATTACAATAAAATAAAGTCTATAATATTTTAAAGACAGAAGGCTGACTTTTAAAGCGCACATAAGTCAAGTAACCTCAAAATGCAAAAGCAAGCTAAAAACCCTCGACTGGATGCTGAGAGCTTCAAGCAAGTTGTCTTACAGCAGCAAGGCCGCCATCTACAAGGCAATAGTTGTCCCAACCTTCGTATATGGTATCTCTCTATGGGGCTCCTCGGCGAAGACTACAAGGAACAAAATTCAGACCCTGCAGAATAAAGCACTACGCAGATGGACTGGAGCCAGCTGGTTTGTAAGAAACTCAGTCTTACATAGGGATTTAGCAATTCCCACAGTTGCTGAACTCATTGGGCGACACAGTTCAAGATACGCGGACAGACTTGCAGCGCATCCTAACCATCTCGCAAGCAACCTGGCTATAAACAACAATAGGCGAAGACTGAAGAGATTGCATCCTCTAGACAATATTAGAACTAATTAAGATAGTAGCTACAAGTGCAGAATAATTGGCATATCTGCCCTCCCATTAGTTAAGGTTTAGAGCTAAATGCGCTATAGAGTCTAAGACAATAAGCTGCAACAAAATAAAGAAATAAAAACGAAAAAAAAAAAAAAAAAAAAAAAAAAAAATATTTTAAAGAAATTTGTCTACCTATAAATTGATCAAGGTCTGAAGCTTGGCTTTTATTTATGAGAACACCAAATGCAGCCCTATAACTGTGCTATGTATTATATATGTTTGATGTGTATTTAACATGAAAAGCGTAAAACATTTGTAATTTAATTTATGAATATTTGTAGAACAAATTTTGGCACTTTAATTCGTTGAATTTGCGTTTATGCCACAAATTGCAAATTGCACTCGCCTCTACCACACACACACAGTCACATAGACAGATTGCAACATTGGAATTCACATTGTCTTGCTTGCCATTGTTGGGCTATGTATATACATCTATGAGCATATATATATATATAAATATATATATATATAGCCCTTGCCGATGTCGTCAGTTAGTCGCGTTGCGTGTTTCGTCGCCGTGTGCTGCAGTTTAACCAAAAACTTTTTGCCACGTAAATGATTTGTTTTGTCAATTATTTTGTTAGCCTCAACATGCAACCAGAACAATGAGACTGAGGCTAGGTAAGAGAGAAAGAGAGAGAGAGAGAGAGAAAGAGGCGCCTCAGCTGATAAGATCAAAACAATGTTAAGCTATATAAGGATATATATATACATGTATGCATATATATATATATATCTCTATGCCGACTATTCAAATATCAAAGTTTTAATTGTGTGGGCGTGGCCAGGTCGTAAACAATTTCATTTATGATATGGCAACATAATTGTGCCATGACGGATCAATCGAACCGTCACAGATACTTATGAAGTGCTCTCTGTCCGTCTGCCCCTCCGTCCGTCCATCCGTCCGGCCGTGTGTCTGTTTAAACAAGTGCGTCCAGTTGCATAAATATTTATGGCAGCAGACGCAAATCAAAGCGGCTGCTGATTATTTATCGCTAACGACCAGACGATGGGCTCTTGCCTACTACAAAAATGGGGAACTGACGCAATGGAGCACAATACAATAACAATAACAAATTCAACAACAACAGCAGAGGCAGCAGCAAAAACAAACACATGTGCATTGTGGCGTATTTCTCTCAATTAAAATTTCAAAATTAAATTTAATGCACAGTTGTTTAAGCAAAAATAAATGAAAATGAAAATAAAAATAAAAATAAATAGAGAACTATTCGTTGTCGCTGGCAGGGCGAGCAGAAGAGTCAACAAAAAACTGTTCAAATTACTGAACAGGCAATTGAGTGATGGATGAGATTGGCTCTGGCAGCCTCAACAACATTTTCCATGTTCTTTTTTTTAAATTTTTCATTTTTGGTTTTATTTTATTTTTTTTTTTTTTTGGTTTTTTTGCGCCTGTCTTTAATTAACATTTGCTGTTGACAATTTTCTTCGTTTTTTTTTGTAGCCTAGAAATTTACCTTTTGCGCCATATCAGCTGTTGGCTTTAGTTTCAGACACACGTAGATTTTTCACACACAGCGAATTTTAAAATGTTTAACACTTTTTGCTTTTCAAAATTGTAATTCTTTTGCATACTTTTCTATTCTTTTATTAATTTTGGTTGTTGTTTTGGTTTCGTTTGGCTGCGCGCAGGCTATTTCCTCAATTCATTGCACAAAATGATTTGCACCAATTGCACACTTCGAACGCAAATCGCGATAACTGAAAATAACACACAGAAAGCAGCTCAGAATTCAAAAATTTTAAAATTCAAAAATTTGTGTGTGCTTGAAGGGAAATGACGTGCGAAACTAACGTCCGTATTAGCGTACAGGCCGTTGCCAACTGATGCGCTGTTCGAAACGTTTCGGAAACGGGCACTGGCAAATGCGAACGCGAAACGAGCGACAAGCCGAAGGGCTGCACGCCTTCGGCTCGCGATGGCGCTTGGTTCGGCTGGCCACTTCGTGTATAGCTGAAAAGCCGGCAAAACAAAATGTAAATAACAGTTCTGTATGTTGGGCTTCTGCTTGTGGATGACGGACGGCGGCGGGACGGCTAGCCGAGGGTTTAGTCAGTTGCCGGCTTTTGGTTTGGGCTTAAGCTTTGGAGCAGATTTGATGCTCTTTGCTGTACGAAACGGCAGCCGATGGAGCGTCAGGTGACGACTAACCTAACCCAACCCAAGCGCTAGCCACTCGTCGGCCCCACCCCCATCACAGCTTTGTTTGCTTTGCGGCTTTTCGGGGTTGCTACTGCCACTGCCAGTGTATATATATATATGTTAGTGCGTGTGTGTATGTGTGTATACACTTCGGCTTGGCCTGCAATTGGCGGGAAACTTTGTGGATCCTATTCATGTTGCCAGTGCATAGCTTAGCAACATTTTAAGTTAGTTTTTTCTTTGCAACAAAATAGGTGAATAGGAATCGTTTAGGCCATAAATATGTATAGTGTTAGATGTTCGTTTTGTTTCAAAATAATATAATATTTTACTAACTATAATTTTTGCTATTTGTTAAGTGTTCATTATTTTGGTTGACAACATTTCGAACATGTTGCCAGCAGAAAGGGCATTGCTCATGCGCCCTGTTGCCACCTCCTCGTCGATGTTGTATTTATTCTTCGTGTTTTTCTTCTTATTGTGTGTGTTCAGCCACCCACTCTACGGCAAATGCCGTGAAACGAGCGACCGCCTAACGCCTCCAAAGTGACAACCTTTCAGTTTTATCGCTGTGTGTGTGTGTGTATGTAAATAATGTAACAGTAAATTAGCGTGTTTGACACACTGAGGGCGTGGCTAAAACGATGCGTGCGCTGGGCAATCTGTTTAACGTTGACTTTTCAACTTTTTAAAGGTTAAACCACATTGATTGCTCCACTCACTGACTTTTAAATGCAATTAGCTGAGCTTAAGCTCTCTTCTTCTGTAAATAAATTGAGTATAAATAAAAGGGCAAAGAAAACGAGCCAATCGCCAACGACTTGAATTTTCCGACGTTTTGATCACAGACTTTTCACACCTGTACATATCTGCTGTTGTTGTTGTTGCTGTTGCTGTGGCCGCTTATTTTTGGTTCATTGCCAAATTCTGTACCAACAAAAATTAACTCTAAATAATGAAATATTAAAAGTATTCCAGAGAATGCAATAATAATATAAATTTATATGAAAATTATAGAAATATCTTTAAAAATGAGATAATATAGTTAAAGTATGACTAAGTTGTTGACAAATGAGTGCAAGATTTCCGACTCACATTGATATATGGCACATATACATATCAAAGCTAGTTCAGGGTATCGAATAGTCGTAGATGTAAAGGTCTTTAAGGTCTGTTCTTTGCTTCTTTTTGTAGCGCTGGGCCATTGCAACCAATTACAAAATACGACAAACGTACACAATACGCCTGGCAATTGGCCAAAGAGCACTAAAAAAATAAATAAATAAAAATAAAATAATATAAATGTAGCTCAGGTGTAGGCTGAGATCTTTGGGAAAACTGAGGCGCACTTACTTTCGCAGTTCATTTCGCACTGACAAAAGGCATTCAAATTCGTTCAAATTTTTTGTGTCGGGAGTGTGACGTCACAAACTGAAACGCCTTTGGCGCAACGCTGCCAGCGTCTGTGTTGTTTGTTATTTTTAATGCATCATTATTTCGTCTAGATGATTTATGTCGAGAGCATGGCTCGCTTATTCGCTAGCCCATATATCAAATCAGCGCTGAAATATGCGAGGCATTTTAAAGACTTAATTGTTACGATTATGAAATATAATAATAGCGGCTTTTGCTTGTAAACGTTTCGCACCTTTTCCAAAACTTGCAACGCCTTGCCTAGAAAGTCTGTTGAGAGATTTGCATTTATGTGCAGAAGTGGCCTTTTTCTGCAAGATCTGAGAATGTTAAGGCACTCTTTGCCAAAAGTTCCACCACTATCCAGCATTATGTAAAGCACCTCAAGTTCAGTCAGATCGGTCAAGAGATCAATGCATCTGGCGTCCTCGAAAGCACAGCGAAGTTCTTTCAACGATTTCAATTTGATTATTTTGGCTGTCTGTTCAAAATTCAAGCTAGAGAATAATATCAAACTAATTGCCTAATTGACTTTCATTGGCATTTAATGCATTGAGAAGCTGCAAAAGCTTAGCACAAGATAAAGTTGCATTTGTGGATTTGATGATAAGTTTCTTCAAGTTGGGTAGCTCCGCAAGACTTGCAAAGGACTCATGTGAGTTGAGCATTGAAAAGGCTATTTCCCTTACGTTCTGACAATGCGGCACAATATCGCTCAGCTCTCCAGCAACCTCGTATAGCCATAGATCCCGAAGATCTTCGGCAGCTACTTTGACATCTAATGACAGTCTCTCCAAACATTGTATGTGCTTTAAGCTGCGCGAATCGAGCATAAAACTAAGAGTCGTCCAAGTACTTGAGTATGATACCAAGGCAATCGTTATTCAATTTCAAAATATTCAACTCGCTCGATATTTTAACTGATGACATTATACTATGTTTTGATTCACTATGAAGGCGAAAATAATAGTAATATAATATAAGATAATGGCTAATAAACATACATACATAAAATTGGTTTCTTCATGAAAGCATTACTACTGAACTTAGATTTAATGTATTTTTAATTTTGTATAAATTATATATGAATCTATGTGCAAAATTTGGTGTTTCTGAATGTATATTATACACTTTATATCAATGTTTAGAATGTTTAGAACGGTGCGTGCAGTTTTATCACAATTCTAGAGACATGCAAAGCTTATCAAGTTCAGTAAGCTCTGTCATATAAATGTATTTGACATTGTTAAGCGAGCAGTTAAGTTCTTTCGAGAGTTACAAAAACAGTGTACGTGCTGATCCAGTGCCCGCCTCTGGCGAATTCAAATTACTATAAAAACGATTTTTTTACGTCAGCTGATTTTGATCAGCTGCGCAAACTTTAACGATGTGTCGTAGGAACAGCAGATCGATAGAAAAACGCAAGGTTGCATTGAATTTTGATATACGAACCTGAAGTTGAAAGAATACTAAATATAAATACTGCAATAAATACTATCACACAAATTCCAAGGTAGGCTGTCGGCTGCTTATATACGTATGTGTATTTATATGTATGCACAAATTCAACGGAAATATCATTTACAAAAGTCATTCAAAATAATTGCATCAGGAATAGGCAAGCCGACTTAAGGCGAATTGTACATATATGTTATATATATATACTATATAGTGCGGTATGCGTGTGGTTAATCAGGCCGATTAATCTACGCAAGTTTTAGGCATGGAGCTGCAGCACTTATTCTTATTGCTATTGTAATGTTAATTTGCACATCAGCTACAGGAATTTGGGGAGTAGGCAGGACTGCAATTAATTTAGTTTGGCAGGACATGCGAGCGCCCACACGCTGCGCCACCCGCCTGACTGACTGAGCAAGTGAGTGACTTGTTATCCTGCCGTGCTGCCTTATTACCACTGTCCCATTGCCTTGGCGACTTTTAATTGGCAACGAGAATGACAAACAAGCAACAACCGACCATAAACCGAATCCTGTGGCGTCTCTCACAGTTGGAGTTATTTGATTGACATCCGCTAAGTGCAGGCGTAAATAAATTGGAATATGCATACATTCATACACACATACATACATACACACACGTGCATAAGTCGCTACATCTAATACATAGATGTCTTACTCTACCCTGAACCCATGGGTAAGGAGAATTCAGAGTAAGATAAAAGTTCTTTTTTATATTCAGGATGACGAGTTAAGTCGTATGAACCTATAAAGCTAAAAACTTAAAATTTTGGTTCTAGGTCTTGCTAAAATTATCGATAACTATTCCCATTTCAATGTTATCGATTGAAACCGTTATTAATATTAATATTAGTCTATATCTCGTACGTCTTTGTGACTAGAAGCACCAAATTTTGCATTTAGATTCATGTATAATTTATACAATTTTGATTTTTTTACATTTTGGGTATCAGCTCCCAATTTCCCCAAAAAATACATTAAGTTTAAGTTCAGATGGTGAGCGACGCCGAAGAGTCGCGAGTTCGATCTCGGCCCTGGGCCTTGGCCACACGATAGATACTGAAATTATAAGGTATTTATTAAAAAAAAAACAAATCGGACAAGGTTCAGGGTATCTCATAGTCCGTCACCTCCGACTAGAGCGTTCTTACTTGTATATATATATATATATATATATATATATATATATATATATATATATATATATAGTTTTTTTTTTTTGGGTTTTTTTGCTGAGTCAAGCGAACGGAAGTGTCTGACATAGCGAAACGCTAGCTGCTGCGCCTTTATTAAAATGTATTTTTGATCATTAAGCGTATAATGATATTGCATTTGCCTTATAAATAGTGTGCATAATTGGCCAGGTGTGCAACAATGTGCATATAAATATATGTGCATGCATCGTATAATGCTGCAGGTGAAGAATTCACAGTTGCTTTGGAATTCTTTCGAAAGAGGCTGCCGTACAGAGTGGCCATAAAAGGCAACTGCCGCATACGCGTAGCTAAACATCCGTTAAATATATGCACACACAACCACAATTACACACACACACACTCACGGAGACACCCTTACAGCTCGCACGCACGCACAGCAAAGACAATTAGTGTAAAGCAAGCGCACGTTTGCCTCGCAGCAGAGCAGGAGGGTCTGAGGATTGGGTCTGGGGTTGAAGTTACTTCGGCCTCACACCCGCTACATCCTACACCCGCCACTTCACTCGTGACTTTTGGCGCTTGATGTGAATATGCTTGGCTTCCATTTGGCTTTTACAAATGCCTTTTCACGCACACACACATGAGGCAAAAACATTTATTTTTTACTTTTTATTTGGCTTTGCTCTTTGTTTGCTTGAAATGAAATAAGGCGCGGCTGCGCCCATAAAGCCAAATTAAATAAAAAGAAAAAACCCAATTGAAGCAGAAGGAGGCCAGGTGGCACGTCTTTTACCTGGGATTTCATTTGCATAAGCATATTATTCTTTACTTCTTAAATGAAAACCCAAATGTTTCTCAAATGTTGTGTGTAATTCGCTATTAAGGTTTCTCATTTTTTGCATATATGTTTTTTAAGCTGGAGTTTATTCCTTAAACCTAATTAAATGCTCAGTCCACAAGAGGTGTGTGTAAACAGAGGGGTTAAAGTTCATGTTATTAAAGATGAGACTTGAGGCAATAGCAAGAGCGAAGTGAATGAGAAGGATGATAAGAAAGAATTTAAGAGAAGGAGACAGACAGTAAGAAAGAAGGGCATCGAAGTGAGAACGAGATACAAAGGAAAGAAAGAGAGGGAGACAAGCACAGGGCAAAGAAAATATAAATATATATATATAGAGAGAGAGGGACATAGAGAGAGAGAGAGACAGAAGCAATTAGAGAAAGAGAGAGAGAGCATAGAAGGACAATGAAACTATACAGAGAAGAAGAGGCCGTTGGAGAGTACGAGAAAAAAAAAAATAAAATATAGAGAGAAGGAAAAAGGGTCTGAGAAGAGAACAAAGAAAAGAGAGAGCGACAAAATTAATGAGGAAAGGCAACAAAGAAAAAATGTAGATAGATAGAGAGTTTTATAAAGAGATCGAACAAATATAGA
The DNA here is from genome assembly GCF_003285905.1 of Drosophila hydei. Lineage (NCBI taxonomy): Eukaryota > Metazoa > Arthropoda > Insecta > Diptera > Drosophilidae > Drosophila > Drosophila hydei. The sequence goes on along the minus strand of NW_022045838.1, from coordinate 2,194,212 downwards.
AAATAGATACAAAATGAAAATGATATAGGAAACGACAGATAGAGATATATGGCCAAGGCCAAGAGTCTAGATCGAACTCGCGACCCCTCGTCGACACTCACCAGCTCTACCTCTGAAAATATGAGGCCTATGTATGATGAGCAATCAATCCGGGCTGAGAGTTTCAATACCAAATGTTATCTGTCCAAAATGAAGCTTGAATTTCTCTCATTTTCTTTGAGCTTGGGAACCTCTTAAGTGGCAACATTTAGGCAATTAGCTTTTTGCATAAAAACGGTCTTACGAACCATCATGAAGCTAATGTCCATATATTATCGACATTTCAGGGCAACGCACACGCCATTGCCACATCGTACTGGACCAAGTCAGAAGTTACAATGAGAGCTGACTTAAATTAATGAATGCAGAGCATGAGGAAGAGCATCAGCACACGCACAATAGGCAACACACACGCACACACCCGACACACTCGAGCGGTGCAGCTTTAATATATTTGTGGAGGAAAATGTGCCTCTAATCGAATTAGTGAAATTAATTTTTGATGATATTGAAATTAGTTGCAGACAGCAAAGCAGACATTGGACGTAACTAGAAAATACTTTTAGTCTGCTTGGAATTCCGTATAGCGGCCACCCCAACCACCCAACCACCCCACCACATGGAGCGTGGTGGGTGCATAAATTTACTTTGACAGTGGCAAGCGGCACGTTTGACATTCCACTTGGTCACCAGAGGTTCAGCCACCCTACGACTGTGGTTCGACAGTCGATTTTCATTGTGAACCACTTGACTGTGGCATCCAGCTACATTATTAATGACTGCTCGACATGTGTGTCAGGTTCGCTAAGTTTGTTGAAAAGCAATTTTATTTACTTTTTCGATTTGTGCTTATAAATTAAGGCTGATATGTGTCATGTTATTATTTATGGTGGTTCGAAATTAAATGCCAAAATAACTTAAATATTTAATGTCAGGTGTGCTTAAAGCCCAATACAGTAATATATATAGGTATATACCCACGCGAATTAAAGTCAGCTCGCCATGTCCTTGTCCTTGGCATCAGCGCGGACAGCCGTTGAAAAGTGAAGAGAGGAGACATAGTTTGGCCAGACAGAGAGCGCAAGTGTTTGCATGTCAGCAAGTAATAAGCACAAGGGCCATAATAGTTTTGCCTTTCTTTATATATACAAACACATGCACACACATATATATAAGAATTTTTTGGCTAGAGTGCAGTTGGAGCCCATGTCTGGCTTTTGCCACAGCGTCTTCCAGTCGCGGCCATAAATGTTGGACATTAACGGGTAATTTTCTTGCAATTTTGTAGTCGTTAGCGTTTTGTGGCAAGGACGACGACAACAAATGCCCAAAAAAAAATAGAAAATACAAAGTGAGGAAAATTAAATTTTCTGGCTACATTTTTGAGGCTGCATAAATTTTCGTGAGCTACTCAGAAAAAAACTCTTAAAGTGCTGCAAATGCGTTCGAGTCGAAAGCCGTGCAAATTGAAATGGAAATCCATTAGCAGCGGACAAATTTGTAATTTCCGCTCTTTAATAAAAGTTTGCACACTCGCACACACGCAATGCTGTCAAAGGCAAAGCGGAAATACAAACACACACGCACAACTGGACACACACACACCCACACTCCCTCCCTCCCTCTCTCTCTTTCTCTCGCACAGTGTGTGTCCAATTTTGAGGTGTGTTCGTTCAGGTAATTTCATTTACCTTACTCATTTAGCACTTTTTTAGCTCATTTTCCGGCTGTTTGCATGATAAAAATCACATACACACTCCTTGAAATTTTAGCGGCACGCGATGTTGAATGATTATCCTTGAACCAAAAGCGAGAGAAAAGGACAGAGGAAGAGAGAGAGAGGGAGCACTGCTATCTGTCTCCTGTTCGTGCTGTGTCCTGCACCCATAAATGCTTTAGCTGTCCTTTGACTTTAGTTGCAAAAAACAAATGTGGCTCATAAATTTTTATATCATTGTCTGCTTGGACTGCTTTTAATTTGGCTTACACATGCGAGCATCCTCCGCACTCGCTTTAAGCTGGACACAGCGAGGCGAGTTGCTAATGAAATTCCATAAATGAACAGACAACAATTCGCAATCAAAATCAACGCCCCAAAATATGAACACATTTGTCGACGGACCTAACTAAATTGAACGGGTTGGCATAAATTATTAAAAAGTTGCCACCAAAAGGCTATGCATACAGGCGAGGGCTGTCACAAAATTTACAGGAGACTGCGAGAGTTGAATAACGAATCTCATCTGATAAATTTAATAACTATTTTCATTTTGTTTGGGTTAATCTGCAAATCTTAATTTAGTTAATGCTAAAAAGCTCACTAGAAACAGATAATTTACTTAAGTTTTAGAAAACATATAGAACACATCTGATTTAACTTAAAGCTCGCTATTAACACTCATCAAATATTAATAATATTAATAATTAATATATTAAATTTAAGAAAATATATTAGATAAAAGCTAAAAAGTAACTTAAAGCTCAATTAAAGCACCAAAGCTTCTGCTCTAATGCTCTCTGTAGCTGAAACTCTGTAAAAATTGCGCTTAAACGAAAGCTACAAAACTACTTTAACACATCTAATACCTTAAGCAGACCTCGCAATAGTTATTCCCATACACACACACACACACAGAGGGCCACTTGGGTGTGTCAAAAATCAACGCCAGTTAAAACGTGTGCCATCTGGCTTGGCAGACTGGTCGCCCCGACCAGCCAGTGGCTGTGGCCCTTGAACATTGTTTAATTTACATTTATCCGCACGCTTAGCCTAGCAGGGCAAGTTCATTTGCAGGTGTCTGTGTCCCTCAGGTGCGCACACACACACGAGTAGAGGAAGCAACTGACACCGTACAAAATGTTAAACACTTGGCAACATTTTGCTTAAAACTTTTGCCACAGCTTCGCTCGCAGCAGGCTTTGCTTTCTATTTGCGGTTGCAGCACACACACACACACACACAGATGGAAAAAGTCACAGTGCAGTTAGACCAACAAGCAGCAGCAGCAGCAACAACAATGGCCAAGGTAAACGTGCAAACAAAAGACACGTCCGGAAATGGCAAAAAGCTGCCAGGCTCAAACCCCCAAACAAGCTGCAGAGCAGCTAAAGGAGCCGCACGAGCTGGAGCTGAAGCTGGAGTTGGAGCTGCAGCTAGAACAGTAGCCACTTAGCCACTCATTGTTGGTCGCTTTGGTAGCCATGGTGAATCCTCAGGTGTTTTGCCGCACAGTTTACTACGTTTTTCATTTAACCCAGCTGCCGAGCAGGTTCAGCTCGTTTGTTCTGCTGCTCTCTGTTGTTGTTTGGTTTGCGGCCAGCCAGCCAAGCACCCAGCCAGCATAGGATGCCTTTCTTTCCTAGCTCCGACATAATTAAAAATTCACATAAATTTAGCTTAGCGTTGACACACACACACACATTCTAATTGGGTTAATTATGTGTCGGACTGGACTTTAAAAATGTCAGCAAATTGTCCATGCTGCGCGCGTGTGTGCGTGTGTCAGCTGCTGGTCAAGTAGCGACTCCCGAGTACATTAACAACAAATTATGTTGTCGCACATGTGACAACGGTGTCTGAGTCTCTCAGGTATAAAAATCCTCGTATCCAACACAAATAATACGACAAATTACAAAATATATTCAGCTAAAAATTATATTTAATACCATAGAAAAGATGTTTGTTTCCCCAAATAAGGTTTTTTTTGGGCAACAGGCAGCTGACAGAGTGACATCAAAACTAAATTAAAGACAAATTTTAGTTATAAGAAAAAAAGTGCTAACTAAACTTAAAAAAATTTATAAAAATAATTTTTCATATTTATTGCGCAAATATATATATTTTTTATCATTTTTAGAAGTTCTTTTATTTTTTTAAATATTTTTCTATAGTTTTGCCAAAGCAGCTCAATTATCAACATATCTTAGCATTCTAATTAGCACAACTATTTTCTCTAAACTACATCCAACCACAATTTAATAGCAGCTTGCAGCAATTGACATAAAGTTGCTCTATTAGAACAGCTAGTTCGACTTAGTTACACTTGGAAAACTCTTCAAAAGCAAATTGTCAGCTCAAAATGAGTTACATTTCATATTTAGACTTTTCTAAATAAATATAAAAACCTGCATTAATTTTAAATGAAATTGTATTGCAGTCGGAGCCCAAGCTACAAGCCGTCGCATAAGCTTAATTACACATACGCCACGTTGACATTTGACAGGTCATGTGAGTCAGTTTTATGGCCACCTAGCTGCATAATTTATGCCACAATATTTTTGGGGCTACCTGCGACAAAGGACTTAAGTAGCCAGCAAAAGGTTTTAATGGTTTCAGCTCTACGTGCGCCAGAACAAGTCTGAGTGTGTGTGTCCCTGGGGGCAGAAAAGGCCGAGCAATAAAACAGATTTAGCTTAAGAAAATTATATGAGAATTGTGACCGAAACATGTTAAAGCGCTCATCAAATAATAAAACATAATAATAATAATAATAAGGCGAGTGTGTGCGGGCTGCAACTAATCCAGAGCTTAGTGACATTTAACGACAGCAGAAAAAGCGCACAGAAGTATGCAACACACAATGGCAAATGTCAGCAGCAGTGGCAAGGCGGGTGGCGAGTGGTGAGAGGCACAAGCAAAGCGAGACAAAATTAATTACTCTACGTGGAAATGTAATTACGAAAATATTTAGCCTCACCTCCCTTCCCCCATCCTTCCTTCCTACCCAGCTCGGCACGTTCTGCCACCCAGAATGCCATTTGTCAAGCCTTGTGTGTGAAGAGTTGGGGCAGCAGGCAGAGCGAAAGGCTCGCGCGTTCTTAGCTGGTTTAGCCTCGAGTTAATGTGGCTCGATGCCACCAATAATATGCTGCATGTTTATTAATGATTTATGAGAGCTGGCCAATTAATCAAATCAAATTAATCAAATTTTCATTAAACTTTGGCGCACTGCAGCAACGCCTTGTGCCCAAAACTCTTCTTATCCCTGCCCTAAGGACAGACACACACACACAGAGACAGCCACACTCGTCCGCATTATCCTTCCTCACATTCGTGGTGCGTGCCTTTTGCACATTAATTCTGCAGGCCTACAAAACTTTTGTATGTAAAAAGTTTGTTTTATGGCCCACTTAGAAGAACCACTATGCGGTTTCTCTTTATAGCGGTAATTATGCACCGCCAGCTGCGCAATTGCGTTTCTATTCTAAAAAAGCAACGAGGTAAACTGAAGAAAATGCAAATGCAGCTGCAGAACTGCTTCAAAGAAAACGCAATTTTATTTAATTTAGCTGCAACTACAATATGTTTATCTCTCTTCAACTCACATGATTGCATATGCCAGTTCGTGTGTGTATTGATGGGCAGCACTGTCCTTGAAGTGTTGCCCACTCATAACTTATATACAGCCTGCATGTGCTCGCTGTGGAGCTGTAAAAATATTGATGGGTAGCACTGTAGCTGTTATATACATGTAAATATTAAAAGATGGGCAACACTTATAATTTGCATATACTGATTAGGCCTAAGAGCTAAATGATCTGAAGGTAGTAGAAAAACAATTGTCATTTAATTTGTTTAAAAAAAACTAAAGATTATTTTCAATAAATTCAAATTTTTTGTTATAAATTGATTCTTAATAAATGCATTATATTTTCATAAAATATTGTTTATATATATATGTATAGAATATATAATATATATTTTAAGCCTGTTTAGAGTTATCTTTTAATTTTTTAATTTATTAAATTTTTAATTTTCTTTTTTAGTTTTTTTTTTAATTTTACGTAATTTATTTAATATATTATTATTAAATTCAATAAATTATTTTATTATAATCATATCTTAATCGTTAACAAACGCAATTCGCTGTTTAATTTGCTCAACAAGCTATAGAAGACAGCTGTATTAGGGATATTCCCCAAGACAGCTTAGTTAGCTAAGCATAAATCAAGTCTAAGGCATTTTAAATGATTTACTTATTAGGTTATGAAGCCGTCCAGTGTTTGACAACGCTCTAAGCTGTGGCAGGACTGTTCCCGTTTTGTTTTTAGATCGCATACAGCGCAAATTCAATAAGCGACTATAATCAACGGGGATGCTGTTGACAGCGACGTCTCAGTTTGGTTTACAGCGTTGACAGCGTGCGGCATAAACACGGCCAATATACCCGCCAGCTGCAACAGTCAGCTAAGGGACACAGAGAGAAAGACAGAGAGAGCGGGAGAGGAATGTGGGTGGCTAGAGCCTTGTGTGTGCCGGCAGCGTTAAACCGCAAAATTTAATTCCCTTATCAAAAAGTGACAAGCGTGCGTATTTAATGCAATTTTGCAGCGCATTTAACATGACGTGTCTGGCTGGCAGGCAAATAAAAAAAGGCAATGAAAAGGGAATGAGTAAAGCGTAGAAAAGCGTGAGGCTAGCTCGGCTTTGGCCGTCTGGCATTTGCTATTATCTAACGGAAGTTGTTTACTTGCAGGCTGCTTTTTGTTTGGCAGCGCAGCAAACTGCAAAAACCTCAATTTGCGTTGCCGCAACTTCCTTTTACGCTAAATTACAATTCCGCTGATTGCATTCCCGGACCCCAGATCCCAGACCTCGCGGTCTCTCTCTCTTTGACTAAAGACTGAAGACTGGGCCTCAAAGCGCCGTCAGCTCATTCACATTGCTACGCGTTATTCACACTTTACGCCTAGATTTGAGCGCCATGAATCCTTTAACTGTTTTGCATATTTGTGTGCTAGCTTGGCATGCCACGCCTCTCCGCCTCCGCCCACGACCCCCTTCTTTGCTGCAGCTGTGCTGTTGCTGCTGTTGTTGGATTCGTTTCGTTTCGTAGTTTCGCATTCATTGCGAAAGATAAAAATAATGAACATACCAAAGCAAAAGTCAGCGGAAAAAACAACAAGGAGCAACTCAACAGCAGCAGTCAAAATCCTGACCCACCCAAACCACCCAGCCCAGGCAGTCTCCACCCACCCCGCCTCAGAGCGCCGTCTGTGCGTGCAGGATTTGGATTCGCATTCGGATTCAGTGCAGAAACTGCGCCACGTTTTTGTCGGCTTCTAGGATTTATAGTATGTTTGTATACATATATATATATATATATATATATATATATATGTGTATGTATCTGTGTGTGTGAGAGTGAGAAATGGGCGTGGCTCAACTGTGGGCTGTGTGTTGGGTAATGCATAAGGCAAATTGCTTGTAAGTTCAACTCGTATTTTGCATTGTGTTTCACTTCCGACAGTTAAATTAAAGCCATTGTCTGCTTTGTCCCGCTTTGGTGTTAGTTTGTGCGCCTAACGTAACAATTGCCAGTCGGACGCGTTTGTTATTTTTTTTTATCAACAACTAACCGCAAGAGCAACAACACAAGAGTCGAAAGACGACAGCGAAAATAATTTGTTAGCCTAAAAGTAAGCTACAAATCTTTGGGCGGCTCGCTTCCGGCTAACATCTAATTATGTAAGCCACAACAGAGGCTTATCTTTGTCTTTCGCTTGGTATTTTCGCTGGACTGTGCGATTTTAATTAGTCAAACACTCGTCGACATAGCGTAATCGCAATCTGCAGGTGTCCAGCAGGTATGCAGCAATTATTTTGCCTGCCGAGCGTTCAGAAAGTGAGAGAGAGAGATGGAACTAAAGAGATATATGGGAAGTATTGCAAAGAGAAGAGTTTATGATCAGCTAAATAAAAGTCAACGATTTTATAAAGATAGTACACAAAAACTGCTGAAAGCTTGCATGTGCTTTTAAAACAATGCGAAGCTTTTAAGCTGCACTAAATAAACTAGAAAAAGATGAGAAAATTTTGGTAGCCGAAAACTTTTATGTGCTTTGCTAGCAGCCAAAAAAGCTTTTTCATTAATGCATCAAATTAAAGGTAACTGAATCTTATAAACTTAATCTTATAACTTAAAAAAAGAAGAGTCTTTAAGCCGAAAGCTTTAAAGCTTTTCCAAGCCGAAAAGATCTTAAGCTATACACAGCTCAGGTTGTTGACAAAAGTCTTTTGCTAAAAAAACTAAGACCAAACTAAAGAAGCTATAAGGAAAGCTTAGCAGACTTTACTTTCTAAGCTCTGTCCCTCGAAATCACATTTATAGAAATAAAAAGCTTTTTAGCTGCGTAAGATATGATTAAGATTAAGCTTAAGATACTGTATACTCGAAAAGCTCCACAAATTAAAGACAACTAATACATGGACTCCAGCTCAATCAAGTAATAAAGGGACCAGGCGGCCAAAAGCTTTAATGAGCTTTTCAAGACTCCATGAAACTCTACTAACTCAAAGTTTTAATTGTCTAGCCCTAGCTCTAGCTCTTGCTAGCAATAGATGCATGCCTTAAGGAACTTAGCATAGTTTGATTTCGGTTTGTTGCTTATAAATATATGTGCATATATGTATGTATGTGTGTGCCCACTCGAAATAGAGAAAGAAGAAGCGAAACTAGCGACCCACTCAAAAAGAAAATAAAACGGGGTGCTAAAAAATTGCATTCATTATGTGGCAGTGGCACAAAAGCTGGCGAACGGAAAACGAGGCTAGAGCCAGCGGCGGTTGTTGCTGCCACAATGCAGACACCACAATGACACAGAAAGTGTTGAGCTGCAAATGAGGAAACAATGCAACAACAACAACAACCAAACAATGGGAAAAATGCAAAATGGGAAATGCTTGAAGTGCAGGGCATGCGTGGAAAAGCAAACAGTGTAAATGCAAAACGGATGTGTAAATAATTTAGACGAGTTGCCAACTGACACACACACACACATAGACAATTGTGTGTTAGTGTGTGTGTGTGTGTATCTTTTTAGTTTATGTATCATTAAAAAATACTTACTGCAAAGCAGGAGCAAAATATAATGAAAGGCGGAGCAGAGCAAGGGAACTGTGCCATTTGCCAACTGCAAAACAAATACTCGAGAGTCGAGCCATTCTCTGCTGTTGTTTCGTTTTCTGTCTCGGAACGTGCCACAAATGCAATAATTATATGCATACAAAGACACACACACACACGCAGACAGAGTGTTACATGTGTGGTCGGCTTTTTTGACATGCTGCAAATTAAACACACACACACACACACATGGACACACATTGGAAGTAAATTACTTTTTTGTGCCAAGCTGCATACAATCAAATGCAAACGGGGATTAAAAAGCAAACGTGTAACGGTAACCGGGCAAGCGCGGCAACTGCGGTCTCTAGATTCGAGTGCTGCTGTTGTAAAGCTGGTAAGAACGGTAAACCCAGCTAAAACCCACTAACTGCATTTGCATTCACTGTTGCACTGTTGCTGCTAAAACAAAAAAAAAACTATTTTAATGTCTAGAATTTCAGTTGAAAACTTCAATTCAAGTTTCATATTAGAAATAAAATGAAGCGAAAGGTACACCCTAAAGCCGCAGACATTGTAGATTTCATCTGGCGCCCTGTCTTCTATAAGTCTCGAACGGATGTGTCGTTAGCTGCTGCCAGCCAACGGGTTTTTATGCCAGCCATGACAAGGACAAGGCACAGGACACCTCTCGCACCCAGACAGTCAAATAGGCAGATAACAGACAAACAGAGACAACAAGAGGTAGAGAGAAAGAGCGTTAGAGATTGGCTCAATTTGCACGCTTCGTTATTCAATTAGACACTTCATACATACCCACGCCCACACCCACACAGGCACAGAGAAGCCGCTGGCATAATTTTGATTGATGGCATTATAATGACGGTGATTTATCAAATTTGCATGCTAAAAATTTGACTCGATATTACACTTCAAAATTGCAATTGCATGTGAACTATGCAATATCTAAAATTATCAACAGGAAAATTGCAAAAAATTCCGTTTAACAAAAAGCAAAAAAAAAAAAAAACAAAAAATAACAAAATATTTTCAAATTATTTTTGTTTAAAATTCATGAAATTTGCTGTAAAAGCATTACAAAAACTGTAACTGTTTTTTGTTGCTCAATGTAAAACTTTAAACAGCAAATAATGTCGAAAAAATATATTTGTTAATAATAAATAAATATGCAAAAAAACACATTTTTTTTGCACTTACAAAAATGTTTGAAAAATTATAAAAAGCGCTTTAGCTACAGGTATTTTACTGGTTTTATTTTATTGTTAAATGTAGAAATGTAAATAGTATAAGATGTTGAAAAAAGCCTAAATTTATAAACATTTTTGTTACTCTAAATTTAGAAACTATAAAACATATAAAAATCATAGCATATAGATCGGAAGGCTAATGAGCTCTTGAGGAAGTTCAACTGCTTTTAATAGAAGAAAAAGCTCTCAGAGAATGATTTAAACTTTAATCTAATATAACTTTCGTAGATCAAGTTGTGCTGTGCTGTAGTTTTTGATATTTTGAAATAACTTATTTAGTTTTAATTTTTAAGGTTTACCTTTAGAAATAAATTCCCTTTCATTACAGTCAAGCTTCAGATGCAGAAAAACACCTCAAGCTGTGGCAAATAACAATCAGAACTCATAGAGCTGATGCATAACCATATGAAGTAGCTGTCATATGTGTATTTACTTGTAACGCTAATTGGTCGCTTGGCGAGGATGTTGCGTTGACAACGGGACTGGCCACGTCTCTGGCTTACGGCTGCCTTGGCGTATACGCAATATTTGCTTTTGTTACAACACTTTTCACGTTCTGTTATTTGTTTTTTGTTTCTCCCAGTTGGCTGGCAGTCTATAAAATCCGGCTTAAGCCTCGTGCTACCTGTGATATGTATGAAATTTTTGCTGCCGCACACACACAGACAGAAATACAAAAAAAAGTAGGTCGCACGCATTGGGCTTGGCTAAGAGCAATGTGGAAAGCTTCAGCTGGTGCTTGTGGCTTTGCCGACGGCTTCTGCCACTGGTAAACACTCAAATCCAATTAAATTTAATACGACTTACTTGCCTCTGACTGTGAGTGTGTGCGAGAGTGTCTGTGTGTGTGTCTCTGTGTGTCGTATGTGCCTGCAGTTCGTTTGTCATTTGCTTTGCGCTTTCTCTGTTTCCCCCCGCTTTTCATTTTGTTTGTTTTCATTTTTCTGCATTGGTTTTTCCTTTACTTTTTTGTGTTTTTAAATGTTTTCATTTCATGCTTTCATTTGGCTTACCTGCTTGGCTTAATTAAAGCTTAATTCCTCAAATAACATTTGATGCCACAAAATGAGCTCAAACAAACTAATTTGAGCGTGGTGTGTGTATAAATAAAACTATATATATATCTATATATACACAGAAAAGTGTATATATACAGCTAGAAGAGTGTGTTAAGTCTGCTTTGCCTGCTCAATAAATCAGTCCGTTGATCAGCCAGCTCAATTAAAACCTCTCTGCATATCTAACCATGTCTCAATACAGAACATTTTAATTTATGCAACAATTTCCTTGCCATTGTCTGAGCCAACAGCCAGCCATTTGTCATAGACACTTTGCAGGCACTGTATGCAGTCGATGCATCAGAAGTGTGTCATATGCAAAGCAGCACACTGCTGTCGAGATTTTATTTGTGGTTTAATAGTACTTGAAGCAACTTATCCGAGGGCAGAGATATTTTTATAAGAATGGAAAAATTGCTTAAGCCTGAAGTGCGCAAGGTTTGTCAATGAAATTATTATTTAAAATGTTTATTATATTTATTATATATTTTGCAGTTGAACCCGTTTTGTAATATTTGTGTGAAAATATTGAAAAATGCAGAAGCAATTCAACTTTTGCATTAACTATTCCGGTGAGACGTTGAAGAGGTCGAGTAGAGTGCTGTGCGAAGGTGCTCCCTGACTTCCTTTATTTATGCATAGTTATAAACTAGAATTTTGTGAAAAAGTATCTCAACTATACTAACACTTGCATTTGCACCCTACTATTAGCTTAGGTATGATTTGATTTGAGTCCTAGCATCATAAAAATTCTTTAATCAATTTCTACAACTTATGAGTTCAAGTAGTCTCTCAATGTTCAATTATTTATCAAAAATTTTACTCTATATAATTTTCATATCTTCAATATTTATTAGCCAACAGCTTCTAAATCTTTCTATAAGCCATCGTCTGCACTTTAAGTCGAAACATTGTGCATAAGCTCTTGAAATATTGGAAACATAATGCTTTTAGCTGGCAATTAAGAAAATTGGCCACAGGCAGCGCTTGTTTTAATTAGCCAATTGTTTGGCCTTAACACCTAACTACAAATACGTTCGTACACGTAATAGATTGTAAATATTTGACACCGGGCTTTGCCCCCGCCCACCCAATCCACTCAGCAAACCGCCAACAAACTGTGCGCTATTGTTGTGGCCTTAATCCAACAACAATAGCAACAACAACAACAGCAACAACAGCAACAAATACTCCACTCAATTTACAACTTGGCATCGTCAAGTTCAAGCCATGGAAAACAGTTTAGGGGCGGGGACACACCCCTTTTCCGGGTGGTTCAAGTTGAGTTCTTCAATTACTTTTTGCACGATTTGATTTTACATTTAACGATTTTTCGCACTTAATTAGAAACGAGTGTCGATGTCAGTGGCAGGTCGCGCGAGCTCTCACTCTCTCTCTCTCTCTCTCACCCTCTCTCTCTCTTTCTCTCTCTGGCATGATTTGATTAAATGTGAAGATGAATTTTAATTAAAATCTTTGCGCAACACCAACTTTCAAGGAAAACTCACACCATTTCGGCCGTCGCCCTCAACCGCTGTTGTGTGGTACAATTTTTGACACTGTCGACGGCGACGCTGGCCAGAAAAGGGGTTTTGGGGCTCTTAATAGAGCAATAAAGCCGCAAGTTCAGGGCGAAGGATAGCTGGTCCACTGTGGGCTTAGTCATTGCCATGACGTTCGGCTTTTAATTTATGCAAAATGAAAATTAAAGAGCGCCGCCGCAGAACAACTTTTCGTATCGCTTCTGCCCGCATATTTATGCAAATGACGCTCTAAATGAATTTTCGAAACTACTTACGAGTAATTTGCCTCAGTCACAGCCTCCGACTGGGCGATCAATTTCAATTAAAGTCGTGAGCAGAACATTAAAGGCACATCCCATCCGAAGCTTAGCAAATAATTTGTGCATTATTTCAGAGCAAACGAATCGCAAACAATGCCGCATTTTCTTTTGTCAATGCAAATACACAGAGCAGGCACAACTTTTACGAAAGTTTATGGAAAAACAAAACACCGAATGCAAAAGGAAAATATGAAAATAAAAACACGGCCAAAACTCTACACACATTTGCTGGCAGTCACGTGCAGTAGGCGATGCTCAGAACTTAGGCTTTGATTGGCTATAAGATACTCTATAATAAAATTAGGCTTAATCACATTATAGTCGTTGTCTGTACTAAACTATTTCAAACGGTCTAATTGTTATATCAAGTAAATCAATTTATCGATTCTTATCATTATCAATATAAAATTGCTTACGATTTAAATTGGAAGCTAAAAAGTCTTCTATAGCTGGTTGCTGCTTTATGATCTTTCCGCTTTAAAAATATCGTTCTCTTGACGGCAAGCCTAATACTTGAGACAAATTTATCGATTTATCGATTTTTCACTATCTAAATGACACTCCCTTTGGTGAAGCTCTGGTAGAGTTGAGTTCTGTGCGTCTCTTGCTCCAACCTTTGCTCTCTAATATTCGCTCGAATCTGAGAGTTAACATTATGCTTTATGATTTCTTTCTATTTATCGATCAATTTATCTATTTATATTCCCTAAGTTGTCTCCCTCTACCGTCAAAATTGAAACTATTTATAAAGCTTTTACTCATTTAGCCAGTCATGTCGCAGTTTCATAATAAATCTATTCATCGATAGTGTTATCGATTTGTCAACACTTTCGTTATCTAAAAAGTTATTACTAATCTGTAACTAAATTGTCAAAATGATGCCTTGCCTTGCTTGCCTTACGATTACTCTCAATTTCACTTCACCTTTGATAAGCAATTTATCGATTTACCAACGTCTGTTTACCGATCGATGCTGGCCTAGGCTCTTCTCTTAGCTATAACTTGTAAATTCCTGTAGTACGCCATTCAAATCAAAACTCACTTCCCTCTCATATTAAGCACACATCTAACACAGCCCTTGGCTCTTTTCCGTGCAGGATATCAAAACTTTTCCACACTGTGGCTTAGTTTCTGGGCACGGAAAAGTGGGGGGAAAATGACTGTCGCGTCCAATGGGCCATTCAAAAATTACGAGCCAACAGTTTCCGCAGTGTTTTTTGTCATTTCCATGCGCTCATTGTCAGTTTTAAGTAAGCAACTTTCCCCTTTTGTTGTTGTTGCTGTTATTTTGACTGCATGTCCTGCTTTATTGTAGTTGTTGCTGTTGCTGTTGCAGCAGCCGGCAAAAGTTGTTGGCCAAAACTGCCTACAAATGCAGACAAATATGGAAAAGCGCATGAAATGCAATAAATTTTCAAATATATTTTGTGTGCGCGACAGAAAAAGTAGACAGCTTGTTTTTATTTCTTTTATTAACTCAGCTACCCTGTGCACAAGAATAGGATGGGTGTATTAGAAGGTAGAGACTTTTCGGGAATTTATCTCTTCAGAAATCATGTGAGAGAAACTTTATTCCACGTCTTTTTATGAAGTTATTCAGTTAAGTATTTTGTCTAATCTGTTAGGTCTGCTTATAAAAATTTGTAGATCACAATTTACAGGGTATTTGCGTGTGTATATTGCCCGTTTCTTTTCATGACACAGTTTAGAGCTTATTAGATTTGCAGCACTTCACTTTAGCTACTTATGAGATTTCCGCCTAAGCACATTAAGAGCTCAGCTTTAATGCTGTCTACATCTAATTGCAAGACACATTTTACAGGGTATTATGTATAGACGAGTCATTCGGTTTTTTTGTTTTTTTATTTTTGCTGCACCACAAACTGATAAAGTTTGAAGGAAAACAATAACTGAACAAAGTCAAAGGCAATATATAAATCAATGTTTGGCTTGTTGCGCAAGTCTCACGTGACAAATTTACGAGCGACTTGAACTGGCGATAGACAACAGAAGAGGCGTGACTCTCAGATTTTTGCAATACTTATCGGACATGCAGTCAATAAATCTTCAAGACTTATTCAAAATATTTTAAATGAAGGGAAAACCAAAGACGGGTTTATCGGCCAGCGCGAGAGCAGCAAGACAAGAAAAAGAAAGTCGAAAAAGGTAAAGAAAGTAATTAAGAGTCTACAAGGGTAGATTCTGTATTAGCAAACCTAATATAGACCTCTAACAGCAAGGAACTGCAACTCGAGAAACTTGTGTAAAATGTCATTGAGTAAGCAAGCATCAGACTACACTTTCTCGCGCTCAGATCTTAGCTGGAATCACAATTTGTATATGAATCCAAACGACTCCACTTCAGCTCTAGTTTACGAAATTGCGTGATGTTTGTTATCGTAAATGCTCGATTGTCATCAAACTTGTATGTATTATAAATTATGAGAGATTTTCCAATGAAATGTAGTCGAGCATTTGACATAATACAGAAGCGGCGCGTTCGATAAGACTGATAAGATTTTCATTCTGATCGGCTAATGTCTTTTATCAATCGACTTAAGTCGCGGGCGTTGCGCATACGTCAAGTGGTCCGACTGCTACTATATAAAGAAAACAGCTGCGGCATTACACATTACTAGGCGCTTTGAGCCGGAACGGAACGGAGCCAGCCGAATAAGAACAACAAAAACAAACATAAAATAATGTTTCTTAAAACTTGTCTGCTGCTGTTAGTGTGCGGCGTCGCTGCGCTGTCCGCCCACAGCTACGATGGGTAAGTTGAAAGGGGGGGCGTGGCATGTTGCCGCATTGTGTGTCAGCTAATGAACAACTAATTTGCTTACTCCAACCAGCTACAAGATCTACGACGTCTACGCGCGCAACAACTTTGAGAAGCAGCTGCTGCTGCGTCTGGCCAGCAATGAGGATTATGATTTCTTCGATATGCCACGTGCCTTGGATGCGGCTACACGTGTTATGTTGCAGCCAAATGATCAGCCCACGTTTGAGCAGCTGCTGCAACGTTTCGGTGTCAACTTTATGGTGATCGATGAGAATTTGGGCCAAACGCTGCAGAAGGAGCAACTGGACAACCAGAACCAGCGTCTGATGGCTCAGCGGGATGCGACGCGCAGCATCAGCTTCACTGCC
Source organism: Drosophila hydei (assembly GCF_003285905.1). Classification (NCBI taxonomy): domain Eukaryota; kingdom Metazoa; phylum Arthropoda; class Insecta; order Diptera; family Drosophilidae; genus Drosophila; species Drosophila hydei. The sequence continues at coordinate 2,178,008 of NW_022045838.1, read as the reverse complement.
TTCCATCGCCATGCCGAAATCAATGCTTACTTGGATGAGCTGGCCAAGGCCTATCCCAGCCGCGTCACTGTCCAATCGGCCGGCAAATCATATGAGAATCGCGACCTGAAGACCATCACCATCAGCAATGGCGATGGCAAGAGCGGCAAGAATGTGATCTTCCTGGATGCTGGTATACATGCGCGCGAATGGATTGCGCCCGCTGGTGCGCTGTATGTCATCTATCAGCTGGTGGAGAACTTTGCGGCCAACGCTGATCTGCTGAAGAACTACGATTGGGTCATTCTGCCCGTGGTCAATCCCGATGGCTATGAATACACCCACACCAGCTCCCGCATGTGGCGCAAGACCCGCAAGCCAGTTGGCTCCTCTTGCTATGGCACCGACGGCAATCGCAACTTCGACTTCCATTGGGGTGAGGTGGGCGCGTCCAGCTTCTCGTGCGCCGACACATACAAGGGCACGACTGCCTTCTCCGAGCCAGAGACGCAAATCGTACGCGATTTGCTGCTCAACCTCACGGGCCGTGGCAAATTCTATCTGACGCTGCATTCGTATGGCAACTACTTGCTCTATCCATGGGGCTGGACATCGTGAGTGAATCAAGTACGTCAGGCAGCTAAGATTTTAAGTTTGATTTCCTATATATTTTTTAGTGATCTGCCCAGTGACTGGCGCGCACATGATGATGTGGCTCAAGCTGGCGCCGCTGCCATTCAAAAGTCCACGGGCACCAAATACACAGTGGGCAGCTCGACGAATGTGCTCTATGCCGCCGCCGGTGGCAGCGATGATTATGCCTTCGGCGTGGCCAAGTTCCCTGTTTCCGTGACCATGGAACTGCCCGCTGGCGGATCTGGCTTCAATCCCAGCACAGCACAGATACTGCCCTTCGTGACCGAGACCTGGACGGGCATTCGTGCCATGGCCGAGAAGGTAATTCAGAAGTATTAAGAGCCCAAATGCAGCAAATAAAGCCAGCTATGTTTAATATCTGACAAATATACAAACCTGTGTGTATGTGTGTAAAGTTCCATTTGAATTGTTGATAAGTGCCACCCATGGAGCATGGCATCAATGGAACTGCGATGACATACTTGGCCCGAATGCCTGCTGTGCGTTGCGTGCTCACACTTCAAGTTATCGCCAGCAATTAACTGGGCTTATTCAAGTGTTGCTTAAAGCACCTTGGACAATTAACTTGTCTAGCTAAATTATATATATATATATATATATATATATATATAATTGCATTCGCTTAGCTTCTATTATCCCCACTGTAACTTTATTCTATGCCACAAGCTGCACAACTCTACTCGTTTCTCGTTTTATATACAGAAATAGACAAAGACAAAGACTTCAATTGAGTGGATACTTTTCAACCACCTTCTGAGCCATGGCCACAATGCCCACCCAGGTTTCTTTGACCAGCCTATCAATGTCCTCAGGAGGCGGATTGAAATAGTTGTCTCCACCGGCGGGCAGTTCCATGGTAAATGATATGGGAAAGCCAGCATTGAAGGCATAGTCATCGCTGGCGCCGGCAGCCGGATACAGCAGTTGGGTGGAGCAGCCCACCTTGTAAATGGTGCCAGTAGCCGCTTTAATGGCATCCCCACCAGCACGACCAACTTCATCCAGATCCTCCCAAGTGTCTGGTAGCTCGCTGCAAAGTGAAACTGTTAAGAAACAATTCTTATCGATTCTTAGTCACTCACTCGATGTAGCCCCAGGGGTAGAGTATATAGTTGCCATAGGAGTGCACGGTCAGATACATTTTGCCACGATCCGCCAGGCCGCGTATCAAGTCACGCACCACAATGGCCTCCGGTTCAGAGAAAGACTTTGGTCCAGCATAGGTCTCAGAGCAGGGATCCGAGGAAGCTCCAGTTTCGTTCCAGTGAAAATCAAAATTACGATTCGGATCGATGCCAATGCAGGCGGCACTGCTGGGCTGGCGAGTCTTGCGCCACATGCGCGTATCCGGCGACACCTGCGTATATTCATAGCCGTCCGCATTGACCACAGGCAGAATGACCCAGTCATAGTCGAGTAGTAACTGAGCATACGCCTCGTAGTTGTCTACCAGCTCGCCAATGGCATAAACCACAGCAGCAGGTGAGATCCACTCGCGTGCATGGAAGCCGCCGTCCATGAGGATGACGTTCTTATTAGCCCGTCCATCGCCATTGGTGATCCGTATCGTCTTCAGCCAACGGCCCTCATATGATCTGCCCACCGTCTTGACCAGCACTCGAGTGGGATGCTGCTTAGCAAGATCTTCAATATACTGATTGATCTCACCATGTGAGTAATACCGCTCTGTGCCCAGCCTGCCCCGATAAGGGTGCGCATTACGTAACTTGCGATTCGTTTCGAATTCGCGATGCAGCGATAAGCCCGCATCATGATTAACAATTTTATAGCTCAACGTGTTGCCATTGAGCAGCTCAATGAACTCTGGCTGTGCATCAGGATGCACCAAGACATGGGTAGCTGCGTCATTGCTGTAGTACAGCTCATAGTAGGAATCGTTATTGGCCAGCTTGGAGAAGTCCAGACCATCGCCAGCGGAGCGACTCTTCGTGGCCACCTCATAGATCTTAAAGCTGTTTAATGATTAGGGAAGCATTCAAGCACTTCACAGCCAACCACTCACCCGTCATAGACACCACCCTTGGCGTGGCTTAGCGCTATGCCAAAACAATACACAGCCAACCAAAATATCAATTTCATCTTAACACCTTGCCAACCTCTCAAGAACTGTCCAATCTTATAAAAAGCCCCAGCATGATTTCCAATCAGAAACGTTATCAATAGAACATAACATAAAAGAAAAGTAATCAGCAAATTGGTTGTAAAATCAATTAAAACATCGATACGCATTTATTGGTAGCTCTCATAAGTGTTAAGGAGTTAAGCGAATAAAACTAGCGATAAGGAAATCGAGAGAGCAATTCGGATAGAAGAACTAAAGAAGGTTTGATAACGTTTATTGGATTGATTATATATAGATGGCTGCATATTTAGTTTAGTTGATTTGATATGAGAATCGCATAGTAAGGCGCTTTTTAAATACAATTTCTTCGCTTTCGGCTAATACTTTTCAATAACCTTCTCGGCCATGGCACGAATGCCTATCCATGTTTCCGTCACGAACTCATCAATTTTGCTAGCAGGTGGATCAAAGCCGGATATGCCACCTCCAGACAGCTCCATGGTAATGGAAATATTGAAGCCAGCATAGAAAGCATAATCATCGCTGGCACCAGCTGCAATATACAGCACATTGGTGGAGCTGCCCACTTCGTACTTAGTGCCAGTTGCCTCCTTTATGGCATCGCCGCCAGCGCGAGCCACATCGTCGAGATCCTGCCAAGTTTCAGGCAAATCTCTGCAAAATAAATTAGTTTAGTCAAGCAACAAATCAATTTAAGGCAAGTCAATAACGTACGAAGTCCAGCCCCATGGATAGAGCAAGTAATTGCCGTAGGAGTGAATGGTCAAATACATAATGCCACGATCCGCATAGGAGTGCATTAGATCACGCACTACAACCGCCTCTGGTTCAGAGAAAGCGTTGGGTCCAGCAAAGGTATCCACGCAGGGATTCGATGAGGCTCCCTCCTCATTCCAATGAAAGTCGAAGTTACGATTAGGATCAGCGCCATAACAGGTCTGGTCCAAAATCATGTAGGGCTGCCGAGTCTTGCGGAACAAGCGAGCAAGGGTTCCTGTCTGCGTGTGCTCGTAGCCATCTGGATTAACCACTGGTAGAATGACCCAATCATAGTCCTCGAGTAGTTCCGCATTCTCATCGAACTTCTCTACCAACTGCTCAATGACATACAGCACAGCTGCTGGAGAAATCCATTCACGCGCATGGAAGCCCCCATCCATGAGGATGACCTTCTTGTTGGCCCGACGATCTCCATTGGTGATCGTAATAGTTTTCAGTTCACGCTTCTCATATGACCAGCCCACCGTCTTGAGGAACACGCGGGTTGGATAACGAGCTGCCAAGTCGCTGATATAGTTGTTGATCTCCTCGTGTGTATAATAGCGGTCTGTGCTGAGGCGACCCTTGCCCGAGATGGGCGACAGACGTCGTTGCACTTGTCGCTGGGCAAACTCCTCGGCAATGGTGGCACCCAGATTCTCATTGATTAGACTGTGGCTCAACTTCTGCTCCGAGAGCAATTTCTCAAAGCTTTCCAACTGTTCCGGACTCACAATAACACGCGACGAATGCCCCAGCAGCCGACGTAGACTCAGGAAGTCGTAGCCCTGTTGGCTGAGCTTATAAAGCAGTTCGCCCTGCTCAGCATCGGCTGGTGTCAGGTCATAGATGCGATAGCTGCAAGCAACACTGGTTCAGGAATTTCGCCCATTACAAATCCTGGCTGGACTCACCCTTCGTAGTCAAATTCGGCAGCAACCAGTGCCAAGCCCAACAGCAGTAAGAAAAGACCCAAACGCGACATGGTTATACGCAACCAGAGTTATGGACACACGTGTCGAAAGTCACTGACTTAAATAGACCAGTCGAATCTAATCTAATACCAAGTCATAGATAAATGATTAGGGCAATTTCTTGTAAAAACTATGCTCTTAATCTGCCTTTACTGGCGATTAGATTTGATAGATTCTTATCGTCTGCAGAGCATGGGAAAGACAGAGTGATTTGTACCCCTTTTGGCCCCACAAAGTATTAATATACTGCTGATCCCTTAAGCACTCATAATCTGATCAAATCAACTGCAAATTGATACAAGAAATAGAAATCATTCGCTAGCGAAATCAGTTTATTGATATCAATTTTTTTTTTGCCTTTGCTTGGTCGAGCTTTTCCACCTCCAGCGCCATGGCACGCACACCCACCCAGCTTTCGGTCACAATGCCCTCGATGTGCGATATCCAGGGGTCGAAGCCAAGAAATCCGCCAGCTGGTAGTTCCATAGTAATGGCCACAGTTGCATTGGCCACGCCCACAGCATAGTCCGTGGAATCACCAGAGGTCGAGTACATCAAATGGTAGCCGCTGCCATAGCTGTAAATGCCATTTGTAGCCTGAAGAATTGCCATGGCACCCGCATCAGCTACCTGCATCATATCCAAGTAATTCGAAGGGAAAGAGCTGCAAATCCAAAGCAAGAAGCAAATTAAATCAACATTAAAATCTACTTGAGCTCATCATAGTAAATCACATGCTATTCTTCTATACTATTTCAGTACTTTTTCATGTACTTTGCACCCACCTTGTGTGACCCCAGGGCAGCAGAAGGTAGTTGCCATACGAGTGCAGCGAAAGGTAAAAGCTCAAGCGATCGCTGTAGTGCAGCAGCACATCGCGTACCACCTGCGACTCGGGCTGGTCGAAGGCGTGCTCACCACGATAGGTCTCGTTCGAAGGATCTGGCGAAGCACCCTCATCGAGTCCCCACATATAGCCGAAGTTGCGATTGAGATCGGTGCCAATGTTCTCTGGATCCCAGGTGGGTTTGCGGTTCTTGCGCCAATAGCGCGAATCCGTGTGACTGAACTCATAGCCATCCGCATTGACCACGGGCATAATCACCCAGTCGTAGTCCTTGAGCAGCTGCTCGTTTTCCGCATAGTTATCCAGCAGCTGCTGAATGATGTAAAGGGCCAAGGAGGGCGCAATCCATTCGCGTGCGTGCATCGCAGCATCAATGAAGATCACCGGCTTATTTGCCCGTCCGTCGCCATTGTTGATGGTCAGCAGCTTCAATGGACGGCGCTCATAGCTCCAGCCGAACTGCTTGACCAGCGCACGTTGCGGATAACGTTGGGGCAGACTGTCTAGATACTCATTGATTTCGGTGTGCGTATAAAATGCGCCTATAACATCTATAAAAGGCAGTGTGAAGCGCGCCTTGTTGCGTTGATTGTCCTCACGCTGGGCCTTAACCAGCTGGGACAAATCATCGGAGAGCAACTGATACTCGATCATATGTGTCTGCAGTTGCTTGACCAAACTTTCAGCTTGATTTGGTGCCACCAGCACCCTGTATCCACTCTCATTGTAACTGAGACGTGATCCCAAAAAATCCCAATGGGGCTGCTGCCAGAACAGCTGTCGAAGCAGTTGCACCTGATCATCATCCTCAGGCTGCAGTTCGAATACCTTATAATCCTTGTAATCCTGCCAGGCCAACAGGCAACTGAACTGCAGCAGCAGCAGCAGCAGTAGCCAGCCCAAGAGAGCGTACGATGTCATTTGTTCAAAGTCGCCAGAAGACTAGGCCCCAAATATTTCAGATACCCGTGGAATAACCAAGAGACTTATCAACTAATTGGAACCAATGCCGATGATTGCACTCGGCTTATAATACCAATAATATAATTTTATCGTTCGTCTACAGACGCTTCCGTTTATGGCGGGTGATAAAATAAGTAATATAAATATAAATAGCAATTCGTTGAGGGATTGAAGACTGCCTCAGAGTGAACTAGTTCTTTTGAGTGTTTTTGTTTTTTATCTGAAATTTTGTAATGCCTAACAACGATGACAATAATTAGTTTAATTAACAATTATAAATTCAATTGCCTAAATGCTAAAAATGCCAGTGGAGACCGCAGAGCTTAATACAGACTAACATGGCGAATGAACTCGATAAAGCCGGCAAATGTCTCCTTGCAGACGTGGATGATGTCAAAGGAGGCCACATGGAATTCCTCACCGGGTAGCTCAACCGTGTAGGACAAGGGTATGCCCAAACTGCCATAGGCAAAGTCATCCAGACTGCCAGAAGCCTCATAGAGTATGGACGCCGAGGTGCCGACGGTATAGTGGGTGCCGCGGTATCTGCCGATTTGGTTGGCGGCTCTCAATGCCACCGCGCGCAATGTGGCCACAGTGGGTGGCACAGTATTTCTGTAAAAATAGAAACAAAAAGCAACAAGCTTTTGGTGTGAAACTGTTTACGATTGGATCCAGCTACAGTGCGGCCGGCAGTCGGGGAAATATTTGCTTTTTAATTGCTTTTGGCAATTAATTGAAAAAGTAAATTGAATTTCTTACACACCTCGCATAGCCGTAGGGATAAAAAATGAATTTGCCGAATGAGTGAACATCCAGGCTGAGCTTCACACGATGACGATTGAATTGCAAATAGCGCACCACGGCCGATGTTTCCGGCTCCGAGTTGGGCGAGGTGCCCGAATAGACCTCCGAACAGAGCTGTTTGTCGATATCAAATGGAAAGCGTGCTATGAATGAAGGTCAAAGTCAAGTTCAGGAAGCTCGCTTACATTCTGGCTGGCGCCCTGATAATTCCAGTGATTGCCGAAGTTGCGATTGATATCGACACCGCTGCACGAGTGGCCAGCAAAACGATGACGATTCTTGCGCCAAAAGCGATCCTAAAAACCAGACAAATCATATTGGTCAAACTTATAGCTAGATACATCTATCAAATCTACACTTACCGTAGTGTGAGTATATTCATAGCCATCGGGATTGACCAGCGGCACTAGGAACAACTCCACATCATTCAGCACACGCTGGAAGGCGCGCAGATTCGTGAGCAGCTCATAGGCCAAGTACAGAACTGTCTGGGTTGTAATCCACTCCCGGCCGTGGGTAGCCGCCTGTATGTAGGCCACGCGACGTGGACGCACACGCTGGTTCAGGGAAATGGATAAGCCCGCTATATGACGACCCTCGTTGGAGCGACCCAGCGACTCGTAGCGACAATATTGAGGATAACGTGCGGCCAGGCCGCTCATGAAGTTGAGAACCTCGTGATAACGCGGATATCTCGAGAAGAAGCTGCGCGCCTGACGCCGCTTACGACTGTGCGAACGATCTGATTCACAATCTCCGGGCTGGCATTCCTCGAACTCATCGTCTTCAGCGTAGGTGCTGTTGCCCTCCAGCGATGCCATCAGATCCATCAGTGGCTGTGTCTGATACTGCACGCCCAACTGCAGCAGGCGCGACTCGAACTGCGGCTTATGACTGGGACCCACTGTCAGAATGGACATGTTCCGTGTAAGTAGCCAGAAGTCTACTTCCGTGTCGTTCGTCTGCAGATCGACCATATACTGAAAGGCGCTCTCGCCGCCATGCTGCACCGTGTATTTGGTATATCTAAGGGTATAGAAATTCCAGCATTAGTATGTGATGAGATTATGTAATAGTCATCATAATATTCATGATCATAGGTGGATATATGGCAGCCATATGTGTGCTTAGACTGGAGTATGCCTGGTAATTTCTTGCACGTACTTTGAAGCCTGACATAGGCAAGCTTTTATTAAAGTCTTTATATTGATATATATGCATCTTAAGCTTCTTAAAAATATCATAAATATCTTGAATACCCAACTAGGTAATACTCTGCATAAAAATCAATATTGCTTCTAGATCTTAGTTTATAAGACTTAACTCCAACGAAGGAATGAATATATATATATCGTAAGGAAACCAGCTGTTAGGACTGTTAAGTAATGGACTGAAATTAATACCTATCTCATCTCATCTCATCTCATATCTCATTATTTATTTGGAAATACTACAGTTTTATATATATATATAAATATATTACAAATCTGATAAGAACTAAAATAAGCTAAATATCTGACAAGTCTAAGAAACCTCCATCAGATCTAGTAACACATTTTACATTTACGAAATTCATCAAGTTTATAGTAAATAAAGCTCTAAGAAAAAGTTAAGTTTCAAATGTATTCCATTTAGCAATATCTTATAAGCTATTTATTGTAAAAACTATCTATTCAATATCCAATACGCACAGATTTTAAAGTTTTTTAAGGCTAAAAGTCATTTCCTTTGGGTAATTCCAATTACATGCAATTGTAGCTCATTTATGGCTGAATAGAAAATCCAATTAAAATTTCGGAAAAAACCCTAAATATGACTGCTTAACACACACACACATACACACGCACAGTCTTGGTCTAATTGGACAACAAAATTAATTTGTGGCGCCCAAAAATGAGTTGTTGATTCACAAATTTATGCAGAATGAGCTCGTTCTCGTTGTCGTCGCCTGGCCAATTGGCGTTTTGCCACCTCGCATGAATTTGTGGCCAATTTATCATTTCGAAAAATTCCACAACAAGATGAAGCAACAAGCTGGCTGTCCCACAAAATATTGAATATATATGCATATTCATCATATGCAGCGTCGGAGGTGGAGGCGGAGGCGGAGGCGGATCGTGTAGCAAAACAGAAGACAAAGATGCGGCTAATCACGTGTGGCAGTCGACGGACGGCAGGCAGACAATGAATGAATGATATATCATTAAATTAAACGCCCGCCAATAATGCATATGCGGGGTATCTCTGACGAAAGCGAAGGCAAGAGCTGGTCGAAGAGAAGACTTGGCAAATCGGATGTGCATGACTTGCATATAGCCTATAGACAGTGCCTTAAAAGACCTTGTGCTCTCTGTTGAGTATGGGCTTCAAAATCGATAGTTATCGATGCTTAGATAAATGTATAGTAGCGGAGTAATGGATGCTGTGTAAAGGTTTGCTCAAAAGCCCAATGTCTTTTTTAATATTATGAAAAATATGTGGAACTTGTGGAGACTAGTAGAACATACCCTGTAATTAATGCTCTGCAGTAGCTCTTAACTTAACAATATTTATCGCTATTACGAATATTATATAGTGAATATCTAAAATATGCAATGTAAAGAGTGCCGTTCTCTCTTAGGCAAAACTTAATTAAAAAATCGATATTTATCGTTATTTGCAATTTTATAGGTTGTCTTTAAGAGTAAACAATATATATATACCATACATAATGGCCTCAAGCTCGTATGCCTCGCTGAACCTTATCTATGTCAATCGATATTTATCGATAAATTGAATACTAAAGTCTCTGCTTGCCAAGCAAATTTCTTTTATACACATATTTTATTTCTTATCTTGTCATGTCAAGCTCGAGGGAATACATTTTATAGAGCTAAATAAAATACAGCTACTTTACTCTCCTGCACATACTTGAAGGCAACATGCCCTTTCTTGCTGTTCGGTGCATCTAGGGTATATTATAAACACAGCGGGGGCTACCAACTAATTTTTCATTTTTGCATAAAGAAAATGTTTACATGTGATTAGTTTCGATTTTAATGAAACAATGTTTTAATTGTTGTTTTGTTGCTTTTATTGCTGTGATTTTCCTTAAATTAAAAGCAAATGATGCGCTATTGTTGACTGCAGATTGCGACCTTGTCAAAACCATATCGATGCATATATTAAGCATCCATTTGTGAACATTCCAATTTCAAACGTTTCATGCCGCAACAACAAAAATTATAAATAAAAGACAAAGCAACGGAAGGAAGCAAACATTTTGCGTGCTAATTAAGCTTAAAGTTGTATGTTTTTTTTTCGTTTTGTTTTTACTTTTGCTTGATTTCAATTTCATTTTGATTTTCAGCACGAACCGCTGTAGCAGCAGCAGCTTCAGCTGTTTACACGCATCACACATACGTCCCGTGCGCCCCCATCAAGTTGTAAGCTGTGAAGTTGCTGAAACATATTTCAGCAAACATTTGCACTGCGCTCGCATTTGGCATTTGCGTGAGACATTTGCTCTGCCAGCTTCGCATCGTCAATGGAACTGCCTTTTTATCATGGGCGTGTTGATTTTAGGGTTTGCCTTTTGTCAGCTCGCTACGAACTGGACAGCGTTTAGCCTAAGCGCTCATGTTAATGACAGCGTCTAATCGCTGGCATTGACGCTCAATACTATTAACACTTACTTGCAGCTACAACTATATATATTTATATATATATATGTATAGCTTTGTATACCCAAACAGTTGACATTTGAATAGCTCTTCAGCTATGTAGGCTAATATGTAAAGAAAAAACCTTAGTTACAAGCTTTAGATAAATATATTTATGTTTTTGACTAGTTTCTTGTTGACTTAACTCTTAGTTTCAGTCTGCAAAAGTGGTCTACTTGGAAGTGCCAGACTGAAAGATACCCTGAAAATTTTGGGCAATAGTATAAATTCTAACAGCTAGTAAATAAAGCAGGACTATCAAATAGCAAACTAGACTAGACTAGAAAGTGAAAGTATTCAAAGAATAGCAGAAAAGAATTAGAGGTATATTTCAAAACGTTTGCTTATACAGAAATGAAAAAAATTTGAAATTAAATTTGTTTAATGAATTTAAAAGTGTTTTTTAGAGCTTAAATTGTGACTTAAGAAGCCCAGACATTTGTGAAGAATTTGTTTTTTAAAGAAAACTAAAAATATATTTTACAAATTTATTTTTTTTTTAGAATCAAATATATTTAAATAGAATATTTTGTAGAGAATCAAAATAATATTTTCTGGATTTGGACTCAGTATAGCAAGTAATATAATAAAATATAATATTATAGTAGCTTTTTTTAAAGAACCTAAACATATATTAATAATTTTGTTTCTGTTTAATAATTTTGTTTCCTCTGTTTAAAAAAATTTTTAAGATATTTTAGTTAAATACATATAAAAGGTAACGATTTTGGGAAAAAAAAAACGAAAAATATAGAAATATTTATGATTTTTCATGCGTATTATAAAATGTTAAGATTAAAAGTTTTAAGCTACTTTTAAATTTATAATTTATATATAATATATATAAATTATTGTTTATATGTGTACAGAAAGGCAGTTGTAACACAATGAAGTAGCTCGCGCTCAAAACACGAACAGATAATCTTGAAGTGCCGAAAATTATTTAAGCTCTTGCAGCTTTGTTAAAAGTCTAGATAAGAGTCCAACTTTTAATATCGAAAATAAGAGAGCTCTTTTATGAAATGAGCGCATAGCCAAGCCATGAAGTAAAAGCCTAAACCAGTTTAACAACTAGCCGGCACTCAAAATTTAAATTATTAAAAAAAAAGAATTTTAATATGAATTAAGTGAGTTGCTGATTAATGAGCTTGGGAAATTGTCGAAAGACAAAAAAAAAACAAGTTAAAGTATATATACTATATATTACTGAAATATGTATATTTATTTATAACTATTGTGTTAATTACCCCTCATAGCCGGCCAGATTGTTGGAGCTGCTGCTGCTGATGGAGCACGTCAAGACGGCGAGGCAGAGCCACAGACTGCACACGATTTTATGAAACATTGTGCACTTGAACAATTGACCACAGCAGCTGCTCGTATTTGTTTGTTTGTTTGTTTTGTTTCTTTGCAATTTTATTTTAATTGTAAATTTTCTTTCTATTTTTTCTATGCGCAATTATGTATTAAAATATGCAGCCGAGCGTTGATTGAGGCATGAATGCTTTGGCTTATTTGCTTAAACACTGTTTGTAATAACTTTTCCAGATTGTTGCACTTGAAAAACTTATGTAATAGTTGCACACTGAAACTGAAGTTAATTCAAGTTGAAGTTGAAGCTGAACGCGAACCGTTTCGTGTGCTTCATCTCCAAAGACTGTCGAGTGCTACGCGGCGTGGCTCAGAAAGAAGACGTTGCCAAAGCCACACAAAAACCCGAAAAAATGTTTTCGAATCTTTTTTTGTTTTTGGTTTTTGGCTTTTGCTTTTTTTTTTTAGAAAAGTGAGTGTCAAGGTCAGTTGTCCAGTTCGGTTCACTTCAGCTTGAGTTTGTTGGTCCAAACCGCAGCGGCAAAGACTTCGCAGATGTTTGTAAATGCGTCACGAGACAAAATACGGAAAGGGGTTTTTATCTATTGTTTATTTATTTATTTATTTATTTTCCAATAGGTTTTACGGCACGCGTCGTCGTTTCTTATGGCTGCCAATTAGAATTTGCATAGTTCTTTGGCCATTTCAATTGAGTTTTGCATAATTTATGCCACAGTTGCTAAGAAGCCAAAATTGATGTGATTTGGTTTTGTGTCTTTTTTTTATATATTCTAAAATGAAATTAAATGATTTTTTATTTTCTTTCAAATCGTTGTCGAAACTAGTTTGAACAATTTTTGATCACTTTTTGTTGTTTTTTTTTTTGGTTTATTTTTTTTTGAGTCTAGTTCGGTTTTTGATCTTTGCATCCGTGTGTGGCGGGTCTCGAAGCGATTCTGAAGCCGTTACTTGTTTATTTACTGGTTTTTATAGAGGAACTTGAACTATGCTTATAAAGATAGACATATATATATATATATATATAGATTTATGTGTGTTGCGCTTTGGGCAAACTTTGCGCTTTGCCTTCCTAATGTCACGGTCTGACATAAAGATATAGAGCCGTTGGCTAAACTACCCGATTCCTGTTCTAAACGTCGCAAATGGAAAGGTTTGTTTTTCAAGATGCGCTGACCATTCTGTTAGCCGAACTAAATGCGAGCGTTCATCAAGGTCAATTTGGTAATCTAGCCGGAAGCTAGATATTATTATTACTATTATTATAGACTGCTGCCACTCAGAGAGATACTCCATTACAGTTAGCTCGGCCTGATGAGCCGCGAGCAAACAAATCAAAAAAAAAAAAAACCAAGCGTGGTTCGAGTTCATTAAAACCTAAAGTGTGGCTGGCATTTGCCCAGCATCAGGGCTAACAGAAGCCATTCACAAACTCAACGAATGCCACTTCACAAAATACAAAAAAAAAAGCGAAGAAGAAGATATTCATTTGGTTGATGACAAGCTCTACGCATTAGATTTCATTTATGCACATCCATAATGTATTGAAATATATTTTCGAATTGCTTTTGTGCGTAATTATGACACTTGTCTGTCGCCGCTGGCACTTCCGCTTGATCGGATATATTTTCATTTGATCTTCGAGTAGCAGGCGTCGAGTTGAAGTTGAAAAACTTTTAGATTAACGTTTCCGGTGATGGTGAGCTAAAAGTTGGATTTGCATTTTAAATTTCCAAGCCTTGCCGACAGGCTTTAATAGCTCCGATCGCCCGTCCAGCTGGCTTAGTTTGTAGACTCGTTTTAATGTGCTAAATCGTTTTAAGCAACTTTAATGGATTCTCAGTTCAAAGCTCAGGGCATTCAACTTTTCGCCCAAAAAAAAAGCCCCTAGACATACAATTATTCTTTAATAATCCCATTATCTTACCAACCCATATAGATCCATATCGCATATCATTCAAGGCATGCTCGAAACGAGTTTCGATCTATACCCTATTCAGATCAAAATAGTGGGCAAACAACAAAGGTAATATACAAAAACATTTACATACTAGTTTTTTTTTTTAATTATTTAATATAAAACACTTCCACTCTTGGAAGACGATCATTAATTTATCCAGAAAACATAAAGTGAAGGCCAAAGAAAATTGAAACTAGTTTAATAAGATTTATTTATGAGAAGACAGCATATCTTCTAGTCTAATACCTTATGGCAACAGTCTGACAATGTGATTTTGTTTATGTCTTTGGCAACGCCCCAATACAAAGCCGTAAAACAGCCACGAAACCGAGCTGTAGTCTGCGACCTTAACCATGAAAATAATATTTATGTACTCACCCAATCGAACTAATATTTGAATGAGATATCTGTAGACAGCAGTAAAATTATCTTTAATTTATGATTCATTAGTCATTGGACGGAAATGGATGTATTTGTTTACTTATTACAGAACTGTTTTACTTTCTATATGTGGAACCCTGATGGTCCCTAGACTGCTCGACTTCAACTATATCTGTTTATCCGTATAACTTTTTTCCCTCTCTCATTCTCTTAGTTTTTATTCTTTCTCTATCTCTCTTTCTGTCTCTCGCTGTTTCTCTGCATTCGCTTACCCTCTTTTGCCTTTTCCTTTCTTACCATATTTCCGCCACTCTTTTTATTTATCTTTCTTTCTATCTGTATCTTTATATTTTTCTCTATCTTTTCCATATATTTCTGCCTATCTAACATATATATATATCACTCTAGTTTTATCTCTCGCTATCTGACACTCTCACTCTCACTCCCTTGCAGCCTCTCGCTCACTCTCCGTCACTCTATATCTCGTACTCCATCTGTCTCCCTCTCTCTCTATCTCTCTATCTCTCTCTCTCTATCTCTCTATCTCTCTATCTCTCTCTATCTCTCTCTATCTCTCTATCTCTCTCTCTCTACCTCTCTCTCTCTATCTATCTCTCTCTCCTCTCTCTCTCTCTCTCTCTCTCTCTCTCTCTCTCTCTCTCACGTACTCCATTCTCTCCATCTCTCTCTTTCTCTCTTGTATGTAAATTACTCACTCTTTTCTCTCAGTCATCCTCGCCTCTCAGTTTATAGATAGCTTCTTTCTGAATTCTCTGCATACTCTCTCTCTATCCCCCTCTTCACCTTTTCCTCTCTCCCTTTTTCTTTTTCTCTCTCTCTCTTCCTTTCTCTCTCTTCCTATCTCCCTCTCTCTCCTTCATCATATTCTTGTATTTAAATTACTAAATCTTCTTTAGCTAAATCATCCTCGTCTTTGAGCTTATAGATATATTTTTGCATGTAACTCAACTCATGCATCCACAATTTGCTATTTAGAGTGTAGTTTCTTTCTGAAATTTAGGCATACTCCAGTGGCACATCTCGACAATTAGAGTCGAAGGCATGCAAATCGAATTTATTCAAGAGTGGAAGGCGACTCCATCCAGTGTTCTCCAGCATTCGAGTCAGTTTGACTGAGTCCCTTGACGCTGGAGCATCGAGCATCGCAGTAAACAGTTCAGGCAATGGTGAGTGTGCCAGAATATATATTATAATATAATATATAATATAATATAATATAAATTTGCAGTTGGTGGTGACGTCGCTGCAGTTATTGTTGCTGCTCTTATCAGCGCATTGGCAAATGGAAGCGTTCAGATATTACGACTTTGAAGACATTGGGCCTTATGAAGTGGGCAACACGAATCAGGAATGTGACGGCCATGCAGTGATTTTGAAATGGATCAACGAGCAGGTGACCAGAAATGCAAAGTTAACGAGTTTCAATCTGCACTTGGGCCAACTGTTGGTTGCCATAAATAGCACGAATCCCAATCAGGCTGGGGAGGAGCATTGCTGTTTCTATGAGAAGAGTACCATGAGTACCATATTTTCCGGTTTGACGAACCTTTCGGCTATCAGTGACATGCCAAATGGCCAGCCAATTGAGGAAACTGGCGATTTGGGAAAAGATTTGGACCTTATTTTGGAGCGTATGAAGGCGATTTCGGCGAAGAAAGCGAAAAATTGCTGCGATCGATTGGCGGAACATCTCAAAGCGGTCGAAGCGGATTTGATGAAACAATTAGAGGAACTAGGCAAGAAATTAAGCCAACAGCACGAAGCTGCCAGCCAGCAAACAGATGAGCTAAAGCTAAATCAAACCAATCTCGAGAATAAGCTCAAGAATGTAACGGATCGCATCGATCAACTGGAGAAGAAGCAGGACGCAAACCAAGCGGAAGCGGCAAAATGTTGCAAGGAGCTAAACGACAGAGTGGATAAGCTCTACGAACAGCTGGAGCAGGCGAAAGCTGTGGCTAAAGAGAAAGCTAAGCAGCTAGAAAAGGATATCAACGAGTTGAATCAAAAGCAAAAGGATCATGCGGATAAGTTGAATAATTTACAGAAAGAAACTGAGAAGCAAATGGAAATTATTAACAAAACTGTGGAAATTTGCAATAATAATTGTGGAAATGAAACAACTGGAAGTGGAGGTGGAGGTGTAGGGGGAGGTGCAAATGGAGGTGGAAATGGTGGAAATGGAAGTGGTAGTGGAAGTGGTTCAACTGGAGGTGCATCCCATACAAGTGGATCATTTGAACAACAGCTACAAGGCCAAGTACACCATTTGGAGAATATGATTGTAAACCTTACCGTGCAGATCCATCAAGTGACCAACGTATCGAATGCCGTGGCAAATTGTTCGAAAATCGAGAGTGAATTGACGGAAATGCTTAACTTACTTGATAAATTGCAAAACCAAAAACCACCAGAAGAAACCGTCTGTACCTCCGTTGAGGAATTACAGGCGGCACTTGATGATGCCCTAAAGTGCTGCAAGCGAGTCGATGAATTGAGCAAGCAAGTGGAGAAAATGACCCAGCAAATTGAACAATTGGATAAGAAGTACAGTAAACATGTGGAGCAACTGGAAGAGGCCTTAAAAAATGTGCAACAACAACTGGATGATGCTTTGGACCAGTGGAACCAGACGAGCACGACACCAAGTCCCTGTGCTGGCGGCAATGAAACTGATTCCGAGGCCCTGCATGATCGCATCAAGGACCTGCAGAATCAGATAAACACTTTGAAAAACATACTTAATATCACTGAAATAAATCTCAATAACAATGAAGCAAAGCTCGTCGGGATTAGCGAAACGCTGAAAGAAAAATCGAAAGAATTCGAACAGGTGAATCAGGATCGCGAGAATGCAGCGAACACATTCAAAGACCAGACGGAGGAACACTTAAACAAACTGGAGCTGCTAATATCAATGCAAAATTCAAGCAAGCCCAATGACGAGCTCATTAAGCGCATAATCAAATTGGAAGAGCTGGAGAAGATAATGAGCGAAGATGTAGAAAAGATATTGAAGCTGGAGACGACTATTACGGATCTGCAAAGTCAGCTTGAAGAGGCGCTAAAGAGGTTGAAAGATAGCGAGGCGAACTTCAACGAATGTACCGAGAAATGCGCCAAGCTGGATGAGCTAAATGATCTGATCGATCGCTTGGAAGATTTGGAGCAACTCGTTTATTCGACCACATCCAGCACTGCCAACACTCCCACCCCTGCCACTGGCAGTGGCGGCGGAAGTGGCGGCGGTCAAGGCGGTGGCAGTGGCGGTAACGACGATTACGTCAATTACGGCGGTGGCGGCAATGGGGTCGGTAGCGGCGGGGGCGGCAGTGGCGGCGGTAGCGGCAGTGGCGGCAGTAGCGGCGGTGGCGGCGGTGGCGGCAGTGGCGGCGGTGGCGGCAGTGGCGGCGGTGGCAGCGGTGGCAGCAGTGGCAGCGGTGGCGGCGGTGGCGGCGGTGTTGGCAGTAGTGTCTACCGCGGCCACCTTATCGGTTTAGTAGGCAGTGTGGACAATGCAGTTCCAATTTATAATAGTAACTAAAAAAATATAACTGAAAAGAAAAGATATATATATCATGTGACAATAGTTCTTCAAATCCAATCAGAAAATTTTATTGTGTATGTTATCTTTAGCGTTTTGATCAATTCATATAAATATTTGCGCACATTAAAAAAACGACTACAAATTTTTTGGTTTAACGATGGCAGAATACTAACGTTTATTTTTCCCATGATTGTAAATGTTGACCAAGAGCATGAATGTTAAGTAACAAAGCATACTCACTTATTTTTGCCACGACTGTACGATGTAGTTTAGTTTACTAAGCGAAATTTGAGCTTTTGTTCGAATCTCATCAAAGTAACGTGTAGTATTATTTTTGCCATGACTGTAAATGTTAAGAAGCGCTAAGAAACTAAGTTAATTAAGAGAAGCAGGCAAATGCCATGACTGTAACTGTTAACACAGACTATGGCAGTAGGTTAACAAAGACAGCAGAATACCTTGTCTACCTGTCCAATCAGAGCAAAGTTAAATTGCCTTGCCATAAATATGCGGGCGATGAGGACGATTTTCCTGCATATCCTTGTTGCTGTTAGTCCTTAGTAGATGCAGGCTGACGCTATTCGTTTATGTTATTTTCACATAATTGCCGGAATTTCGTTAATTTGTAGCCAATTTTATTTCGTCATCAAATGCCCTAATAGAACCCACACACAGAGACAGAGCTCAAAGGGATTCCAAAGGACAACTGCTTACATTTCAGCCAGACTCTGTTTTTACGTTTGCCATTCCGAAATGCAAAACTTTTAGCCCTTTTATTTTCGCCAACATGCTAATGACATAATGTGCATACTTCAGAAACGCCCCCTAACAGGAGCGAGCGACCTGTCTGGATCCTTACGTGTCTCCGGCAAGTAGAGCCAACAAAAATAAAAAAAAATAACAGAAAACATGGGAATAATTTTAATTTATGTTGGTAAGTAGTTGACTAAGAGATAACCTATAAAAAAAACTAGATATAGTTATATATGAGAGCTAAAGCTCTACCTTAACTGAAGCTTTTTTCATATCAAAAGGAAAAACTTTTCATTTCCAAATAAATTTAAATTAAATTTTTGCAGGGTATCTAGCAGCTTTGCGCCTTTCGTGCAGCTGCTAGACGTAAATATATGGCAGTCACTGTGTCAGGAAGTTGACTAAAAGACCGTTAAATGAAAATCAACACGAACCTTGTTTTCTGTATAAATCAACTGGTTGCGTCGCAAACGATGTTTCCTCTAAATGCATTCATATGAATGTAAATACACTGTATATATAGTACTATATATATATGTATATGTGTGTATATATATAGATTTGTGTGTATATACACATGTTCCGACTCCGCGTAGTTTTTGACATTTGCGTTGACATGACGTTTGTCGGCCAACCAGCTACACTGTCCAACCAAAAAACAGTTTATATGGCAGCTATATAGCGTGGAACGGGGCGATGAGATAATATGGATTGAAAATCTTTAAGGTCTTCTGCTTTTATAGTATTCAAGCTACACTTTAAAAACTACATAAAATGATCGATTTTTATCGATATGGGTTGAGTTATCGAAAGCTGCTTATGCAGAAATATACATTAACAACTGCCAGCCTCTACAACGACTTCACTCGTCATCCAGATCAGGAATATTGACATCGTATGCTTCCTTCACTTAGTTTTTTCAAACTTGACAGTTTGTTATATATTTAAAGTGGAGGTAAGCTTAAGAACTCAAAGATTGAATATTTTGCTAACCTAGTTCGGATACATCCGCTGCATAATTTTTGTTAATAATTCATGCAGCACAGTGTTATTTAGAAGCAATCTGGAAAATGAATTTTGTAGTCAGCAATGCTTTAATTCCTGGATTCATGGGGCATATGCGGCGACGTTGCTCCGTTTCCGGAACGGCACGCCAATTGGAGCTGTAGGCCTTGTTTATTTGCATAGCACGTGCCTGCGCTTTGGGCCACCCAAACTTACTCGCTCACTCACTCACTCACTCTCACTCTCTCTCTCTCTGTCTCTCTCTCTCTCTCTCTGTCGCCGTATTGTCTGACATTTAGCATATTTGCGTTTCTGTGGCAGCGACTGCCAAATGCAGGCAGGATATACCAGCAGGATATACAAATCCAATTCCGCATTACAACAAACTCTGCCGTGCCCAACTTATTAAACGTTGTCGCTGTTCCAATTTAACAAACGCCCACGATATGTAGGTGGCTGTGGATATGTGGCACTGTTCCCAGTGCATCGTTTGATAAAAACTCTGGCTGGCAGTCCGTTAGGGTCACACAATGGCTGTTGGGCCCGAAGGACTCGCACGGCTCGTCCTTGTCGAGCAGCTGCTGCAAGAGGTAAGATTTCCTTTTCTTTTCCCGATTTTCCTTCTTTTTTTTTTGTTTGCTCGTTCGTTCGTCTGTTTTCCAGCAGGCCTTGGCCAGCCAGCCGGATAAGCGTTGGATTCATATTTTTATTCGATTCATATTTTTATTGTGTTGTCGTTCCTAGACTTGTTTATTTACAAATTCTTAGTGCTAAGCTAGTTCTGTTTCTCGACCACTCTTAAGTACAGTATTCAATTTCGTACTTTGACAAATATATTCATTATTTTAACATCGTTCAAAATCTAACACAAATTGGAAATGCAAACCGCAACGAAACGCCCCAAGAAGAAGGCACGCACCGCTCCAAAGATATCCGTTGTGTCCGTGCCCGCTCAGCTAGCACGCCGTCTGACCATACCGCGGCCGGATGTGTTGCACACGTATCTGGAGTACGGTCAGATCAACCAGTATTTGGAATATATTGTGCACAAGTTTCCCAATTTCGTAAAGCTCTATACGCTCGGCATCACCCATGAGAAACGTGAGCTGCGCGCCATAGAAATCAACTGGATGAATCCGGATAATGTCGAGCTGTCGCCCCTAATGCGTATGCAGGCAGTCAAGCTAGCCGACGCGCACAAAAAGTCTGGAACAAAAGGACCGATTGTGTTGCCCGGTGAGAAAAATCGCAATATCATTTTCATAGAGGCTGGCACCCACGCCCGAGAATGGATTACGATTAGCACCTGCCTCAACTGCATCTATCAGCTGACGGAGCGGTATACGCGGAACATCGAGGTGCTGCGAAATCTGCGCTTCATCATTGTGCCGCTCGTGAATCCCGATGGCTACGAGTATTCGCGCACCAAGGTAGGGCTCCCGGTCTAACTGAGTAACCCAGCTTTCTCAACGTAATCCTCTAACCTCTCTCAGAATCGTAATTGGCGCAAGAATCGGAGGCCGCACAAGACATCCAAAATTGTGGGCACCGATTGCAACCGCAACTATGACATATTCTGGGAGTGCGGACCCTCGAGAACCAATCGCAATACATATAAGGGCGAACGTCCCTTCTCCGAGCCGGAGACACGGGCCATGCGAAACATCCTCGATAGCTTGGCGCCCAATTTGTTGTTTTTCTTGTCGCTGCACTCGTATGGCCAGAGCATCATGTATCCATGGGGCTATTGCCGGGAGGCGCCTTACCATTGGCGTGAGCTTCACATGCTGGCAAACACTGGTCGTACGGCCATCAAGACGTACAATGGACGTGAGTATCGTACGGGCAGCATTAGCTGCCTGACCAAGCGCACCATTGCCGGCTCCGTCGTTGACTATGTGTACGGCATATTGAAGGCGCCCCTGGCTCTGGTCATGGAGCTGCCGTCGCGGGAGTTAGGCTTTCAGCCACCCGTTGAGATGATCAGTCAGATTGGGCACGAGAGCTGGTTCGGTATACGTGAGATGTGCAAAATCGCTTTCGATTTGAGACAAAACATCAAGCGGGACGAAGAGCCGCCCAGGCCGCCAGCACGCAGTACCTCAGGTGCCGCCGATACGAATCCTAGCAACACCAGCGACAAGAAGAAATCGGTTAAGAAGAAAACCCGGAAACGTTCCAAACGCTCACTTCTCACGCAGCATGCCGAAATACTCGAGCTGCAGCAGCGTCACTTAGATGCCGCCAAAGTGCCGCCACGGTCGTTAACGGCACCTGCGCGAACGGGTCGCGGCCAAGGCGATGGGCAATCCTAAAGAACTATCGTTACAACGAATGTGTGTGTGTATGTGTAGAGGGGGATGTGTGGGTCTGTGAATGTAATGTTAAATAATGTTTATAAGTAGATATACAAACAGCTTGGGCTTGGTCCCAAAGTTGAGTTCGCTTGGGCATTTTTATTCTGTATGTGGGTGTGTATGTTTTGATGCTCCATAATATTTTATAACTTGGTTTTTGTACATTGTAAATCAAATGAGGAATATGCACGCAATCTCTACGATTGCTGCCTTTGTGTGTGTGTGTGTATCTGTGTGTGATTGCTTAAATACTAGTACAACAGTGTGTGTCACTCATGGAGTTAATCTTTTGGTGGTCTCAAAAGAAGGCAAACGCGGTGCAGCATACTTCTGACGCAGCTTCTCATACACCTTGCGATCCTGTTGAGCATAAGTAAACAATTTTTAGTAGGTATTACCCCTGGTTAGTAGACTAAACTTACCTGCTCGCTAACCGAGGGACGCAGCTGCTTGAGTGCCTCTTCGAAATGCTTTTGGCACACACAAAGTTCGTCGGCATTGGTGTTGCCGCTGTTCAGAGATTGACGCAGCGAAAACATGGATGCCTGCTTAACCAGGCCGGCCAAATCGGCACCCGTATAGCCAACCGTTTTTGTAGCCAACTTCTTCAAATCGACATCATCCGCCAGCACTGGACGCTTGCCATTCTAATGGTTTACAAAATGGAATTAGATTAGCAAATGCATTCAACAAACTGATACCAATGTAGGCTCACCTTCGTGGTGGCTTTCAGTATATCCACACGCTCCTGCTCTTGCGGCAAGCCAACATAGAGTATGGTATCTAAACGACCCGGTCGCAAAATGGCCGGATCTATGATGTCCGGCCGATTAGTAGCAGCCAATATATAGACGCCCTTACGCTCTTCAACGCCATCCATTTCAGTGAGCAGTTGATTGACAATGCGTGTGCCGGAATTGTTGCCATCGCCCCCATCCGAGCGCTTGGGGCATAGCGAATCGAACTCATCAAAGAAGATAACACATGGCGACGAATTGCGAGCACGTTGGAAACAAGCGCGCACTGCACGCTCACTCTCGCCCACATACTAAACAAAAAACCAGATTGTACTTGAGTAAAGCAAATTGAGATTACTTTAGAGACAGCTCACTTACCATATTCATCAATTCAGGGCCTTTAACGGATATAAAGTTAATGCCCGCCTCATTGGCTATGGCCTTGGCTAACAAAGTCTTGCCACAACCAGGTGGGCCGCAGAGCAGCACACCGGAGGGTGCCTCTAGGCCAAGGCGTGCCAGCATCTCGGGATACTTTACAGGTGCCAGCACAGCTAGCTTCAGCTCTTCGCGTATGTCATGCAATGAGCCAATATCCTCCCAGGTAGTGTCTGGAACAGTGATGAAACCTTCACGCTTTGCCGATGGCTGTATAACCTTAACGGCGGTCATAAAATCATCTAAAGTAAGACAGAAATTTGGATCGGCGAATTCCTCTGGCGGATTGTCCAAGAAATTTGTCAGCTCAGCCAATGTTGGTTCGTAGAATTCATCAAGCTCAACTGGCGACTTGGCTGGCTTTTCGGGCTGTTTGGTCTCAGATTTTTCGTTGTCATCCACATCCATGGAATCATCTTCATTGGCCTTCTCGCCATTTGTGGCTTCTGCATTTTCTTTATCCGAGCTTGGCTTTTCAGATTCTTCACCTTTTTTTTCATCAGTTGACTTCTTATCAGCTGCCTTCCCATCGGCTGGCTGCTCCTCATCTGCTGGCTTGTCCTTCACTGGCTCGGCGGGCTCATCATCGTCCAGTGTAACTGTTGTCATATTCATTTCACTAGCTGCATGCAGCTCACGAAACTTTTTCATTGATCGACGCTTCACAGCAATTGTGGCAGCCCGCGAAACCAAAGCCAACAGATCGGCGCCCACATAGCCAGGCGTTAGCTCAGCAATTTTATCATAGTTTAGCTTCGGGTCAATGGACAGACCCTCGCACTGAATGCGCAATATTTCACGTCGTTCTTTGCGCGTTGGTATATGTATAGCTATTTCGTGATCGAAGCGTCCAATGCGACGCAGACCCGGATCCAAAGCGTCCGGCCGTGTTGTGGCAGCAATAACAACCACTGATTGTCCGAATTCAGTGCTCTTTAGCTGATCCAAGCTGGTAATTAGCTGCGAGACAATACGACGCTCCATATCTTTGGAGGCCCACTGACGATTGCCCGCAATGGCATCGATTTCATCAATGAAGAGCACACATGGTGAATTATCAATGGCCTGTTCAAAAACATCACGTATACGCTCCTCCGATTCACCAGAAATGCCCCCAATTAACTCCGTGGCCGGCACCTCCAGTAGCGGCATTTTCAATTGCTGGAGAAATATAAAAATATGTATATTGTATATAGATATATATACATTATGATTTAAGCATATACGTACACCCGCAATGGCACGCGCTAAATAGGTTTTGCCACAGCCCGGCGGTCCGTGCAGCAGCAGGCCACGCGATGGCAGCAAACCCAATTGGAAATAGAATTCCGGTGATTTGATATGTATTAGCATTTCGCATAGCTCTTTCAGTGTGCCATCCATGCCACCAATATCACGGAAACTCTCTGAGATGCGTGCCACCTCCAATTCCTTTTTGTAATGGCGAACACGCATCTGCTGCTGATGCTGATGGTGTTGCTGCTGTTGTGGAAACTGTTGATGTTGTTGATAACCATGGGAGGGTCCATGATGCGATGGTTCCTTGCTGGACCCAACGTCGCCTTTACCAACATTTGCCGAAACGTTAACATCTGAAAAATAGCTGATTAATATAGAATCAACTGGAAATCATCCCTAAAAGCACTCACATTTCTTCGACGGCATTTGGTTAGCTGCGTTACTGCCACCTGTCAGGTTATCCTGTCGTGTACCTTCAAGCAGATCAAATAGCGATGTTTTACCTATTAAGGCATAAGTTTATGTGTCTCCATTATTGCTGATCCTTACCTTTCTTAGCCAGCACAGCTGCCATTGACTGGCTTGGATCCATGGGTCGTTTGACCGCTTTTACCGGAGCTATAACCGTAGCGCCACCAGCCAAGCTGCCAGTGCCATTTGGTGGACTGACGGATTCATCATCGTTCTCATCACCGCTGGAAATGTCAATTGGCTCGTTGCTCGGCTTTGGGGTTGGCGGTGCTTTGCGAACTGTAGTTTGATTTGGGGTGTACAAACCATGCATTAGATTATTCATGACGCTGTTGTTAGGCGTCTCTGCTTCGTCTGATAGAAAATCTTCTTCTTCCTCAGAGCTGCTTGCCTTATCTAAGTTGTAGCTGTCGGAAACAATGGAAAAAGCTAAAACGCCAAAACGGGTAAACGTTTTAATTAGTTATAATATAGGGTAAATAGTAGTAAAATATATACAAGTAATTATATAGTGAAGTAATAGTCTATAATAGTAGTAATATTAAATAGTACTATTGCATATTTATATTAATAAGGTTTAGTAGAATAGTGGTAGGAAAATAGTACTATATTAGTAGAGGACTCAGCTCAATAGCAGACACATTGAGCAAACCTATTTACTCACTCTAACTTGGCGAGAATATATATACAATACTTATACATTATTTATTGGCATCGCATGTTTTTCGCCGAAACTAATATACTCGGAATTGGGGTATCCCAATCTAACTGTTTAAAGCCGCTTTTTAGACGCCCTGGTGAAATACGTGCCCCGCAGCACGCTGGCAGTTTTGCCCAGTTTTGGAGCCTTCCCCAACAAAAAATATAATAATATTGGCAAATTGGCATTTGTTATATTGCCCTCATCTGTCTGTCATGCGCATATGCGTTTGTAATATTTACTTTGATATTTACCTTGATGAACAAGTTGTCTGAATGGTCCAAATTTGCGACGGGAATACTCGGGATATTTGCGCATCAACTCTTTGGTCATCTGCTTCACATCCAAATAGGTCTCGTCAATGTGCTCTTCCAGATACTAAAAGCCCGATTAATGTAAAAGAAAAATCTACATTTAATAATTGCAAACGTCTGTCAAAATCTAACCTTGCTTTTGAGAAATTAGTTTTTTTTTTGCTTGCCGGCTGCGTCTTGTATAGTTAGGAATTGATAGTTATGGATTAGAATAAATTACCTGCTTTACTCGATTCGTTATTAAATGATCGTGCAATAGTGGTTTGACTTTCTTCATATTCTGTGTGGGCAAAATAAGTGCTGCCAAAATTCACACGAGAATAATTTCGCGTTAGCCGCTAACAATATGACGCCGACGCTTGGAAGAAGTAGCAATCGCAAGTAACATTCCGCGGGAACTATCGAGGACAGCTATGCGATAACTAATCGATATACAATAATTTATTTAAAAGCTATAATATATTGTTATATTTCTGATATATTAATAGTAATATTTACTAATATAACATAAGTAAATCATACAATGGTGACAATGTTGTATGTGTGCATGTGATTGATTTAATATTAAGCACATGTGAGTGATGTCGTGACCTTTGTGCATCTGCATCTCTAATAAAAACAGCTGAGCTGGGTGTGACCAGATTCTCACAGATCATATAGTATTAACCAATTTGAATCTATTTCGGGCAGCGCATAAAAACTGAAATTTAAATTTATTTCACATTGAAATTTCGATTTATTGAATTTTGCGCGTTCAACAGAAACTTTGTAACTTATGACTAAATAACTTATAGTTGTTGTACAGGCTTACAATTACATAATAATGCATTAAATAGTCTTCAATAATAAAACTAAACTGAGCGGAATGAGGATTATGATCAATTCATCAATTAGTGCATTTCATAGCACAATTTCATGCAATTAATTGACACATAAATCCAGTTTTGTTAACTAAAAGTTATTTACCTAAGAGAATGGAGAGTTGAGACTACCCGAAAAGGCACTACTAGTGATTATATATATATATATATATATATATATATATATATATATATATATATATATATATACAATAAGAAATATATATATATGTATATATATATAAATATTGAAAATACAAATACAGGTGCTGCAGCAATTGGAATCGTGTAGGAATTAATTTCTTTAAGGAGTACAAATTATCAGTCGCTGTGAGTGTGTGTGTTTGTGTTTGTGTGTATGTGTAAAAGATTGCTCTTTCGCAAAACATTTAAGAGACTTGGTGATCCTGCTGCTGTTTATATGAAAACGAAATCAGAGCACCTTCTTCTCCGACATCCGACTTCGAAAATCGTCTGCGGCACTAGCAAATGGACTGACGTGCTCTTCGGCCGTTGTTGCTTTCAATTGCTGGCTTGATGAATTCGCCAGAATGGGTATAGAATTTATATGCAATTCCAAATTGCTAGGAGCTTTTGGCGACGGCAGATCGGGGGAGTCGAATATATTAGTCGTCGATGAATTTGTTCTAGCCATCCAAATGCGATAACCAATGCCAAACATTTGATCTTTAATGTGCATTATTTGCAGAATCAGCGCATCTATCAGTGAGCTGGCCGTATCAAATTCGTTTGGAATGATGCCATCCACAGAGTTCTCGAAATAGCTGAACATGGGAAACCAAATTCGCGTGCGCGTCGAATCGCTTTGCATGAGAGCCTAAAAGGATACAAAGAAAAGATAATTCTCATTAGCTTTAACGGTCCCCACACTAAACATCAAAATACTTGCTCGATTGTTGGACAGTGTATGATAGTAGAGAAATAGACGCGAAGTTATATAGAAGGCAACAAACACATCAATTGAATAATGCTCATGGGCGGCCAATATAAAGAAGATGCCAAACATATTCAACAGCCAGGTCAACGTGTGCAAGAAATACAGATTACGCG
This sequence comes from Drosophila hydei, assembly GCF_003285905.1. Lineage (NCBI taxonomy): Eukaryota > Metazoa > Arthropoda > Insecta > Diptera > Drosophilidae > Drosophila > Drosophila hydei. Next base: position 2,150,034 of record NW_022045838.1, on the reverse strand, counting down.
GAGTATCTGAATGAAAATCCGATATTAATTAGTTTTTGATTAGATTAAATAGAGATCAATACGCACACTCAGTGATGAAGAAGTTGAGCAACGTTAAGGCCACCGTGTGACCACTGAACATATAATCTCCACAGGTGCGTACACCCTGTATGGACATGCCCAGACCGCTCCAGATGCGATATGCTCTCGTCATTCGTATTACCAGAGCCCCAAAAACATCAACATTGGGGTCATCGATGGCAAAGTCCTTTTGATTGCACTGCAAATGGGTGCCGGGCACACTCAACGAAGTAATTAGCATCGTAACGCAACGCAACAGAAATACAGTGCCGGCCAATGCGCAGAACCGGCGCAGCAGGACCAGACGATACTTATGAAAGATCAGCACAAACAGCCAAATTGTAAATAGAAGTGTGCCGGTAATCTCACACATATTGAATGCCCACGGTATGTGGGGTACGTTGTCCAGGAATATATCCGGCAGCGGGGGATATCGCTTCATATCGGGCACACGCTCGTGCACTATCACCATTACAAACGACGTTATCCATGTGACCACAAATGAATAGCCTGCAATAGGAACATGAAACGGCGCTTATTAACAGTAAACAATCAAACTAATAATACTTTGTTTAGTTTAAAGCAAACAAACAACAGAAATTCAGTAGAAGAGCTACCCAATTGAACTAAACGGTTTCAAATTGAGCTGGGCACTTAATATGAGTATAGTAGTGTAAGCAATTCAATGCACTTGATAAGCCTTCTGAAACACAATTTCATCACGGAAATGAAATAAGCTGTACGCTTTATATTGGTACACTACTGTAAACTATTCCATGCAAATGTTAAGTTAGACATGCCAACAACGGAAATGTAAAGTAATGAAAGATAGGTACATAATATGGGTAAAGCACTGTAAACAATTCTAGGAAATTGTAAGGTATGCAAAATTGACTTGAAATACAACGCCAATTCAGCAGAAAAGCCAATAAGTAGAGAGCTAACTGTTTGAAATTGAAGCAGGCACTTAATATAGACACAGCACTGTAAAGAAATCTATATAAATGGGAATCAGTGCTAAAAACTGTTTTATAACAGAAAATATGCGAACTTATAAAATTAATAAATTAAACTAGCGTAACGAAGTGCTTGACAAAGTTTATATGCTCACAATCAAATGTTAGAGCAAAACATTTATAAATTTAGTGCACGCAAAGTTACACAAAAACTTAACAAAAATAAAATTCAACAACATGCGCTAGAGAACCCAAGTGGGAGGGAGAGGCATGTATTTATATACATATGTTTGTACGCCTAACCTCCAAACACTAAAATAACAGTAGCGCGCGCGTCACTGGCATAATAAAACTGTAGCTAAAATTGATAATATACAAATACACACACACACACACCCAAACACGCACATACACACAAGTAATGTAAACCCAATTGGAATGCAATTAGATTAAGATATGTGAATGATTTCAAGGTTATTTCCAATTGTCCAGCTGACCGATAAGACCCCTGTTGACCCCACCCCGTCCCATCCTCTCAATCCCCCACCATTCAAATGCTCACCTAAACTGATTGCCGTCTTAAAATATTCGGGCGATACCAAACGTTTGTTCTTGCAATGTAACACATCTGACATTAACAAACTGCTACCACGGTTATGCACCGCAGGACATGGACAGGATTCCGACGGAGCAGCAGGAGCAACAGGCGCGGTTATAAAAACGTTGCCCCGCGACGACTGTGTCAAATGACTTGAGATGCCGAGCATCAACGGCATCGTGGAGCCTCTGGGACCACCATTTGATTGCACCTTTAGTTGGTCCTGCAGCAACTGTTGATCCTGCTGATGCTGCTGGCATTGAAATTGCAGATGGAAGACCGTTAACCAGAACCTTTTCATTTCGCCAAACTTCAGCTTATAGTCCAATTTGTAGCGGAAATCGCGAACATCTTCCTCCGTTAGGGCGAGCAACACCTGGCCGTCAATTTCCTCGATGCGCAAGCAAGTACGCATCTCATGGGAGAACTGCTCCTGACAGCTCCACTGCTGCACCTCATCCAAACTCCAATCAGCAATCAGTTTACTCTGCAGGTTGTTATTCAATTTTAACTCGTGGAAAGGAATTTCTGTTTGTGTCTCGGCTATGGCAACTTCTACTATCGCCGGCAAAGTTTGCGCCGCCTGCTGAGTCACTGACTCGCAACGAATTTCACCGTCAACATCGCACATTGTTTAGCTTTCTTTTCTCCCTCTCTCGATATTCCTTCTTTTTTGTTTAATGTTTTTTTTTTGGAGATTCAATAAATCTGGTAAAAGTTTGCAAATGGGTATCGCGACTGCAGCATTGTAAGCTTTGGCAGGTGTTGATCACGGTTCGGAGATTCAGCGACACATAATATAAAGTATAAACATTTATTGTTTAAAAAAATCACACATTCAATTTTTAGTTGCTCTCGAAATCCCAGCGACTGCTTGTTTTTCTTTTTCTTATACTGACTGTTAACAGAGCCATCTTAGCTGCTAAGCGATGCTGTTATGGGTTTCTGCACCCAACTTCACGTGGCTCAAATTTGCGCGCAGCCAACATTAAGTGACTGTTACTCAAAAATAAATACTGACATTCGCGCCAATGGATTTTTAAAATTACTTAACCGATGTTAGATAAATACAAGAAATTTTATTTATTTGGTGCTTTTTATTTACGCACTGCAGCAATCAAGTGGCAACTTCATGTTGCTGTTACCAAGCAAAACATCTTAAGTGCGCGCCAACCGGATTTTCAAATAATCGTTCGCATTAAACTTGACTTAATTAAAACCCAACTTCTCGTTTCCTCAATTCATCGCTGTTTTTTATTTTAATATAAAAATGGCATTTCTTTACTAATATTAAGTTTAAATTACTAATGTAAAGTATGTATGATCGCGGCAATTGAAAAATATATATGTGTGTATATCAAGTGAAAATTATTTATAATGAACATGAAACGCCTCAAGCAAGTGTATATACATATATATATACACAAATACATATACATATGTATGCAGCGTGTTCAAGTTTTACTTAAATGATAAATTGTCCATTTGTTGTTTAACATTTTTAAAGTAAATTAAAGTTTGCAAACGAATTACTTTAACTTTTTTAGGTTTTCATTACTTTGCAAAATGTACATCAAAGGAAGAAACAGATCAACAAAAAACGATTTCAAAAACATTTGAATATAAACTTATTTTCCATCTTTCTTTTATACAGTTTGCTGTTTCACTCGCTTAGGAAAATGATTATGCAAAAATAAACTATGAAAAAGTTATTTCATGAGTAGTTCTTCTTCTTCATCATCGTTTTCTTTTAGTTTTGTCATCTCATTTCTCATTGCTATTTCGAAATACAATATAGTTTTGATACCTTTTACAATTATGCCTTATATGCTATGTACCTAACATATATATTTTTTTGTTTTTTAGTTTTTCTTTTTGCATTATATATGTACGAAGCTACTGTTGAGGTTTCATTGAATTGTGTGTATATTGTTTTTTTTATATATTTTTGTTAGATGTGTTTGTTGCACCATTCGCAATGTGTTTTCTTTTATAGTTATTTTTGTTCCATACATACTATATAGATATTTGTCATTTTTATTTAGAATTTTCGTTATGTGAAAACGTAAATGTAACAAGTTTTTATTTGTGTTTTCTTTTGTTTTGTTTGTTTGCGGTTTGCTTTGCGTTTTAAGCTTTAAAGTATTACTTCCCTTTTGTTGATTTTCCAATTCAATGCTTTGTTTTGCTTTTTTTTTATATATGTAAATCTAGTTTTAAACTATAACTCTTTTTATATTTCAAAATATATAATAAACACAATGCAGTTTTTTATTTTGTTGTTTTTAAATGAGGGCTTCTATGTTGTTTTTATTTTCCTTTTAGCATTTGCTGTTGCTGTTGTTTGCGGCTGAAAAACCGTCACATAAGATCGTAGTGAGAATTTAGGCTGCCTTACGACAAATCTGAAAATATAATTGGTTGTTAGACATAGAAATAAATATATATTTGTTTATTGGTTTGTATATGTATATACGACTTACAGCTGGGCGCTGCCTCGTAACGACGCTGGATCTGATCGTATGTGAATTTGACAAAAGCATCGTATTGCTCAGCCAATTTAGCGGTTAGCACCGATTCGTAACGTTCGCGCAGTTGATCCTCACGCTCCTTGATCATGCCCTCGCATATTAGCTGCACCTGTTTGAATGTGAACAATGCTTTTTCGCCATGATGGCGCATCATCAAATGACTCGGCGGGCTATCCGGTCGATGCGGACTCTCTGGTCCCATTTCTGAGCCGCTCGATTCCGAGTCCTGCATACGCTCCAGTGCACTGGATGTAATGGGCAATTGTTTACGTTTGTGCAGTCTTTTGATTTCATTGCACAAATTCTCAGCCATTTTGTCTGCAAAAGTCATTCACATTTAAATAAAAGCGCAACCGAGTAATAGACGAGGGAATACTCACCTGGTGACATCTTGGATAAGGCAGACTCGGAGAATGGACTTGGTTCATTGCTGTCCTTAGCGAAGCGATTGCTGGGCGTTGTCGAGCTGTTGCTGCTGTTAGCTGCATCGTTGTTATTGTTGCTGTTGCCGCTACGTGAAGGCGAATTGCTGCCCGATTGTCCGAAAGGATTGCAGCGGCGACGTTTCGTGGGGCGCTGATTCAACGACTCCCAGTCCAAGGCGCGTTTAAGTGTTGCACATGCCATAGCTATGTTAACTCTCTTTTTCTATATATGTATATATGTATAAATATATTTTCAAATATATGGTAATTGCTTAGTTAATATAATATTTATTTTTATTATATTTTTGTTGCTTTTTATTGCCACACAGGTTTGTTGGAAGCGTTCGCTGCAAATGAAAAGGAGAGAAGAAAAAGAGAATATTATATGTTGTAGAAGCTAGAGAAGCAGCCAACTGAGACGAAATGAAATTCGAATAAATGTGAAACTGGTTTCAAGGAAAACAGGATTCACCTGACACACACACGCACACCACACACACGTACGCACAGTGAATAAAAGAAAATGGTGCAGCGATTTATGAGCTGGCAGCTGCTAGTGGTGCCGCTGCCTGCCTGCGAATAGAGCATTAAAAAGAAAACGAAGTAGCGATGCGCAATTAAAGGGAGTGTTCGCCATGCTACAGGCCACAGGCCACAAGCCGACAACAACAACTTTCCAACACTATTTCTACAACAACAACAAAAGCAATGCGTGCATAGCAATGCATACGCAAGGAGTCCAAGCGAGCAATGAAAACTAAACTGTAAAATACGCTGCGAGTCAACCACCAACACGCTCCCACAAGCAAACACTCTCACACGCATCGCACAACTACAACAATAGTAACGCGTATGCGTATCCTTTGAGCTGTACCAGCTGTTTTTACAAAGCAACGCTCTGTGTCACAACTACTACTACCACGCACACATGTACGCACGCATACACTTTAGCTGTTAATGAACCCAAATAACATGTGTATGTGTGTGCATGTGTGTAGCTTGCGAGTTTTGCCTGCTGCCGTCATTTACAGTATTTTAAAGATTTTTTAATAATAAATGATTAGTGCTTTTTTACGTGACGAACGCCATGCCAAAATGAAAAAAAAGATTCGTTTCAAAGAAAATAAAATGACAGCAGCTTATGCGCTCAATGGTTGTCTCGCTCTCTCGCGCGCACACACACACTTGCAGCTGCGAGTTGGAATTTTGATTTCGTGAAATTTTTAAAAATGGTCGCAGCAACGCATATCATTATCAAAAGCACTTTAGATACCAATTATTGAAACATACAATAACTTGGATTTACATTTGTTCATACACAATTGCACTTACATTGATTTATATTTGCTTCCGCTACAATTTCTGCACCACTTCACACGCGTTTTATTTACTTTTTTTTGTACATACGCGCACGAACGTTTCACAGTTGCAGTTGAATTGTAAAACTAATTTATATTGCTATTGCTTATTGAGTTGAGCAGTATTTTAAAGGCCACTGAAATGCACTGCGCTACGGTTTCAAAATTCTTATAATAGATATGATTTGTGAAATTTCTGTCTTTTTGCGATGTAATTTTCAGTTTTTTGTCGAACTCTTACGAAAAATGGACGACCAATGCATGCGTGACGACGATTCGTGAACAGAGAGGCGAGCAATGGCAGAACGATAACTTCCACGCCGTTATCACAGATGCAGCCCTGTAATCGACGCCGCAAACAATCGATTGACTTCATTTTTTAAGTTTGATATGCAGCTCTCGGGTGTAACAAAATTTTTGGAGCTTGAAATTAAATATCAGATCTCTTAAAAGATATTGGCTAATTAAATATACTATATATTTAGTATCTAAATATAGTTATTTAAACCATAAATGTTTTTAATATATGGAATGATACTATTATTTATTAAATCAGACTAAATCCAATTGTATTGAGAGAAGAATTATGATCAATTTAGGTAGTCAGTATTTTTTGTTTTATAATAAGTATTTTTAACCTATCCCTGTTGGGTAACACTGTTTCGAACGACAAAAGTAGACATAAAAAGGCAGAGTTTGACGTGAATTTGTGCAATTAATATTTTTACACTTTTATAATAAACATTTTTTATACGCTTGTCCAACGAATTTACATCGTTTGTCATCGCTTAGCCCAGTGCGTGTAATAATAATAAATAACATTACGTATCCACGGTAGGGGCCAGAAGCAAGCAAATCATAAAGCAAAGCAAAGAAAGAAAGTTCTAAAAATATTTTTTATCGTCGTGAAAGTCGCATATTTTATAAAGCTTTAAATTAAAGACCAAACAGCGCATACTTAATTGCAAAAATGGTATTGAAAGTGTACGTTAGCGGTATGTCCGGCAACAAGGAGGTGAGTATTGCAGTTTCCTTGTGGGCGGGGCAGCTGAAGAGCAAGCACACATAATGACAAATGCACATATATATGCGTGCGTGCGTATTTATATGTGTGATTGAATAGTAGGAGTCAGTGTCATGTTATTGGAATGCCTGCCTAGCAGTGTGATAGATAAAAAAAATGAACTACCGTATTGCACATTCTATTTTATGCACTGCACATCTCTTGTTTGTTTGCGCTTGAGAGTGTGTTTGTATATGTATGAGTGTGTGTGAGTGAAAGATGATGTAGTATGTACGTACAGTCGAAACGTCATCTCTCTAGCGTTCGCCCTCTTCGAACAAAACAGAACAGCAAGTGGGTATTTTGATTGGCGTGTGCAAGTGTATGAGTGTATGTTTAGATGGTGGTGGCAAGAAGCAGCACAATGACCGCAAACATTTCCATATAAGCTTTTTTTTACTGTGAAGCGTAAAAGAATTCAATGATTACAGTTTTTCATGCGTGGGTACGGCATTGTTAGTGTGTGTGTGCATGATTCATATATGTGACTCTTTTTTGCTCGCCTCATCTTTGTGTTTGATTCGCGCATTTAAACAACGACCATTGTGCAAAAATGACAACGGGTGTGTGCGCTGAAGATGGGTGTGAGGGAGAACGAAGCTTTATGTGCCGTTGTTTATTGTTTGTAGACTTGAGAGACGTGTCAGCGTCAAAAATATAGTATGAAGACATATTTATATGAGTGTGTAAGTGAGAAGACAATAAATAAAAACAACTTCTTATCAAGAGTAAATTACAAGAATGGAGAGATAAGTGCGAGTGCGAGATAGGTTATGTGTTTGTGTGTATGTGGCTGTAGGCTTGCCGGCAATTGAAAACCAGGGGTGCAGACTTTTTAAATTTGCATTTTAACTAAATATTATATATTACTCTTTTTTATTAGGTGAAGAAGCGCCAACAGCGCGTTTTGATGATCCTGGATAGCAAGAACATTCAGTACGATACTGTTGACATTACAGAGCCCGGCAAGGAGAGCGAAAAGGAATTGATGCAAAACAAATCAACTAGTAGTGGCGGCACAGTCAGCGATCCAGAGCCTAGGCATCCATTGCCACCGCAAATCTTCAACGACGCCGAATATTGCGGCGACTACGATGCCTTCGATATGGCCAATGAAATTGATACGCTGGAGGTGTTCCTTAAGCTGGCACCTGCTGATACAACAGCCGTGAGCAGTGCTCAAATCGAACTGAAGCAGGAAAACGGTGTGGCCAAAGAGGGCGAAAAACCCGAAGAGGAGGAAAAGAAAGCGCCAGCGGAAGGCGATGGGGATAATGAGAAGGCAGAGGTTTGAAAGCTTTGAGCAAATTGTACTTTTCTGTTTTACTGTTATGAAGCGACAACAACTACAACAACAACAAGCCTGCACAGAAGCAACAAAAATGACAACAATAACAAAATTAACATTAACATCAAGCAACATCATTTAATTACTAACGCAATGCAATTAGCAAAGCCAGCCAGCTATGTTAACAGTAGCAACAATAACATAACACTGTAACCTAACAGCATTTCAGCAATTTCGGCGGCAGAAAACAATTTTTAGCAAATGAGCTTCTATTACCACGACTGCGGTTCTTTAAGTTAAGCTACTATCATTATATGTATATTTATACATACATATTTATGACATGCATACTGCAAGACATTACAACTTTTAATCAAAAAAAAAACATTTAAAGAAAACATAATTTATTTATAATAATACACTCACACACTAGTATGTATATGTAACAAGATTTGTATTGATAACATTTTGTTAACACACACTCGAAATAATGATGCAAATTTCAGTTGCAGATTGATTTAATACTAAATTTCAATTGAGTGTATTACAACTAAAATATCTGTACGATTTGTGCGGCTGAGTTATGTTAATGCGAAAACATAAAAATCCGCTGAATATATAAGTACATACTTAATAAAAAAAGCAAACAAAATATATTTGTATTTACTAAAACACCAATAAGCTTTTATTATACTAAAACGAGCAGCAAAAGTCAGCGCTTAACAGTTGTTTAACATGGCATGTTAAATAACAGCGAAAGATAAGAATTGAATTGTAATGTTAAAACTTTGAACTCGTCACTTTTCACACGCAAAAGGCAGAAGATGGCGAGCAAACGAATGAGGATAAGGAGAAAACAAATAAAGATGGCGACGAAGAAGATAAAAAGGAAGAGAGTAGTGAAGAAAAGGTAAAACGTGAATGTTGTATGATGCTTGCATGTAAAAACAGTAGAAACAGTTAACAGTACACAAAGTTAACAGCCGTCAAGCTCAACAGTAGCTGCAATCGAGCTGCTAATCCAGCATGTTAATGCAAGCAAAGTTAAGCTGAGTAGCTGTTAGAATAGTATTAGCGAATCCTTAATGATATTTGTAAATATATTTTCCTATTTATACCATCCTATACCATATCCCCACTTCAACAACAACTATACAAAACACTCACATTTGAATGCAATCCACCATATCCGAAATTTTAAACACCACTCAGACTGAAACCGAAGCCGAAGCCGAAGCTAAAGAAGGTAACGACGAATTAGAATCAAAAAAAGAGGAGGAAGCAACAGGTAAAATAAAGGATGCAACGCGTTTTAACTATTTTAACATTCCCTTAATGCCAAAAGCAGACGAAACAGAAGATGAGCAGAAGGAGAAAAAGACGGAGGAAGACGATAAGAAAGAGGATGAGGTTGAGAGTGAGGGTGAAGGTAAGAAAACGGAAGAAACGGCAGATAAATCAGAAGATGCGGAAGATGCTGAAGGCGAGACAAAGGAAGAGTCGAAAGAAGAAAAAGAAGACGAAACAAAAGATCAAATAGAAGAGGAGTTGGAAGACGCAACAGAAGAGAAAACAGAAGAGGAGAAGCCGGAAGATGAAGCAAAAGAAAAAACAGAAGAAAAGTCGGAAGGCGAAACTAAAGAGAAAACAGAAGAAATTGAAAAAGATAAAGAAACCAAAGAGAAATCAAGTGAGGATTCGCATGTAGAGAAAGAAACGGCAGAAGTCTCCTCAGCAGAGGAAAAGCAAGAAGAGAAAGAAAACGTCGAAGAGACAGTGCAGTCAGAAACCGAGGAAAGTGCAGAAAAGAAAGCTGCCGAAAATTCTGAAGACGCCGAAGGCGAATCTGACGAAAAGGAAGAAGACAAGGGAAAAACAGAAGAAGTAAAAGCAGAGACTGCCGATGATACTAAAGAAGAAGACACAAACGCAGGTGAAACCAAAACAGAAGAGAAAACAGATGATAATGATGTGAAGAAAGAGGAAGAACAAAACGAAGAGGAGAAGAAAGTAGAAGTAGAAAAAGAAGCTAAAGAAAATACCGACGATAATGAAGAAGATAAAGCAAAAACAAATCAGGATGAAGAAGAAACTAAAGAGGACTCCGAAAAGAAAGAAATAGAAGCCAAAGAGAATAAAGAAGAGGAAGAGTCAACGGTGGAACAAAAAGAAAGTGAAGCAGTAACAGAAGAAAAGAAGGAGACCACTTCTGATACAGAAGAAAAAACTTCTGCTGAAGATGAAAGCAAAGAAGAGTAAAGCAATTCGTGCATAAGCGGCCAATCAACTGACACGAACCACAACGAACGAACGAAATGAACTGGCACAAACATACACACCAAATGAACAACAGCACTCACTTGAAATGAACCACTATCGCATCCGCATCTGTAGTCCATTACTTAGAGCACACACATACACACACGCCCATAAGCACATTATGAACATGTATTGTAAATAAGCATAAATGAAAAAAATATATTACTAATAATAATAAAGCTGGTGAAGGGTAATGCAAAAAAATAGTTAAGTAACAAACAGCTTTAAATACACGAATTTTCTAAATTTCTCCCACAGACAGCGACAACGGCAGAAGCAGCCGCAGTGCCTGCTGCAGTTGTTCCAGTTCCAGCGCCAGCCGAATCGAACAGCTCTTCGGCTCAGCTTTTGGAACGAGAGCGCGAAGCTGCGGCGCAATAAACAAAATTCAAATTCTCAACTTGCCCTTATATTTTATATTATATTTTCCACTTATTAGAATGTCAATAAAAAAATCGTTTCACAATTTTTTTCTGTTTCTTTGCTAAGCTGAAAATTAAGATAATTTTTTAAATACTTTATTTTGAAAATTTTTAGATACTAAATTCCATTCATTGAAATTTCAATTTCAATAAAAAACGCTGTCCACATTTTTCTGCACTTTTTTGTCTTTCTTTTTGTATCCAAATAATTAAATATACAGTACATTTATAATTATGTTTAGTACAGAGACATTAAAATGAAGTTATTTATGTTTTTACTTATTTATTTACGCTCTAGTTTCGGGCTCTTTATCCATGTTTCATTTTTTTTAAATTACAAAAACTAGTTAAAAAATATGCGAATTAATTTCGCAACTCAAAAGCATTTACTAATTATAAAAAAGTTTTGGGAAAGGAAAACAAAATCAAAATATTTTGAGGATAAAGGAGAATGGATGAGTTGAAGAAGGAGCTGAAGTAGATTCATGTCATGAGCAATTCTCGGTAGCTCTTCCACTTTCTCTTCATTGATTAATCGTTGATTGTTGAGTCTAATCGCTATTCGCGGATTAGATTGAGGTGAATGAGTTGAAGTAGCTGCAGAAGATTCGTGTCATGATCAACTCTCTCGCTAACTCTCTCTCTCTCTCTTTTGCTTGATTGTTGTCTAATCGCTATTCTCTTCATCGGATGTATCTGTTGTGTAATCGCTTAGATTCTCTTGCTGATCATTGTGCTCCGGCTCCGATTCGCTCAAATCCCATTGTGGATGATCTGTGGGTGGTGCGGGCGCCTTTTGCACATCAAGTTTCAGTTCCTGCTGCTGATCCATGCCCAGATACGAGTCTAACAAATAATAATAGAGATTTGTGTTAGGTTAGGATACGAACTATATGGATATAGGGCCAACTTACCCGATCGCAGGCAAACTGTAAAAGTGTAGACGCCTGGCCAACGAGGCGCTGTAAACTTTAGCTGTATCTCCTCCTTCTCGACGAGATTTGTGACATGGTAGGGCGCTGTGAGTAGGGTGCGCGACTTACGATCGCATATGTAGGTCCACCAGTACTCCTGCTTCTCTTCCGGAAAGAATGGACAGTGCACTGTGTGCGACATACGTGATTTGCCCTCAAGGCGTTCACGTTTATTCAGCTTCGCCTGCAGCCTTTCCCATTCCTCGTCATCGTCGTCATCTAGCGAGGAATTATTTTTGTTTTGCTTATCCTCATCTTCGCTGCCAGAGCCTATAGATTCCACATCGCTGTGCTCTCCGGCATCCGACTCGGCTTCCGAATTGGCTGCCGTTTGCTCATCCGTTGTGGATACAGTGGTAACAGCAGCTGCTGTGGCTGCTGGCTTAGGCTGCGCCTTCTTCTTCTGATTGTTGGCCGGTTTTTTGCCACCTTTGCCTTTGCCGCCCTTACGCGACTTCGACCAAGCAGAAGCTTTCTTCACGGGCACAACAGCAGCAGCTGCTTCATCGTCATCGCCAGCTGCCTCCTCATTGGCGTCGTCCTTAATGCCCTGTTTCTCGGGCACCTTCGTGTCGCCAAACAGCGTCTTCATATCCTTTCGCTCCAGCGTCACTGTAACTGTTACAATGGCACCCGCCGTAACCACATTAGTGTTCTCATCGTCGATCACCTCGCAGCGTATGGAGAAGTCAATCAATGGCATCTTGCCCAGCACTCGCATAATATTCTCATATTCAAAGTCTGAGAGGTTCTTGAGTAGCATGCGACTCTCCTCTGGCTTCAACTGGGCAAACTGTTGCAGATTCTTTACATGGCGCTTCTTGTTCATGAAATACAAATGGTCCTCAGTTAAGTGGGGCAACTGCAGCAGCGGTGACTTGAACTCCCAGAGGCCTTGAATGATAATCGGGGACATCTTCATGCAGTTCTCGATGGTCTCGATGCTAGGCAGACGGGGCACACGTCGCGCATAGGCCATCATGACCAGTTGATGCACACAGCTGACCATCTCCTGCACCAGATACGGACACTTCTTCACAATGAACTGACGGTCACGTTCCAGTGTCTCCGGATTTAGCGGAATACGTGACAGATGCGCGTGCAGTATGGCACGCGCCTTAATGGAGTACATGCGACATAATGGATGTTCTTTGCATTTCTCATTCAGATTAGGCAGCTGCCTAATCAGCTGTAAAAGAAAAGGAAATAGTAAACAAATAAATAATTTATAAATAATAAATAGTTAACAAATAAATAATTTATAAAAGTTAAAAATTGCTGCTGTTACCAACAGTCACATAGCAGCAGTTAACTTAACAGTCGCTGCTACTTTCGGTTACTGTTAACAGTCAACGTGTGACATTACTGTTCTGAGAGACGCGTAACAGCTCTGTTAGTTAGCTTACAGCTCTTTATCAGTTATAAAAACTAGGGTTGTTAATACGTACCGCTGGTACCTCATCGTTGTCCGACTGACGTTCGATCACCTGCGAGTTATGTCGCTTATCAAACTCCAGACTGGCTGCGAGCACCATCAGAGCGCGCTTCAGCAGCATGTGCGGCGTTTTGTGTATAAAATAGAAATACATTTGTGAAGTGTCCAATAAGACTTTATCGCCACTGAAGCGTATGGAGCGATACCACCAGACTCCCACAGCGGAGGGCATGGCCACCATGAAGACCAAACCATATAGACCCAAGACCCAAACGCTATTCTCCTTCTCAACGATCCATGAGGGCAACGCAATACCAAAGGACATGGCGCCCGGACCATCGGGATTGCCATATTTCTCATAGTTTTCCTTGGCCACATCATCGGTGAGCGCTTGATACGCTTTACTAAGCATCATAAATGACTTTTCATCACCCGTTTCCTTATCCGGATGCAACACCTTAGAAAGTTTATAGTAGGCTTTCTTGATCTCCGCCTGTGATGCTGTAGGCGGCACATTCAATATCTCAAACGGATCAAAGCTCGCCATCTCGTAATCGAACTGTGAGACGCGATACGTAAGGAACAGCAGCAGTGCCCAGCCAAGCACAATAGAGAGCTTAATGACAACAGATTTTAGTGTGCGATAAGGCTCGGCATTTGCCAATATTATCTTCTTCTTTAAGCAATCGGGACATTGGCATTCCTCTTTCAGTTTGCTAAGATCTGTGCGAAAAAGGGTGCATAAATTAGAATCCCATGCGGTAAGAGTGAGATGGCAGCCAAAACTGAGATCGCGACTCACGAGAGAGCGTTGCTGCATGTGCTCTCTTTCTCTATTGCTGTATTGTCTCTCTTTAAAGTGTAAGACGTGTGTATGCATGTGTGTGTTCCATTTTGTGAAGTGAGCTGGCTTAAGCTGTTGTTATTGTAGCTTTCACCAACACGCAGACAACGTTAAGCGCCCATTGGACAGCACTGTTAGAATAACTTAATGGAACGTGTCCATTTGCAACACTTGTCCATACATACAAATACAAACACATATGCATAAATATATATATATATATACTCACAAACATAGACTTAAAGAGAGAGCTGCAATCTGATTACAATCAGCAGTACTAACCTTCTTTCTTTTTACGTGGCCAATAGTAAATTGTTGTTGGTATTAAAACCAGAGCCAAAAACGATAACACAAAGTAATAAAATGTTCCGCCACTCTCATCATATTGAAACTTTTGACCCGCCATTGAAAAAGTAGCGCCGGTCTTCTAATTATTTACAAAAAGCAGCGCAGTTTCCTCTTCTCTCAGGGGTTTGGGTTTTGGTGTGGTCGCCTTTTTTTCCAAATGGGCCCCCAGCTGATGCTTTGGCACGCTGGCAGTTCGTAACTGCGCGCCTCTCTGGTATTTGAGCAAATACGCAGGATCCCAATAATGGGGATGTTCACGGATAATCTTAATTAAAATACACAGCGCTTAATTGCACCAATTAAATGCCGCGAATTTAAAAAACTTATGTATTTACAGCAGTCGTCAATTGACACGTCTGTACAGTGTGGCCGTGCCAGATTGCATTGGTAATGCCGCAATCAGTGTTACCGTTCTAAGCAGATCTTAAGCTAGCACAAAACTGCAACAGTCGATTTGGTTAAACTGCGCGTATTCGGAATTTAAATGGATACTTAGTTGGCTATTTGATGTCTACGTTTGTTATGCAAATCAGCCTATGTGTCCTTTTTAATTTAGGCTGAGAATTTATAGCCAAAAATTTGTATAAATTTTATCTGTGATAGTAATGTATGTTTTTACTTGTTTTTATTATTAAAAATGTGTTGCCAAAAACAATAGGCATTTTCCTGCAATACGGTCACACACAATTTTAGTATTTTAATATATCGAATATAGTATCGTCATATGTAATAAATTACTTGGGGATATCGGAGCACCTTTAAATTTCAGACCACCCCAAGAATTTGATTATCACATCGCTAACAGAATAGTTAGCGCGTTGAACGCGCAATGAGTAAAATTTTGTTCGCATCCGAGAGAATTTTTTAATTCAAATTGCTGATTTTAGTAGTTTTATAAACAAAACGGTGCATGGATAACAGATGGTGTAAAATTTAAAAACGTCAGTGAAAAAGTACTGCAGAGTAAAACATTAAAAAAATATAAAAGGAAAAAGAAAAGATAAAGAGAAGCAAGGTGCCAAAGAAGAAAACCAGTTATGTATGTCGAATTGAAGTATTTCCATTTTGCTGGGCAAAAAAGAAACATTTTTATTGCAAAAAAATGTTAAATGAAAGTGATGTGTGCGAGTGTTTTAACGCTTACTAATTATATGGGCACAGCAGTAGCAAGTGAAAAGTGACAATAAAAGCCAAGTTTATATCCAGACAAGGTTACATTTTCCATGACAACTTCCAAAACGAGAGTCAAAACCCCCCTCCAAAAGCCGATTTCCAGTGAATTTCTTGAGAAAACTAAAAGTAAGTACAAGCCAAGTATACATACTTATTAATGCATGTGCAGTCTTTAAAAATATGTATGTGCAAGTGCGTGTGCGTGTGTGAATATGTGTATGTGGGTTTTTGGCGTCGTCTTTGCAGTCAAAGAGGCGGCGGCCGCCTTTACGAAGGTTTGTATGTGTAAGTGAATATGTGCGAAAAGCAGGTAGAAGAGCTAGATAAATAAGACTCTCAAGGGCAGCTAAGAAATTATACGTGTGATTTGTTCTTGTGTAAAACAACATGAAAAAAACAAATAAATACAATGCTCGCCTTCCTTCTCTTTCGTTTGCTCTCTGTTGCAGGTGGTTTAGATATTTGCTTTGCCAAATATTTGTTGCTAATTTTGGCTAATGTTGCGCTAATTTTAATTTTGTTATATTTGACAAATTGATATATATATATATATATATTATTTTGTTTTATGTAATTGTCAAATTTGAAATCTGCGTTAAGAGTGAAAAATCGATAAATCAGCGCCGCTGCAGCTGTTGGGCAATGCGTGGGCCATGGAGCCCAACTACGTGTAATTGGGGTAGGAAATACATGCACATGCATACACACACATTCAGAGTTTTATATGTATGTATGTGTGTAACAAATAATCCGCTTAATGTAAAACGCCAACGATGCTCAAACTGTTTTTTTTTTGGCGGCTGCACCACAACCTCTCTTACACACTAACAAACATTTGAATACACGCATGCTTTTATGCATTTGTGCAAATAAGAAAAATCAATAAAACTGCTTGTGCTAGAAGAGAGCTGTTAATAAATAAAGCGCCGAAAGCAAAAGTCAGCCTAACAAACAGTTAAATTTGTACACATGTTATTAACCTAATTACAATATGGCAGACAGATGTAGCGGGATTAAAGAGCAAGTCAGCGTAAAAAGAAGGGGAGTGAGATAGAGGGAGAGAGAGAGAGAGCTATGACTAGTGAATATATTAAGAAAGAGCAGAAGAAAAGAACAGTCTGCTGAATTCGGAATAGAATAAAAGTTTCGTGAGTCATGCGGCGATTTAACCACATTTCAAATTAAGTGACTTGAAATGTTAAAATTAAACACAAACATTTTTTTCGCACGCTGCGTGAATTATTGGAATTGGAAGTGAGCGTGGGGGTATTTTGAGTTGGCCAAACGTCAAGTGGATTTCGTATGCGTCAGCGCTGAAGCCGCAAAACTGCACTTCTTATCGCCCTTAAGTAGAACGAAAATAAAATACGACAACAATTAAAGAGTTTTCCCGGCTTTCACCCAAATTTTGCAACAACTGTTGAATTTCTGCCTGTGATATCATTTTTTCGTTGATTGTTTCAATTAAAGTGTTGCCAAACAGAAAAATTCTCTAGAAAGCATGTGTGAAAAATAGTTCTATTTATATATCTATATTTAACTTATCTTATTCTCTTTTATTTTGCTATTTTCTGTTGAATTTCCGCTAATCGATCAAATACTTACATATATCGCATGCAATATTTTCTTTTGCGATACCATTTAACAGGCAGCCGGCGCCTATCACGCAAGCAACCCAAGAAACAATTCCAAAACGCGTGCTTAAAGTGTCAGACGCATTTAGTTACTTATCGTACATCGCCAAACATGTAGAAGGAGGCATTGTCACTATCAGTGAAAAAGAGATGAGCAATGTGTATCGATATGCGGAGTGTGATTCATTGCAAGTTTCAAATAACTACAAAAACAATTTGTTTGTTTATTCGGTTTTGTTATGCATGTTTGATACTTAATCGAGTATTCACGCGCTCATCTCAAAATGCTGACCTAGAATTGTTGTCACCCATTTCGTTTCGATTCTTCGTCTCTCTCTCGCACAATGTCGTTCACTTATTTAATTGTCACGTTCTGTAGACTTCGCTTCTGTAGCTGCCAAAGAAATGACGCCATATTGCGTGCCACACTCTCAATAATCACACTTGTGTGTGACTGTATGCGTGTGAATGGATTGCTAAAGGGCAAGTGCACAAACAGCTGACATTTGACAAAAGAAAATAGCTGTCATAATAAGTTGGGCATATGTTTTTGTACCGTTAGCTGACACTCATTCTCCAAATCTCAGAGTGTATGTGCGCGCGGGCAGCTAATGCAAAACATATTGTTTCAGCTTATTTAATCAACAAAATATGCATATTGGAAATTTGTAGATTACGTCGACTTAAACAGATGTGTGGGTGGGTATTGTATCTAATATGAATTTAGGCATTAATGCCATACAATTGTGTGTGTTTCACAATATTTGTGTGTATATGTACGGAATTTGTATAAGTACAGAATTTGAGTGTACTGTTATATCAGCATAAAGCTCGGAATTGTCAGAAAAGTTTTCAGCATTTCTGCACATGTTTACATACATTTATATTAAAATTTTCATTAAAGAAGTAGCGCTAAGCGTAAAAAATTTTATTCGTAAAATGTACTCTTTGAACTCGAAATTAATTTCGAAGAGACAGCTAGTGAGAGTGAGAGATTAGTTTTTGGTCTCTGTTTATTCGTATTGAAATGACGGTTTTTTTTATGTTTGCCTCTCTGTTTGTGTGTGTGAAAGTGAGTCAAATGCGTTTGGACATACGTTGCAGTCGCTCTGCTTTGCTCTGTCTTGTAGTTGATTTAACATTTGTTTTGTCTTATCAGCACTCTCGCTCTCTTCTGTTATTTTTTTCTTTCGAACTTCATGTTTTGTGCCCAGTAGAGCTTAGGTCATTTTTAGCGTCTACTTTTTCATTATATAAAAGTTTTTGATTATTTCAATTAATTTATATATTTATTGCCAAAGCATTCGCTGCGTAACGTAAATTGTTTACCCTTTCGCGTAGATAATTAATTATTTTTAATTAATTTATCACACTGGGATATCATCGATGTCTTGGGCCATTTAAAACTTAATTAGTTTAATGGCATACGTTGCAAATTAATTTGAATTGTTGCCGTATACTTCGCTTCTCTCTCTCTTTCTCTCTCTCATTTACACACGCCCTAATTGTTTACAGATTAGTTTCAACTGGGTGTGGCACAAGCGGCGGGTGTTAACAATTAGACAGCAGTAAAACGTAGAAGGAAAATGCCAGCTGCGTCCAGTGTGGCCGCTTGGCAAAATTGTCACGCAACCTGGGAACACCCGGTCCGATCTCCGCGCTCAGCTCATCACGTACCCACCACAACTGATGCTAATCAGCCACGAATTACGCTATTTTTGGGCACGTTTTGTGCGTGGAATGCGTAGGTGAAGCTATTTTATGCTTTTTATGGCAAAGATTTATATTTGGCACATATTTGTGGCTTAGCTACTTATTTGCCGAAGTTGTAAATACTTGTGAACTAATATGCGTGGGTCTCTTCCTCTCTGTCCTTGACTGTGGTCAGTTTATCAGCGTGTTGAGTATATGGGCATAAGTCTCCCATTCCCAATTGGACTCAATTGAGCGTCTCATTATGCAAGATCGTAAAAAATCTACGGGGGTAACGGCACATCAATCATTTATATCGGCAATTTCAAGCACATAAATCAAGCTAGAAAAACCAATTAGACCAATCAAAATATACAAAAAAAACTTCATATTTGTAATAACAGTTAAATGTATGTACATACATATATCTTTATTATCAATTTATGTGCATCAAATTTGATTTATGCGAGTCCAAAAAGGCATATGAATTGCCAAGAACCACAACAAAGTAAAAACAATAATAATAATAAATTCAAATAACCTTCAACACCTTTAAAATTTGCGCAATGCCTGAAATCGGCGAATTTTGACGAAAATCAATTTTCAATTTGCATGTGCGATTTCTTTGAAGTGTTTCTCGCGTGCAAATTTATGCTAATTCAGCAAAAACGAAAGAAAAAACCTTAGATGCTGAATGAAGCGACGTGGTGGGTCGCCGCGGGCAAGTGCAGAAAATGAGTACAGAAAGGAATTGCAAAATGACTCTTCAACAAATTTGTATTTTGACTTGCTCGTATTCGAGCTGAAGAACTAAAGTACGAACTGCATGACGCAGCATATAAGGTTGTGAAGTTAAAGAGAGACATGAGATAGAGTGTCTAGCAAAGTCCTTATATGTTTGGCAGCGTGTAAGAAAGAGAAAGTTAAAAACTAAATGCACGCAGTTCATTTAACATTAGCTTCAGGGAACGATTGAATGAATGCGTTTACAGTGTTTGTAAACATACAAGTTGACCTGCTTATGCAAATCACATAAACTATGCCGATTTCATCCGCTGACGAATCGTCATTTGATACACACTAAGTTTACATGTTGTTTATAAACTTCAGCTATTAAAAAAGGCAAAGACTGATGTGTCGCCCATCAATAAAAGGCCACTAAATAAATCCATTTGAAGCGGTGGTGGCGTTGCGACGATGACTCTTTGGTCATTTACCTATCGGTATCGCTGCGTAAGCTGCCAAAAAACCTTCTGCCACCAACCTGAGCGAATCAAGATTAATTGTTTATGGCTAAATTTTCGCTTGTTCTTTGTTGTTGTTGTCGCAGTGGGGCGTGTGCTGCTGGCATTGGCCAGCTGGCTTAGCTGGCCATTAAAAACGTGTCGAACGGGCGGCGGGTATAAAATTTTCTTTTTCTGTGCCACTTTGCATATGATTCACGCGACTTTTCTTGTATCATTTCCTTTTTGCATATGTTCTTTGCGCCTAACTGTTACTCGTGTGCTTCGTCTCACTCGCTTGCTCGGTCGTGACTTTCTTTCTTGCTTTCAGCTCTCGCCTTAAGACAGCTTAAGTTTTGACAAATTAGACGTGGAAATTTGTCAACCTGATTGGCCATGTATGTGTGTGTGCTTGTCGCTTCGCACATCATTTTGGATTGTACAATTGCGCGGCTTACAACATAATTTGCCAAATGTGATTAGCAAATTATATGGACATGGAGGCGGGTTTTTGGAGTCGGCCGCTCGCTCGCTCGCTTTCAATTCAACGCTTCGTTTAACTGAGCCAAATTGAAAGCTTGCCTTGCCGCAATTACAGTGAATTGAAAAGTCTACAACTAGTAGGCAATAAAAATTGGACAGTGAGACCGACGCTCACAAGTTCGTTAACCTTTCTTCTTCTATGTACATATGTATATGTGTGTGTATTGTATATATGAGTTTGTGCGTGGCCTATGCTCTGTGGGCTTTGGCTGCTGCGATTGCTGTTGTTCTTGGCTCTCTCTGTCCTTCCCTCTCTCTAACTCCCTCCTCTCTGTCTGTCAGGTTACCTTAGAATCGTCGTTGATGTCGTCACTGTGTGGGCGTTTACGGCTCTTACTTTGCGCTGCCTTTTTTGTGTACTTGGCGCATTTGTTTAATTGTTGCTCATGTAATTATTCATTTGTTGTAATTTACATGGCGCGTGTGGGTCGCTGTGACTGCCACACAGAAGTGAGGTTGTGGCGCAGCCAACTTCAATTCAATTTATTAACGTATTAATAATATAATCATAATAATCGATGTCTGTTTAGTATATTTATCGATGCACGCCCCATCTCATAATGGCTACTTTCGTTTGGTCATATAAGTAAGAAGTGCATGACTAATAGATATCCTGTTTCAGCTTTCAAATTGATAAAACTGTGTCAAAACTGAAACGATTTGGGTGTTACTGAACATTTTCTCGATTGACTGATGATTTATCTATATATCGGAAAGTCTGTTACGTATCTTTACATAAAACATCATATCTCTTTTAGCTATTTGCATTAGATTGAGGGTATTAAAATACTATGGAGTCATTTGCATGGTATATCCAACAACATTTGCACAATTATTATAAATGTAGTTTTGCGCAATATAAGTTTATTAACATTTTGCACATTTGCCTAGCAACAATGAAGAGCGAATAATAACAACAACAAAAACAACAACGGTAGCGACGTCAAAGACTCAGACAACCGCAAGAGGTGGTTAGAGCTCTTGGATTTATGTATGTATGTACGTAACGGTACCTGAGCACTCAGTGTTGAATAATGGTGGCGCATAAAAAAGGCAAAGATTAACAAATGAGCAAACAACGTTCGTTTTTTTTTTTTTAACTTTTTTTTATTTATTTTGCATATGCAAATGCGCAGCGCCACGCCCATTGTCAGTTGAAATTTTGAAATTATTGCGCATTTCCTTGAGAGCTGAACTGATGATGGCCAAAACAAAGTGCAATACGCGGTGCATAAAGCAATTGGCAATGAATGAAGAAGACCATACCCTAAGAAAGAAGTTTTCTGGCTCTGAGGAATTTGTTTTCTGAGCCCCATTTGTAGGGCATCTAAGCATAATTAACTCAAGCAGAGAGATGAAATGGAGATAGTTTGAGAGAGAAAGAGAGAGAGAGAGTGCTTGATAAAGAGCGCCGCTCTTAATGAGCTTTACTTTGGCCTCTGTTAGCTTATCTGCGCACTTTGCATCTAACTTGCTGCATATATTTAACATTTACACACACAAAAAAAAAAAAACAAAAAATAAAAGCGGAACAAAAGCAAACGCCATAACTTTAATCATAAACAATGGAAAATTTACAATACGTATGGAAAGTTAGTTGGGTGAACCGGAGGGGCGTGAGCGAGCAGCAAAACTGTTGTTTGCCGGCCTATCTATCGAATTTGCTTTTCTATGCTCTCGCAGAAGTCACAACAACAGCAAGTGAAATATATAGAAAAAGTTTTTAGGTTTTGTGGCTATGTTCGTTTGTGTGTGTGTAACTGCCATTGCGCTCTAATAATTATTTATAATAATTGCTTTTTTGTGGCCTGCTGTTCAAACAGTATATTATATTTAATACCCTTAAAGCAAGAGGTTTGTCAGCTATTTTGTTGGGTTACAGTTTGTAAAAAACATTGTGATATTATTTATCTTTAAATTTTTTTCAAAAGATTTCATCCAAAAGATTATTTTATATATATTTATATATTATAGGGTATCAATAATGTCGCATATTGCAATTTTTTTATTTTCGAACAGTTTCGCTTTATAGCGACGTTGTCCGAATTCGTGTTTTATACGGCACTCAATATTTTCGGCTATCTGTTCTGTCTGGCTCTCGCTCACTCTTGTCGTCGCAGACTGCTCTATGTATTGCTGTTAATTAATCTTTTGCTTTGGCTTCTTTTTTCGCTACTTTGTCAAAAGCTACGAAAGCGATCACAATCGTGCGCTGACCTTGAACGTTGTCCAAAACACAGGCACATATGCACACACGAGCAAACGTAAGGGGTAGCTATATTTGCTACTAGAGACAGACACTCACTGCATTTTAATCGAGGCTAGAGAAAAAGGAAAATGTTCAATGCACGCACACAGTCTTTTCACGCCTGAATGTAGAGCAAATATTTTTCTTGGCACGCACAGCAAGAGAAAAGGAAAGAGATAGAGACGGAGAGAGTAGAGAGAAGGACTAAAGTGAAGTCAGCATTTGTTGGCCTGCAGCACATCTCATTTGTCGTCAAACCTGACATTAAAATTTGAATGCAGTCGCAGCAGCTGACTGCAGTTTACTCGTCTTTGGCAATTTTTCTTTTATTTATTTTTGACTTTGTCGCCTCGAAGCCATAAATATTTCATTTTAGTTTCTAAAAAGAAAACAAAAATATATGTATATATATATATTTATACATATATATATATATATATATATATATATATATATATATATATATATATATATATACAGTAGGGAGCAATAGGGAGCATAGTTGACACTTTCAACTTTGTGAGTCGATAATTTCTAAACGAATGAAGCAAATCAAAAAAACTTTTTTTTCCAATAATATGTATTTAATTCTTAACAAATTGCCGTATATAACAAAAACAAAAGTTAATCAGTAAAATATTCAAACGAAGAAAACTGAAACAAAACGCATGTGTACAATTTTGCACCTTCAGTGAAAAAAATTAAATATGATTCAAAATCAATATTTTGTCCACAGACCCTTATTAGCTATTACATTTTTTATTCAGTTTGGCATACTCTCGACCAACTTTTCTATGGTTTCCTTTGGAACTCGGTTCCACTTCAGTTCTACACGCTTCCAAAGATCGTCTAGGTTGGATGGCATTGATTGATATTGCCCGAGCCGTCGCTTCACGATTGACCACAGGTTCTCAATCGGATTGAGTTCGGGACTTTTAGCTGGCCACTCCATCAGCATAAAATCTTGGTTTTGTAACCATTCGCGGACAGTTTTGGCAGTGTGCGTCGGATCCCCATCTTGATGAAAAATGATTTCCCTTACGGGGTATGCACACTTGTCCAGAAAATTGGGTAGACAGGTTTTCAAAATAT
Organism: Drosophila hydei; assembly: GCF_003285905.1. Lineage (NCBI taxonomy): Eukaryota > Metazoa > Arthropoda > Insecta > Diptera > Drosophilidae > Drosophila > Drosophila hydei. Next base: position 2,125,808 of record NW_022045838.1, on the reverse strand, counting down.
TTAGATGGTCTTCTTTTAACATTATACCATCAATTTTATGCAATGGTCCAATGTGCCACCAAGTAAAGCATCCCCAAACTTTGACATTGCCTCCTCCATGCTAAACGGTTTGCTTCACATGGTGTGTTTGAAGCTTTTCCCCGGACCTGTGCCAATAGTATTGCGTGCCATTTGATTGAAAACGGTTGAACTTGGATTCATCCGACCAGATAAAACGTTTCCAATCATCTACAGTCCAGTTCTTGTGTTCCCGGGCGAATTTCAATCGACCCTTGACATTCTTCTCGGATAGAGCTGGTTTATTTTGTTTCACACTTGCCACATATCCAACCTTAGCTAGTGCTCTTCTAGCCACCCGCCGACTCACGTCTTTCCCTATGTCCATAGATGCCTTCTTCGGTGTTAGGAACTTATCAGTTCCCATTAGTCTGGCGTCAGAGTCCTTTAAGAGTCGTTTGCGGCCTTTAATAGTGTTTTTGGATGTACCATTGCGTCTTTTCTGGACTTCGGACACCGCTGAATGAAAAATATTAAGCTGATCTGAAGTACTACGAGTCGAACAGCCACTTTCAGTTAGGCTAATAATACTATTTTCGACATCTGACGAACGCTTCTTCATTTTTTCGCGGTACTTTGTAGACTAATTGCTAAAATTAAAAAATCTACTTCAAATAATAAGAAACACGTGGATTTCTGGATCATAAAAGTGTGGAATGCATAAATAAAACATATAAGGGTAAAACTGCATGTGTATTGCCGATAAGAGAATTAAGAAATCAAACCAAAGTAAGAATATCGGAAGGTGCAAAATTGTACACATGCGTTTTGTTTCAGTTTTCTTCGTTTGAATATTTTACTGATTAACTTTTGTTTTTGTTATATACGGCAATTTGTTAAGAATTAAATACATATTATTGGAAAAAAAAGTTTTTTTGATTTGCTTCATTCGTTTAGAAATTATCGGCTCACAGAGTTGAAAGTGTCAACTATGGAAACACTTTTGCTCCCTACTGTATATATATATTCATGTATGTATGTATAATTTTTGCATAAGTTTCGCCTCTGGTGCGTCGCTGAATTTGCATATCAAAACTGAATTTAATTTTTATTGCCCCAGCGCATTTTTATTTTCGCTCTTTGCCTTCCCCCTCTGATACTTCGTCAAACTTGACACTGCCGAAAAACAAAAAGTTCGTCTCACATTTTTTTCTGCAGTTGCCGCCGCTGCAGTGGATGACGTCAGCAGCAGCAGCGCTGACTTTGTGTAGCGGAGAAATTAAACCTTTAGCCACCCAATGTTTTGCGTAACTAATTTTGTGCTCATTTGGACATTTTAATGATAAAACAGCAGAGGTTGAACAGCACGTACCAAAAGCATCAAAAGCAACAATTGTTTGGAAAAAACTATAAAAAATTTATGTTTGTGTGCGTGTTTTTATGTTTACAATAAAAGGCACAGAATTGTTTATATTCTTGTTGTTGTTGATGTTGGCCTGCTATTTTGTGTAATCAACGTGCATTGAACTTGTTCACATGCATTGTACATATACTCATACATACACATACATACGCACACAAATTGAGGCAGGTTCTCGTTGGCTGCGGCTGCTGTGTGTTAGGCTGTTTAAAAATTTATCAGCCACTCATTGTACCGTATCAGCAATAGTTTTTATTCATTTTTTTTTTCGTTGTTTTTGTTTTTATTGTCAAAGACACTGGCATAAACTTTTATTTTTATTTTCCGCATATACAAATACACGCTAATTTACATAAAGTTTCACACGCCGGCAAACACACACAGACACGCACGCACACAAGCACACTCAGAGAGACAGACACAGCCCACAGCCCACTCTCCAATGTAATGCACTTGCTCCCGCCCAATAGCGCTCTCCCACATTCACTCAGCAGCAGCACAAGAGACAGCTGCAAAGGAGCTGCGTTGTGTGTCATTGTGCTGCCGCTCTCACTCATACACGCAGTTTGCTACTGCTTGAGTGGCTCTGCTGGTGCTGTCGGCGTTGTCTCTAGCTTAGTGTTATTTTAGCTTCGAGCTCGTGCGGTTGATGGCGCGTCGTCGGATCGCGTCTATCAATTGTCGATTGTTTGAAAATAACGTCGTGTTTAATAAATAATCTTGCCGCTGATTTGCACCACGCTTTATAATGACTCTCTTTGATTGTTAGTTTCTAATTTGATTTCTAGTTTATAGCGAATTTCCCCGAAATCGAGGCGTAGCAAATTTGATAAACAGTCTATCATTGTTTAAGTTGTTGCCTTTCTTTGGTATTTAATCAATGTGCCAAATAATTCAAACAAAATTCAATTAAGTCCAAAAGCACTCGACAATTTTATTCAATAGGCTTCCGCAACTGCTTTATATGGACAAACAATCGAAATTAACTATAACAATGGCATACTAATAAAATATAGTACACAATTAAAAATGCTGTATAATTATTGAAGCGTGGGCAGCACACGTATTTTAAATATTCATAGAAATGTGTGTGAACACATTTCAGCTGGTAACTAGAAAATGTGAACACGTTCCACATATGATCCACACAAACACAAACATACACAAGCTCAGCTGTGTTTAAGCTGTGTTTTAACAGTTGGCTGCGAATTCACTATCTCTCCGCCTCTCTCTCTCTCTATCTGTCTTTCCTTCTCATTTGACGTCAAGGGCCTCCGCATTTTGACGCCTGATTGAGTTACAAATTTGCCTTCCCCACAAACAACAAATCTTCCATTTTACAGCGAGGGTTAATCTTACAGTTTATATTTATTGTATAAATTGTAAACTTATTTATATTCTGAGTGCAATACTTTTTAAGGAATTTGTCACACCTCAAATTTTGGATTGTTTATTTTCGAATTTATTACATTTTTGCTTGATTTCTGCTGAAGTTGAATGCTAATTCAACTGAGTGTGAGTCTTATGCCAAATAAAGTTTTTAATGTTTGTTATGATTAATGATTTGCATATAACACAAATTTAACTGATAGACCAAGACAGCTGTGTGAAACAAAAATTAAACAAACATCGACTTAAACTGAGTTAAGGTGATTTAATGCTTAAAAGGTTAAATATCTGTTATACTAGTATGTTATAATATATTTGTATAAGATATCAACACTTTGTGTATATTATAAGTGTGAAAAATCATTGACATTTAAAAGTAATTATGCTAGAGCTATGACAAAAGTTACATATATTTATTTGATATATTTGCAATATTCATTGAAATTGTTTAAATTACTGTAGGGTTTTAAATACTTATTATATAAACTGTTATACAAAACAAATGTCATCTAAATCTAAGAGAAATTTTTGTAACAGCTCTCGCTTAATTTTGATTGTAATTATGAATTACATCAACAACCAAAATGTTCCCATCACTTGCAATTGTTTTAATTTAACTTCACTTGACAAAGGTCATGTTAAAGTCAATGTCAGAGGCCAAGCTGCATTAATAAGCACTTCAGAGCATTGCATGGGCTCCAAGTTGTACATTTAGTTCATTATTCATTTGCGTATTCATCTACACATATATATTTATGCATGTATATAGACGTCTATAGTAATATTCATAAATTTTTATTTAATTATCATGTGGTCTTGTTCCGTCTGATTGCGTTTGCTGCTCAGCCAAGTTTGCAGTTAATGTTAAAAAAATCAGATTTTTGTTTATGATTTATTACCAAGCACGTTTTTTGGGCTCTTGTTGAGCAGTCTTCAGGGTCAGTTGATATCTTCTTTTGTGTGGATTCCTAGTGTTCTGTTCGCTTCGCTCTTCAAACTCTTTGCTCACATGCGAGATCTTAATCCGAGTGCGCCCTGGCGTGTTGCAAGGTCCTTCAGCTTGAGCAACTTCTGGCCGTTAAAATCAGGGCCCATTGCTGACCTCGTAAGTAATTTTCAACAATTTACAACAACACCAAATGCCAAATGCAACGCCACATTACCGATAACTTTATATTTTCTATAGCCAGTCAAGCCGTCATTCAATCAGTCAGTCATTCAACGCCTCAATTGGTTTCTTGGTTTCGGTGCCAGACGAAAGCGAATTTCTAGGTTCTGAAGCTCTCGCCATTCGCACGAAAGCTATCAAAATTTATTGAGACTTCTCTTTTTTGGCTAAGCCGTTCGTTAGCAGCTCATAAAAAACGTCAGCGTTTTTGGCATATTGCATGCTTATAATGATTATTACAAGTAGAAATCCATTTTAGCACTTTAGAATCTAATGGGGAAAGTAAAAAGTTCTCGACAAATTGCATGTTTTACTAAGGACAGCTGTCAATTTGAGCGACTTAGAGCTGAGTTGATAGAATAAACATGTTTTTTTTTTTTAATTTAATGATAGATTTAAGCAGCAGCTTAACTAATTGTTAAATATTAGTGTGCTTTATTTAGAATTCTGCTGTTAACTTTGACAATATATCTAAGATTAAAATGCTATTACAAATTACTGTTAGATTTAACTGCAAGTTTGACAGTTTGTTAGGTAACATTTTATTTAACTATTTTTACGTCTAGCAGGCATTTTGTCTAGCTGTTAAATTTATATAGTAAAAACGTAAACATGTTTTCTTTACCAAGCTGTTGTTAAATTTAACGATGAGCTTAACAATTCGTTTTTGTATTCACTCACTTTATAGCATGAATGATGAAATATGGAATTTCATTCATTTTTTACAGTTCTTAAATAATAACTTATAACAAGTTTTACATGTTGCTGTTAAATTTAACGAGCAGTTTGACATTTTTGTTTACCAACTGCATAATTAACTCTTTTTTTGAGTATGCTATATTAGACAATTTATCTAGGAATGTATCTGGAAAAATTACTATACATATACATATATATTATTTAAAATTAACTATGTACATAAAACAGCTCACTAACTATATATGCCATATTTAGAGACGGTACATTATTTAAATCGTATATATGATAATAAAAATCAGTGAAAGAACACTTAAAACGCTTTGAGAGCTTGTAAACTGTATACGATATTCACAAAAGAAACTCATTTGGCTATATAAATATGTTAAATATGCATATGCAATAATATATAGCTATATATACGCCTATATATATAAATATATATAAGCATTATTAAACAAAGGTCGTGTGTGGAATGAGTAATGCCTGAGCTTAGAACGAGCCTAGCCAGACAGACAGCAACGGGCAATAAATAGAACCAAGATTTTATACAAACGATAAAAGCAAAAACAAAACAAAAACAACAACAAAAACAACAAAAAACGATCAAAGAGACATCAGATTTGAATTTGCTGCCAAATATGGGCGTAACAAGTCAGCGCGACTAGAAAATCGATGACAAAGACTATTAACAACAACAATGTAAAGATGTAAATTAAGCTTTGTATATGATTGAAAAATTGTTAATGAGTGTGTGACGATCAAAGTCAAGTAAACAATAAGAAAAAAAGAAAAAAACAAAACATAGCTAACATAAGGAAGTGTAGGCAGTACAGACTTGAAACGAACTGAAGCTTAAAGCCAATAACACATCAAAATTCAGCGCTCTAGGGTCAACGAAACGCACTTAATTTGCAAGCGAAAGTTGAGTTAAGAACTTTAGAAATAAATGAAGTTCTAGACGTTGAAATACCACTGAAAATAGGCTGAAATTTGGTAACTCTAAACGGTCATATATGTGGTTTTGAACGACTTGCCACGACCCACTATAGGTTGTATATAAGAGAAATTAAATATTCAAAAAATAAAAGTACCTTATTAACTGTATTCAAACTTTATTCTAAAAGAAAAAGAACAACTCTTTCTAAACAAAAAGTTCTGCTTCGATTGGCTTATACAATCCATAACGAAACTTAAAATGAACTTCTCTAAATTATACAATAGAATATTTGCATCCAATATCTAATGAAATATTTATAATATAGAAGACAGACGCAACGTGTGTTGAATGTCAAAAAAAAGACAAAACAATCCAATAATCTGTGTGGATCTCAATGTTGGAACCACTCCAAAAAAAAAACCAGTCGAAAGCGAATGAAGGGGGGAAAGCAGGGAATAGACAGATAAAGAAATACTTGTAGATAGAAAGGGAAGTGGCAAAACGATATGTGTTTATAAATGCGGCTACATTGTTGCCAGTGGAGAGGTGGATAGGTGGATAGGTGAATTGATAAAAGCAGAAATACTATATGTACACATTGTAATAATAATAATGATCAACAATGGAGCTCTGTATTTATATATAGAAAAAAATGAGCGGACTGCGATGAGTTTGCAAATTGTCAAAGCATTCGCGAGTTTGTTGTCCATGTTGTTGCTCCTCGAGCGCTGGCCGGTCCCGCCTTCGGTTTCTCCTGACAACGGCGACAACTTGAAACAGACGCCTAAGCAACACACACACACATACAAGTAAAGCGACGCACAAATTGCTGTACAAATTGCCCCCTGGGGCGTGAATCGCTAGAGATGTGCGTGTTAAAATTTATCGTGAGGCTTGTAAATTTTGTAGCTTGCAGCTATTAAGAGTTGGAAGTATGAATAAATACATTAAAAATGCTGTTTAGTAACTCTTAATGAAGGCGTGATTACAAGTATTACACTTTACATTTAAGAGCTCCATTTGTGATGGAGTTTCGTATAATAGCTAGCTCTGGATCTTGATCTTTATTCAAACTTTAATAGAAATGATAACTCTGTACATTTGGTTAAACAATTCAGCATAACACTTATCATTACAATACTTGGTATCTTTACAGTTGCGTCAAAAGCTCTACGAAGTATTTCACTAATCAACTCAATATAACAGTAGTCATATCTTGCTAGTGTTGTACATTCAGTATAACACTTCGAGCATATGGAGCATAACACATTCCAGTTATGTAGTTCTAAATCTCAATGCTTCCATATCTTTCTCCAGTTAAGTCTAGTATAACACTTGCCAATATAACAATAGCACTTCATCGCTGTTCCGCTTCTGATGCAAATTCTATATAACACTTTGAGCATAGAACTCTTTGCAGGCACTTGAAACCTGTTCGATAGCATTTTCTAACCACAATATTCAATTGGCTTTTAAGCACGATTCGCAGCAATCATTAAATTTATTATAAGTTTGTTTTTTCCTCTATTATTTTGTAATTAAGAATTTTGTGCAAATGGAAACTATTGAAAATGCTGTCATATGCTTTATATGGTCTGTGTCGCAGCTCGAATTGGGAAAAATATATAAAAATGCTAAGCAACTCTACGGAACACGAGTAAATCAGTTGATTTTTATGTTTACCATTTTATTTTTCCTTTTGTTTATGAACGAACGTGCAATTATCGAGTTATAAATGAATTTGATTTTTTCTTTTATGATTTTTACATATATTTTTTTACTGATATATAGAATTGTTGCTAGTATTTGTTGCATATCGTGCCACAAGTCATAAATTACATAATTGCTATACGTATACCTATTTATATCGTATTGTTGTTGTTGCCTTCATTGTTGATCTGTGTGAACTTTGTTTTATATTTTCTAGTTAAGTTTTCGCTCATGTTTTACGGGTTGAATGAACTTTAAAACAGTTGTTGAATTTTTTTAGTATTATAATAAAAAAGAGAGTTTTGTTTTGCTTAAATTTGTAAAAGAAAAAGAAATGAATAAAAGTAATAATAATGAAAATGATAATGATAATGATAATGACAATAATAAAAAATATAAATAATACTGATAGTAGTAATATCGATGTAAAGATATAAATATTGATGAGAATGATAATCATAATAATAATGATAATAAGAAACAATGAGCAGTAAAGCTTTACCTTACTGTTGCATATAATGATGAGAATGACAATGATTATGTGATAATGATAATGATAATGATAATGTTAATAATTATGATAATGATAAAAAGAAACATTGAGTAACGAAGCTCTGTAGAGCTGTAGCACGCTTTCCTTAGATGTGTGTTGGGAATAGTGTTCTCACTATGTAATTCTCTACGTCTGGTGTTGCTACGTAGTTCCTCAGTTAATATATGAATAATGATAATAATATTAACAATAAGTATAATAAATGTTATGTTTTAGAAACACATTTCTCATTAAGATGCCGTCACAAACTGACAGAATCAGACTATAGATTCTATTTTTATATAATCCGTTCTTTCTTGAGTAATGTAAGGGAAAAGGTTACACAATATTTATCAATAGCGGAATTTTGTTTACAATTAACATAACAGTTATGTTCCGTGTTTTACCTGCATTAACTTTTTGCTTAGCGCAATTAATCTTTGCTTCTAATATGTTTTCTATCTGTCTATATATTCTAGTTGATTGTCTCGTGCACACGATTTGCATGTTTAGCTCTTTAGATTCCTTTATGTATGAACGTATTAATTTTCATGTTTAACGCTTGGCTGTGATTTGCTGGCCAACGTCAAAGTCGCGCCTTTGTATGCAAATGAACTTGGTCGGCATTTACCCATTTAAATATTTAATATATATATATATATATATATATATATATATAGTCGTAATAGTTAATTAATCTCGAAGTAGAGAATTCATTGACCGGATTAAGTTCTGTTTAACTACCTCTGCCAGACCCTTGCCTATTCAGTTATGAAATTCCTTCGAGTGCCCCTTCAGTTTATTCAAATTTCAGTGAACTGCGTAAATATTTATACAGGCACACATTACAGATATATACATTATATATATACAAGTGTATGATATATCTTATGACTGTTGACTTAAGTTTGCAGTATATTCAAGGTATTTCTCCAGCTCTTTTTACCTTAGTTGTTTGTAAACAAAGCAAAAGCAAAAAGCTTTTAGGTGACAAATGTTTCATGCTTGATCACAGCATATATATTCTCGGTCCCTAAACAAATGTATATATATACATCCACTTATTCCAATGCGCTACTCAAATTTCAATGCACTTGCAACTTCCTTGATAACAAATTGAAAAATTGAAATTCTAGATGTTTGCCCAATGGAAGCGCTAAAGGAAACAACGGGAAAATTTGTTGAACTATCAATGCCTTTTGTTTTTGTGGTTAGCCAGCTTATATGTGGGAGGCGGGGTGCGAGCTGGTTAGGGGGCGGGCCAACCGGTAGCTTCTGATGGGTTTTAGGTGCGTCGCATTGACGTCAAGTAACCGCCAGCAAAAGCGTATGCCAATTGCATAAAAAGTTTTTTTCATTGCAACCATATGGATGGACGCTAAATCGTTTCCAAATAAATACTTAAAAATTAAATAAAACAAAAACTGTGCTGGAATTATATATAGATATATATATATTTTTTTATAAAAAACTGCTTCAAACTTTTTTTTAGATAATTCCAGCTCAACGACTTAAACAATTTTTTAAATATTTGTAAAGTCATTCAAAATATTTATAATCATATTTTTTACTTCCATATCTACTTACAAAAATGTTTATAAATATTTTTCAACACAGCAAAAACACAAACAATTTCAATCATTAAATCATAAGTAAGAAAAACCGGAAAAGGCTAGTCGGATTTCTCACGGGCTCAACTTCATATTCACATATCGTTTTCAATGTCTTAAATAATTTAAATTTGTTGCTGTTTACTTTTAATTAAAAGTTTTTTCATATATCAACAAATTTAATTATATTTTTTAATAAAAAATCGGGTATGACGATACGGTTTATTATGCTTGTTAAAAGCAACAAGATTGCGAAATGTTTAATTTAAATAATATGGCATCTTATATGTTATATTAAACTCTGCATTTTATTATAAATAAATTTGCGTTAATAATATTTTTGTTTAATTAAATTGAAGGTTTACGATTTACGATATTCAAATTTGATATTTTATATCTTTTTCTGTTGACAGTTGTTTTAGTAACTGATTAAATCTTTACTTATGATGAATTGTTGAAGAATTTTTACAGATACATCTTATTATGAGTGCTTTTCAGATAGGTTTTTGTGAAAGCAATTCTTAAGGAAGTATAATATGTATGCTTGGAGCAGAAATTTAAAAGCAGACATATATTTTGAACTAATTAGTAAATTATTTTAATTAACTGTTATTCTATCAAAGGTCTTAATCTATCTAAATATTGCAAATAATTGCTAAGACCTTAGCTAAAATAATCGCAAAAGTAGCTCAAGTTGTCGCAATTTTCGCTTTGAGTCATTAATGTATTTTTATGAATTCTTTTTGTTTACATATTTCCTGTTGTTGAGTCAAAGGCTTTAGAGCTATAAAGTTTTTACAATCGGCGACAAAATAATATGCACTCAAACAAATGCAGTTTATTTATAAAGTATTATAGTGTTTTGCAGTTTTAATAACTCTTCTTATTTTCAATTTTTTTTTGCAGTTTAATTGTGCAGCAGCAGCAACAACAAGTGCAACAATTGACACAATTGGCAATAAATCAGCAGCCGCTTGAACTGAAGGCAGACAACGCAACAACGAACAAGGGAAAGAGGGAAGGAAGCAGTGCAGAGAAGATAAACGAAAACGAAAACAAACAAAAAAGAAAAGAAAGAGATACAAACGAGACAACTAGAAAAACAAACAAACAGACAGACAGACAGACAGACAGACAGGCGGGAGGCACTGCATCATCAGCAGCTGCAGAGGAGAAGACGGAGCAGCACGTCTTTGGTATCAATTTCGACTGAGCTATTTTGGGTAGCTGTGAGATACTTTGCGTAGCTGTAAGAGACTTGCCCACGCCAGCCAGGAATGCAGCATGTGGCCATGTAAAGGCAGACAACAGCCATTGAAGTAGAAGCAACAACTTTTAGCAGCTTTCACTTGACAGTCACTTGACTGCCACTTGACAGTCACTTTAGCAGTCACTTGGCATTTAGCGAATCGTGTCGATGAGTTGAACAACGCCACGACCACCCCCAAAAAACGCCTACCCCCTTAGCCATACAAACAATGGAAGCAGCGCACCAACAGCAGCAGCAGCAGCCAACAGAAGCAGTTGGAGTAGCAGCAGCAGCAGCAGCGATTGCCAGGTCATTGGACCAACAGATGGAGGCATCGATTGGTTCGCCCAACCACTCGCACTATTCGAATCTCACCAACACCAGCAGCAGCAACAGCAGCAGCCACAACAACAGCAACGTGAGCAGCCCATCTGTGGCGACAGATAGCAGCAGTTCCTCCTCCTCATCCTCGGCGCCGCAATATAGCGAAGATTTGCGTGCAGCAGCTCGACAAAATCAGAGGGGTTCGCATTCGGGTAGCGGTTCCACGAAAACCTGTGAACTGGATGTCGGGGAGGAGGAGCGTGATACCTTCTCGCCAGTATCCAGTCCGGAGTGCAATAGCGGTGCAGTAGCTGCAGCTGCTCTGGTAGCAGCAGCTGTTGCCGGTGGCAGCAGCAGCAACGGCGGCGGCGGCGGGAGAGACAACAAAAGCTACGACAGTAAATTAAAGCCGCCCTCAAAGGAGGAAAAGCAGCGACAAAACGAGGAAATTGTATGCATGGAAACATCAACTGTATCAACTGAGACAGGCTCCTGGGAGTCCGTATATCCCACTGCAGCAGCTGTGCAATCCCAGCCTCCGGTGCCAGCTCTTCCCCAAGTGGAGGGCATAAGCGCCAGCTGCCTGTTGCGTGAGTTGGAGAAGCGGGAACAGCCGCTGAGCAGCTCACAGAATAGCGCCTGTTTTATAGACGCCTCGTCGCTGCGCGATGAGGACGAGGTGCTATCGTTTCCGAGTCTGGACAGCCTGCAGCCCAACGATCAGGCAAAGCCTGAGACGGAGCTGGAATTGGAACAGTTTCACAAGGCGTTTGCCAAGTGCAAGGCACCACGCAGCAGTCAATCAAATTGCAGCTCCGATGTGGAGGTGGAGGATGAGCCACGTCCGGACTCGAATAGTGGCACCAACAATCTGTCCGATGAAGAAAAGTTGTGGAAACGCGAGCAACAGCTGCCGGCTAGTGGTGCTACCGATGCCACGGAGGCCAGCAGCGTGTCTCTAGCTGCCGATGCCGACTCGTCCGATTCCTCGTTAAGTGCACGCAGGCGACGCACTGCACCCGCTGCTGTGCCCATGGCTGTGCCGCGTAGCTTCCAGCACAATACACAACAGTTTAGCGTGCATCCATTGGGCAGCAGCCCGAAATTTGCACCACATCATGGACACGATCTCAGCTATACGACAGACTACTCCAGCAGCAGCCCGGCACACAGTTTGGTCTGGTCGGAGCAGTGCAGGCAGCACCCATCACAGTTGCTGCAGCAGCAGCAGCAACAGCAATCGTTGCAGCCACAGCAGCAGCAGCAGCTGCCACCAGCTACTGATACTCCACACAATTCCATGGTGCATGTGCTGGAGCACGTCTCGAGCAGCAACAATAGCTCCATACACAGGGATTATACGTTCAGCTCCTCGTTGTCGCATCATCGCGATTCGGGCGCCTATTGCAGTGATGCCACAGATTCGCCGCTGCCGCTGCCACGCACACCCAAACGCTGCTCCAAGTTCGATGAGGCGAATCCCATTGTCTCTGGCGGTGCTTCCATTGAGGACTTCAGGCAGAAGCATTGCGATAGTCCCAGTCGAAAGCGCACCGATGCCTGTCCCATTGTGTCGGGTGGATTTGTGTCGCTAGACTTTGCGGCCACGCGGCCAAGGGACGATGATGATGATGATGATGAGATTGCCAATGATCAGCAGGCGAATGAAGATGCAGAGTTGGAGGGTGTGGAGCTGAGGGTCAAGACGGGCCAACCAGTGCGCAAGCCTCTACCAGGCATTGCGTCCTGGGTGGTGGACATGAGCGACTGTCGGCCAGAGCGGCGTAAGAGCAGCAGCTCCACGTCCAGCCTGGAGGCTGGCGCGGCACGTTTTCGTGAACGCTCCGATTCGAATAGCTCGCATAAGAGCGGCTGCGGTTTCTATGTGTCACTGGATGACATGGATAGAAAGCCAAAGGTGCAAAAGGAACAACCAGTGCAGCAATCGTCCTTAAGCAAGTCCTATACAGCGCCCAAGGCGGCGAATTTCTTTGTGAATCTCTCGCAGAGTGAATATCAGGCTAAGGACGAGCAGCTGGAGCAGTCAAAGCCAAAGGAGGAGGCAGTGCAGCAGGCCGATAAAAAGAATATATTCAGCATGTTTATAGACTTCGGGGAGCCGGCCAAGCAACAGCAGCAGCAACCGCCACAGCGTGCAACCAATGGACGCAAGGAGCCATTCAATTTGGCACAACGTTTGAGCAGTTCGTTGAGCGTGGTTCAACGGCGCGGCGAGGAACTGATGAAGTCCAGTGCCAGCTCGACGGAAACCCTAATGGCCAAGAGCGGCACACAGCAGCCAACTCAGTTGCCAGTTTTGCAGAAGGAGGAGAGCAAGTCGCTCGACTATCGTTGCAACTTGGAGCAGCCATCGTTGACGGTTGCTGCACTGCGTCGCATGTCGCGCGAGCAGGACACCAGCAAGCGGCACAGTTGGGGCAGCAATAACAGCAAGGACCAGGCGCCAATTCCCGGGGATTACAAACGTTCCATAAGCCTAACTGCCAATGGGGGCGATCCACCTGGCAGTGGTCTAATGAGCATTATCGACAAGTTGCCCATTATATCGAAAGCATCCTCCTTGTCCGTGGATAGCTCCTTGTCGCCCTATGATGAGTACAGTGGCGGCGCCTTGAGCAGCTGCTCTGACGATGATCAGCAGGCGGCTCGTTTGAAGAAGCGACGACGCGATGCACAGCTAAATGAGACCTACGACAAGAGCAGCAGCATAGCCTCTGCCCTGACAGAGGGCGTGCTCTCTAAGGATATGTCGCCCGCGTCCAATACGGACACGGATGACCTCACCTTCCAGCAGGATGAGCAGCTAGCGCTGCGTGAGGTGCAGCTGCAGCAGCAACAGGTCCAACAGCCGCTGCAGCTGACAAGCAGCTCGAATCGCACCTCCATCATGGAGACGATCATTGAGGCCAAAGAGACGGCCTCTCCCAAGAAGCAGCCGAATCTTAGCAATGGCCATACCATGGAAACACTCCATGCCACCATCGAGAAGCAGAAACAGCTGCTTGAAACGGTTAACGAGAATGCCGAGCAGCCGGCAAACTTTGTCAAGCTCTCCGATATGGATAAGCCTGTGGCCAAGCATGAACTGCAATCGCCGGATGCCATGAGCAAGAGTGCGGGCAACCAGCGCAGTGCCAGTCAACGGTTCTATCGCGACGAACAACAACGCGCAGCAACGCGGCCACATTCCTGGGCCATGACGCGCTCGACAGGTGGCGGCAACAATATCCAACAGCTGGCCAGCTCGGTGGATAACTTACGCAGCTTGTCGCGTCTGTTTCCCAACTTTAGCAAGGAATTCTCCAATTCGCTGCCTGGTGACATGATACTGGACAACGGACAGCAGCAGCAGGTGGATTATATACAAACGGATTTGAGCGCCGATTCCAGTTTGGCTTCCAGTTTCAGTCGCTCCGGCATGGACGAGTCCTCGATGAGCTGTCGCCAGCCGCGGAGGCTGGGTGAGGATTTGTTGAAGATGTTTCTCCAGGAGATTGCCACCGATATGTTGGTGGAGGTCCATGGTAGGCGCATACGCGCCCACAAGTGCATCCTGCGCAGCCGCTGTCAATATTTTGCCGCCATGTTGGCTGGTCATGGAGCCCAGAGCGTTGTCTCCCTGCAGGGCTACTCCTATGCAGCCGTACACTTTGCTCTGTGTCACATCTATTCGGGTGCCTCGCATCCACCAGATGGGATTAGTCTGATGGAGCTGGCCGCGTTGGCTGATCTGTTGGGCTTGGAGGGATTGAAGGAGGTGACATCGCATGCGCTGAAGACCAACTACTGCCACAACTTCCATAAGCCCTGTTCCGGCTGCATCGATGGCATTTTGCAGGTGCTGCCTGTTGCATTGAATCATGCTTTGGATGATCTCTATCGCAAATGCTTGCGCTGGACCTGCCGGCATTATCTGAAGGTGTGGCCGACGCGTCAATTTGCTCAGCTGCCGCCGGATATACTCGGACGCTGTCGTCAACAGATTGTTGCCTACATGGTAAGACTCTCTAACTGCATTATTTATCATTTATCAGAGATTAACTTGCTCTCTTTCTCCCGCACAGACCTCCGAGACGGTGCTGGACACAGTGCTCGACTGCGACCATCTGCTGGCTCAGCTCTCGGCCTATCGCTGGGGTCATGTCTGCGAGCAGCTGGTGCGCGATATTTTAGATGCTGCCTATGGCTATGTGGGCGATCACTTTGCCAGCCTTATAGCTAGCGATTCGTTCCTCTCACTTGGTCACGATCGCAGTCGTCACATTCCACGACTTGAGACGCTGCTGCTGCAAACAGCTGCGGCACTCACGCCGGAGCAGGCATGCCGTAGCTATCAGCGTGTAACTCGCTTGAATACTGTGCTGCAGGCGAAACTCATCCAGATGCCGGTTAATCTGGGCGAGCTGGCCAAGGAACTGCAGGGCTTGCAAGAGGAACAGCTCGACTGGCAACCTGAATATATACGTCTGGTCAGTGCTCTGGTCTATGCCGTCGAACAGTGCCTGATTAGGCAATGCTCACGTGCCATGCGTGTGACTGCTTGGCAGCGCATGGATCTGGAGCTGCGCAAGAAAATCCAGACCATGGCGCGACTTACCGAGCCGCTCGATCTCAAACGCAACGGCGGCAAGCCGGTAAGCAAGGCCTTCTCCTTCGGTGGCAGCACACGCAGCCAGGATCTGGTGCAGATCAAGCTGGCCATACAGGCGCAATCGAAGCGCGTTCAAGCGCAGGAAACACAGCTCTACAAGGCTACTCAGACCAACTATGATGCGGCGAATGTGCAAACCACGGAGCGTGGCGTCCAGGCGCATGGCAACGATCTGCGCGAGGGCAACAGTAAGTATAATATATAAGCCCATATATCTAATCTGTGATCTAACATTATCTATCTGTTCTAAAGGCAAGTTGCTCAAGTCAAATTCTCGCGCCTATGTACCGCAGGCGCAGCGCGCCAGCTCCCAGACGGCAAGCGAGAGGCACAGCCTCAATACGCATCGTCGCACACAGTCGGAGGCTCCGCCCGTCACACAGCGTAAGCCAGTAGGAGTTGCAGAGCCGAAATCGAATGCCTCCAGCAGCAGTCAAACCAAATCCGCAGCACCCATGGTGCGTGCACGCTATCTGGAGCCGCGTAAGCCGCGAGCAGTTAGTGCAGGCAATGGAACGACCGGTCCCATGCGCAGCGCTACCAGCTCCAGTATACCAGCAGCACGCAAAGCGCAGGCAAAGAACCTGCACATCTCTTCCAGCGACAGTTCGCGAAACTCCAGTCCGGCGGCACTGCGTCGAGGCACACGATTGGGCAACAAGTCGAACAACCTGTCCACAGATAGTCTTGCAAAGAGTGGATCGCGTGAACGGTATTCCTCAGATATGAATGTGGATTCGATGGCGGAGAGCATGAAGAGCTCGGTGATAACCAATAAAACGATCTCACACGAATCGCTGTCGAGCAGTTCCAAATTGGCACGGGTGCAGCAGCTCAATGGACATGCTGCTGCAGTCACGAAGCCGGCTCCATTAAGAGGCATACAGCGTGGCACAGCGCTGACGAACAAGTCGACACGTCAGCTTAAGCAGCAGCACAACGTGAATGCAACAGGCGCTTCTAATGGCTCCAGTCCCAGTTCGGTGCATACAACCAAATCGGCAACCAGTCGATTGTCCTCGGTGAGCAGCACGCTGTCCACGCGAGAGATGTTCAAGCAACGTTCAATATCGGTGCCGGCTGGTGGGGAAAATCCTGCAAAGGGACGACACAGCTTCTTGTCTGCCAAGTCGCGAGAGATTCTTGCTAGGCGTGCAGAGAAGAACAAATTACAGCAACAGCAGCAGCAACAACAACAACAGCAGCAACAAGAGCAACAACAACAACAACAGTTACGCGCCTCTGCCGGTCCTTTGCGCTCCTCTTCACATTCCGCCGTCAGCAGCATGCTACAGCAGCACAATCTACGCAACAGTTTGCCCTCCAATATACCCACACGACGTCCCAATACGCTGCAGCTGCGTAAGACAACAAACCAAACAACAACAACAAATGGCCATGCCCCAGCAGCTCCTGGCTATAAGCCCCATACAAATGGTGTTCTGAATGGCGGCTTTAAGGCTGCACAGGCGGTTAAACAAAAACTGGATTTGCTCATCGATGTAAAGCTGGAGAGCAACAGTCACCACAACAACAACAACGGTGGACAGCACGTCGAATCCAAGCTGGAACGTTCGAGCACATTTTGCAAGGATAGCGCCGATCTAAATGTAGCCGAACTGCAGATTGTGGAATAAATCTCCAAGACGGTGAGCGAGGAGGAACTTGCCTGTGTGGCCAGACTGCGAAAGCGAATAAAAGAAGTTCCAAATTAAAGGCATGAGTTTTTGAACTAATTCAGTGAGCATATCGTTGAAATAAATAACTGAACTAATTTAGTGATCAGTGACCGATACACTTTAGTCCCGTATGAACAAGACGGTTTGTTCATGAGCTATTTGCTTAGTTCAAGCGATTATTAACGATATGTTCTTTTGTGATGTTCAGCAATTCTGAGCCTGAAATGAACTTTTCCTTTACGATTATATTTATTATCGATTATATTTATATATGCAACTGTCATTAATTTCAGATATTAATTTTTCTCAATTGGCAGGTCCATATCAAATATGAGCCGAGCAAACCAACCCATACACGTCCCATAAGGCAACTCTAGTCAATAATAGCATGTAGTTGCAGGCGCAGGAAACCCTTAACAATAAATCAATAATCCATAAAGAGAGGAAAGGACAAAAATAATCAAAGATAAATGAAGAACATGTTACTAAAAAGCAAAAGATGCACCCACTAAAATTATAATAGTTATATACATAATTACAACAAAAAATTATTGTCGTTAAAAATTCCCGCTCCCCAAAAATAATTCAAAAACATATATAAATACTAATTAAAGTATAGTATTGTCTGGCAGGTGAAGTGGAAGCAATGTCAAAAAGAGATGAAAAGATAATTTGGTGATATTATTTAGTGTGCGCTTACTCTTTATTATTTTGTTCATCCTTTTTATTTATATTTTCTTAATTTTGCTGCAATTTATGTGCTTTGAAGTACTTGTCTTAAATAAATCAACTACACTACGAAGAAATATTCAAGTGCTTTTGCCATCTGCATTTAAAAAAAAAAGTCTCTGTGCAGCAGCTTATAAACAAGTTATATTGTTAACGATGCCCTCTCTCTATCTCTAGCCCTCCTGCTCTTTAATACTTTAAGCATTGCGAATTTTTTATACTGTTCTTTGAGTTTTTATATTGAATCGGCCGCGCAACCAATAAAAATGTATTTTACATTTATTTATACATTTTAATTATTTGATATATATAAATATATATAAAAAACAAAAAACAGAAACAGCAAAAAACACATGTATTTTGTAAGCGAATCGACATTGATATATTGATAAATTGATAATGAAGTGCAAGTTTAATAAATGTGTGTATTTATTAAAAGTTATATATATAAACAAATATATACATAATTGTTGATGTTTTATTAATAATCGTATAATACTAAGCAATGCACAGAACGCATTTGAATTGCGCGCGTCATTTTGTGGGTGTGCCAAGCTTCAGTGTTTCATAGTGTTGTTTTTTTTTTGACAGCTGGCAACGCTGCGTGCGTGCGCCGAACAGCTGATTGCGTTTTACCTACTTTTGTGTTTGTGTTTTTTTCTTGTTTTAGTTAATACCTACAAGTGCACCTATTAAGATTAGTAACTACGTGGGCGAATTTTGCAGCGAACGCGCCCACTCCGTAAACACATTGCGACAATGTATAACAACGCATTCATTGCTGCAATATTCATCCTCCCAATCGGGATTTATTATTGCCGGCTTATTGCATTGTTCGCGCGTACATTTTTGCACTGCTGCTGCTTCGGTTAACAGCTGAATTTGATCTGAAGGTGGTGGCGGCTGCGCAACGGCTGTCTCGTTTCTTGTTTCCCCTGGCGTTTCCTCCTGGTCTGGCAGGGAATCCGAAGGCGACGACTGTTGCTGCTGCTGCTGTTGTTGCTGCTGCTGCTCGCCCAACTGCTGATTGCGTTGATGATCGCGCAGCTGACGCACATATTCACGCTTTTCCACGTCATGCCGCTGATCGTATACAGTCTTTTGCTTCTCGTCCATAGATTCCCACATACTTAGAGCTATAGCTGTTATCTGCTCCAGCGTGCATGCAGGATTCTGTTGCTTGATGGCCGTCATGGTGTCTCGAAAGAAGAGCGCATAAGGCGCAAGCGGCTTGGCCGGTGCCTGTTGGGATTGTTGCTGCTGCTGCTGCTGTTGATTTGTTGTCATTTGATAGCTGCTGGGTGTATCGTAGTCAACGGCCTCCTCCTCGTCGTCGACTAGCGTGGAGTGATCCAGGCTGCTTAGCCTACTAATACGTCGTGACTGCAATGAAAAAAACAAACAAAAAGGAAAACATTTAGGGCAATTGTTATACATATATATAGATCATTTTTTATTGAATCGAAAAAAAATTGAGGTGATTTTTATAGGGAGATGGCTCACTAATAATTTCTTCATCTTGGCTGCTGTATTGTAAATCAACTAAATATATGTGCTTAATCGCGTCCCAGCTAACAGCTCGCTATATTAGGCAAGACGCAGTGTACGTATATTTGTACATGTGCTTCGCTTGTGCATAACACGTACGGCTCTATTCGCTTATGGAGCACGTATAGAGCGATTGGGCGAGAGGGGCGAGGGGGACGCAGTCAGCGGTAGACGCAACCTGCTGATTGTATGTATGTGTGTGTTTGTTTGTTTGTGTTCGCTTATTGGTGTGCGTGTTGTTTGTTGATAAGCATTTGCGCTGCCTTCTGCTGTTAGCTTGATTGTTGTTGTTTTGTATCGATAACCCTCATGCGCTTACTGATGCCATCATCTAGGGCAAGCATACACACATACACACATACACACACACACTCCAGCAGTCACACACGCACACAACTAGTACAAATCCAAGAGAAGCGCGCTGAAACGTTTCCGATTGGGCGCTTTTTGGATATATTATAAATCGATTAACCATCTATATGCAGTGGCGAACACCTTCATTAATCCAATTGCTCAGCTGGAAACACGCTCGATCCACCAATAATCAGTTAAAAATATTCATTTTGACATTTATGAGTATTCCAATTCGTTAGTGCCTGCTGACCGGGAAGGTAGGCATTAATCTTAAATGATTTTATTCAGAAAAAGGAAACGTTATCAATTAATAATTCAATAGAGCTCTCTCTAAAAGCAAACCACACAGATTATAAACAATACTATTGTTTGGCAGACCCCACGGCGAATGGCTCCCAGTTCCACGCTCTTGAACTTACAGCATTTGGATGTTGTGTCTGTTCCAGGGGTGTTTCATTCATCTCGAACACTTCGTCACCAAATGAGGGTGTGTGAAATTGATTCATAGTTATGGCAATTTATTCAATTTGTGTTTATATACAAATTAATAAACAAATCAATTTATATGCCCAGCGTGGACTTTTGCAGTGTTTTGTAAGTGTTGGGTAATGACAGCAATTCGTTTTCGCCAACACCAAGTCGAGGCAACCAAGTGTAACCAACGTTTCAAAAACAAATAAATACTAACAGCAGACCGAATTTCTTTTACAGCACTGTCTCGCAATCATTTTACAGCACTTAAACATAGACGTTAAAAAATAGTAGGCTTTTTATAAACTTCATCTTAGTTAGACCTTTTCATTTATTTATTGGCTACTTTCGGAAATTATCTTTAGAACATTACAATAATTAGTCAATATGTCTGCTTACGCTAAATTCAAAATTGCTTCCATGGTAGTGCTTGGAAAAACCCGCCTTCAATGTTTTAGTACAGGAAATTCGAGCCGTGGTGGGCCAAAGCAGGGTGGTAACGGAAAGGCGCACAATGGAAATCAGAACATAAAGTTTGATCCTTATAAGTTATTTAAAGATAAAGTCAGTAAACAATATTTCGTTAACGACGCAGACGCTAATTATATGGAATGCCTCTTCACTAAGTGGGTTCATAACCCGACTTCTGTCCATCGGGTAAATTGAAAATAATGACATTTGCTTAAAGATTGTAATTATAGTTATTGGATTTCGTTTATAGTCATGGCATCAGTACTTTACCGATGTTTTGCAAAGTAAAAATGTAGGAGATGTCGCGATTCTGCCGATTAGGCAAAAATCGCCTTCAAGAACTTCAAATAAAGATACTTCTTCCACACAACCTCCTATGGCTAAGAAAGTTACTCACAAAGAATCAAGTGATTGTGACATAATGAAACCAGAAAATGATATAATAAAACCTACAACTAGCAAAGCTTCTCGCAAAGTTAGCGAGCCAGAATATAACACTTCCGCGGAATCTACGACTAGCAAATCTTCTCACAAAGTTACTGATAGAAAGGAATCACCTCATGATGACATATTGGAGCCGTATTCCGATCCAAAGAGACCATACATACAACCGCAGCCAGTTAGGATTATGAAACCAAAAGAGGGAAAACCAGGCAGAGGGACGGAAACTGAGAAAAAGAAACCGAAAATCCAACGAGAGCCAACATATAAAAATCCAATCAAAAATTCCACGTTAACAAAACCTACAAAAGACGAATATTTGATTGGTCATATAATTTTGAGTCCCGCTAAAGAGAGTGTCACTGGCCCCGTTAGTTCGAAACAGGACGAGATAAAAAACACAGTTGAAAAAGATATCGCACCAACGAACATGGTGGGCCAGCCGAAGCCGTTCAAGTCAAAAACACAGCCGTCCACAGGGACAGTTGCCAGTAGATCCAAAATTGACTTCAGGAAATCCCTGCAGCAGATCAAGGATCAGAAGGCCATACAGCGCGTGAGGTCGGCCTTGTCGAAAACCCAATTTCGAGCCAAACGTGAATATATTAAATCGCAGCTGAACCGCATTGCTAAGATGAAGAGAAGCAATGGGCCAAAAATTAGCTCAACACCCAAGTCCGAAAAATAGATGCGAAATTTCAGTACAAAACCATACATATATATATGTATATATATATATATATATATCTATATATACATATATATATGTATATATAATATATATTTTTTTTATATATATATACATACATATGTACATAACGAAAATACGTATGTGTATATACATATAAAAAATGTAGTTGACAAGAAGGCTTGACAAATATGGAAAAATTATAATGTACAGACTGTAAAACAGAAAAAGCTGAAAGTATGAGCATATAGGATTATAAATATATATATTAGGTAACACAGAACTAGTTGTTTTCAAAATTTATGTTTGAATCAAAATTCGAAACAAGTTAAGAAATTCATTTATGGCAGATATTGCGATGTGTCTGAAGCGTGGTCGCATGGCCCCTGCATTAGTAATGAACAGGTTTACTAAAGTTAAGGTTTGCCGACGATCGCTGCAAGTGGGCAGAGCTCTCAAAGGAGAGGATAAATCTGACAAGGCTGCATCGGATAGCTTTGCCAATGGCAGCAATGCCACCTACATTGATAGGCTGTATCGCAAATGGGTCAAGGATCCAAATTCAGTGGATGAGGTGAAACTTTTTTTTACTTCGTTTTTCTTTGTGCAATCTTCTGAGCTCGTTCCACATACGACGTAGACGTGGCACAATTATTTTGCAGGCAAGCGCCACACTATTAAACAGGATCAACAGACGAGGAGACGGAAATGGGAGCCCACAGCAGCTGGACAGAGCGGTGCGTCTACAAAGGCTGCTCCGAAAGCTGACTGGAAATACATTGATGATCATTTGGCGGTGCAGTCCATTATCCGTGCATATCAAACACGTGGTCATCTAGCTGCCGATCTCGATCCATTGGGCATTGTCGGACCCACAGGTCATTCGCTCTCTTCCGATGATAAGAAGCGCCAGGCAACCAAGGCGGTGCTGCGCCAGCATTACTCCTATGCTTTTAGTGAGTTTAGCTTTATATGACCAATGGCTCAGCCAGTTGATAATCCAATTGAATCATTCATTAACAGACGACTTGAACGCTCTCTTCAAGCTGCCGAAGACCACGTCAATTGGTGGTGACGAAAAGTTCCTGCCGCTTACGTAAGTGGAGGCCATTTTATTGGTCACTTAAAGAACTCATCTGTCCTTTCTTTTACAGAGAGATTTTAGATCGCTTAGAGCGTGCATATTGTAGTCATATAGGCGTAGAGTATATGATGATAACATCGGTCGTGAAAAGCGAATGGATACGCAAGCACTTTGAGGTGCCTGGAATTGTCAGTTTCACTGCTGAAGAGAAGAAACTCATACTTGAGCGTCTGACACGCTCGACGGGCTTTGAGAATTTTTTGGCTAAGAAGTTCTCATCGGAGAAACGTTTTGGACTCGAGGGCTGTGACTCCATGATACCCATTATGAAGGAGATTATCGATCAGTCGAGCAGATTGGGCGTGAAGTCGGTGCACATTGGCATGGCACATCGCGGGCGTCTAAATGTCCTGTCAAATGTTTGTCGCAAACCGTTGAGCGAGCTCTTATCGCAATTCAATGTCATTTCGGCCAGCGATTGGGGCTCCGGTGACGTCAAATATCATTTGGGTACGTTCACAAAGCGTTACAACCGACAAACGAAGAGGCCTGTGCGCATAACAGTTGTGGCCAATCCCTCGCATCTGGAGTTTGTCAATCCTGTTGTGCTCGGTAAGACCCGTGCCGAGATGTATAGGCGCGGCGATTATCAGGGCAATAAAGTGCTACCCGTGTTGATACATGGAGATGCCTCGTTCTGTGGCCAAGGCATTGTCTTCGAGTCCATACACTTGTCAGATCTGCCCGAGTATACCACACATGGAACAATTCATGTGGTCATCAACAATCAGGTAGGCTTCACCACTGATCCGCGCTATTCGCGCTCCTCTCGCTACTGCACGGACGTGGCGCGAGTTGTGAATGCACCCATCTTCCACGTGAATGCCGATGACCCAGAGGCGTGTGTGTACTGCGCTCGCGTTGCAGCCAAGTGGCGTGCCAAGTTCCACAAGGATGTTGTCATCGATATCGTTGGCTATCGTCGCAACGGGCACAATGAAGCGGACGAGCCCGCCTACACGCAGCCTTTAATGTATCAACGCATACGTAAACTAAAGCCCTGCACACTCAAGTATGCCGAGAAGCTGGTCAACGACGGAGTCATCAAAATGGAGGAATATGACGCAATGAACGCCAAGTACGAGAAGATATGCAACGATGCCTTCGAAGAGTCTAAGAAAATTAAGACATTCAAGGTTCGTAATATAGCGATAATCAAGCTCTTTGACCTCTATTCCACATAATATATATTGACAGAATTCACTCTGGCTCGATTCGCCCTGGCCTGGTTACTTCCAAGGCCGCGATCGTTTCAAGATGTGTCCAACCGGCGTTAATATCAAGGTTTTGATGTATATTGGCAAATGGTTTTCCTCACCGCCGCCCCCAGAGATAAGTTTCACAGTGCACAAGTAAGTCGAGATTCTTACATATATCATATATATATATATAATATATATCATATATCTACATAAATTCTCTTGACAGAGGCATTATGCGTATTCTGAGCATACGTAAGAAACTGGTACAGGACAAAGTAGCGGATTGGGCGTTGGGCGAGGCCTTTGCCATTGGCTCCCTCGTAAAGGATGGCATACATGTGCGCTTATCTGGACAGGATGTGGAACGCGGCACGTTCGGGCATCGACATCACGTGCTGCACGATCAGACTAAGGATAAGTCGAAATTCAATATTCTTCAGCATCTCTATCCAGATCAGGCGCCATATGATGTGTGTAACAGCTCGTTGTCGGAATGCGCCGTCATGGGCTTTGATCTCGGCTATTCGATGGCCCACCCCAGCATGCTGGTCATCTGGGAGGCACAATTTGGCGATTTTGCCAACACAGCCCAGGCGATCATCGACCAATTTCTAGCCAGCGGTGAGACGAAATGGGTACGACAATCTGGCTTAGTTTTATTCTTGCCGCACAGCATGGAGGGCATGGGTCCAGAGCATTCGTCTGGTCGCATTGAACGTTTCCTGCAGTTGAGCAACGATGATCCAGATACGTTTCCGATTATGTGCGATGCCGACTATGAGGTGCGTCAGTTGCTGAAATGCAATTGGATCGTTACCAATTTGTCGACGCCGGCAAATCTCTTTCATGCTTTGCGCCGACAGGTGGCCCTGTCCTTTCGTAAGCCAATGATCAATTTCTCGCCCAAATCGCTGCTGCGTCATCCGGCAGCACGCAGTCCGTTTCGCGACTTCAACGAGTGCAGCTCCTTCCAGCGCATCATACCCGATAAGGGCAAAGCGTCTTACAATCCCGAATCTGTTGAACAGCTGATCTTGTGCTCCGGCAAGGTATATTATGATTTGTTCAAGGAGCGTGAGGATCACGACCAGGAGGCAACCACTGCTTTAGTCCGTGTAGAGCAGGTGAGTCGATAGATCAATCTCTTTCATATATATATATATACTGATTTCATTCTTCCATGCCCTAAGCTCTGCCCCTTTCCATTCGATTTGATCTACAAGCAAATTGAGTTGTATCCGAATGCCAATCTCTATTGGGTGCAGGAGGAACACAAGAATCAGGGCGCCTGGTCCTACGTCCAGCCGCGCCTAGACACCGTACTCATAGAGTTGCAAGCCAATGAGTAAGTGATTTTTGCAGCTCCTATTTCACTTATCTAACAACTGCCAACTGGCAGTTGGCAATTGCCTGAGCTGTGCATATTTCTTTGCGCTAAATGCCAAGGCGCAATGCCAAAGGCCTTGGTCTACTGGCTAATGATTCAGGTGCGACGCGCCTTCAAAATGTCAATTGATTATCGTTTGCTCGTCGCTCGTCGCTCGCCGATCATCGGCCGCTGCTCGTCGCTGCTCTCTCGGTGACGCTAGCCATGATTCAAAATGGCGTCGGGCGACATGACGCCATGGTATCGAGAAACGTCTTCGTCTTGGTTGACATTAAAATCAGCTAGTGGCTGATTTCTTTCGCATTAATCGATTTTCGAGCACAAACAAACGCTAAAGCTAAACGTGTGCCAAGCAACGTCCGTCGCCCCCAAAAAAACAAAAGGAAGCGACTGCAGTGTATGTAGCTAGACGTGGCGTATACCCTGTAAATTGGGTGTAAGTTGAGGAAGTTTAGTTGAGTACATGCAGTTTTTTTAGCTATGAAATATAGCTTCATTGACAGGTTTAACATGCTAGCCTCTGAGTTATTATTAATATAGTTTATTAATTATATAAATCATCGTCCTCTAGCTCATGCTCGACAGCAGGATGTATTCACTGAGGCTAGAATTTATATTAGTTGTGTTTAGCAATATATATTTCTGTGTTATAGACACTTAAAGCCTTAAATACTTTACTTACGCTTCAAGTATTTAGAGGGTATACAAAAATATACCAACAACAAAAACTTAGGCTTAACAAATCCTTTTAAAAAGTTTCTGCTATCATAACTATTCAGTCCATTGTGCAGTCTATATTCATTCATAATTTATTGTCTCATAACTTCTATATACGCCTTTTTCATATACTACAACATTTTTACAGGGTATACATTTAAAAAATTGCCTTTGAAGGTTGAGCTCACTCAACTCGCTGTTATTAGATTCATAGGGAATGCGCGCATTTTGTAAACATTTCAATATATTTCATGTCAAATTTATGTTTGGCCTTTATGTATCCAAATGAGCTCTTGATAGACATATATATATATATATATATATATATATATATAAATTTATATTTATATATTTCGTGTGACCTTCTGAAAGTTCAAGATGTTGACAGCACGTGTTGTTTGCTTAGGCTGAGTAAGCTCTAGAAAAATGTTGTTTTGTGTCTTCTGTTGGATTGCAATAAATTGCAGGCCGC
This sequence comes from Drosophila hydei, assembly GCF_003285905.1. Classification (NCBI taxonomy): domain Eukaryota; kingdom Metazoa; phylum Arthropoda; class Insecta; order Diptera; family Drosophilidae; genus Drosophila; species Drosophila hydei. The sequence continues at coordinate 2,098,798 of NW_022045838.1, read as the reverse complement.
TCGCTTTTTGAAGGCTCCAATAATTATTTTCAATTTTGTATTTGGCTTTTTGCGTTGTTAGTAATTAGCCTGGCGCACAGTCCCCGGCACCGGCCTCGGCTCTTTTTCTATGCACTTTGAACAAATTGCGGGACAGCCAGCTCGCGCTGTGGCTGTGTGCAATGCTCTGATTGTGGCTGTAGCTGTGGCTGTGGCTGTCGATGTCGATGTCCATGTCGCTGTCGCATGAGAAACTAGCGCAAGGAACTTGGCACAGTTTTTAGTCGGCGTTCGATACTAAACAGCAGCCGCCTGCAGCCGCTCCCTCGCCCTGTTTTCTATTGAATTTAAGCATTTGCTTTGCTCGAAATCTACATAAAATTTAATGTAGCGACATGTAGATACATCTATATACATATATATTTGCATGTGTGTTTGTGTGGCTATCTATGCGCTGCTCCTGCTAATAGCAGAGCCAAGTGGTTCGCTAAATTTGTGCGCTGATTTATGGAAATATTTTGTGGTCTGCAAAGCTTGTTTCCCTAAACAAAAAGAAATGTTCTAGCTAAAGTTGTTTTTCTTTTAAGTGAAATTTAGAATTTATATAAATTTTGATTTTTTCTTTTATAGAGACAGATGCAAAGGGAGCGACTTCGTTCGCTGCCAGAAATTTTCCAATTCGTAAATTTAGGATTAGCGAATTCCTAGCAGCAGTTGCCACATCTCTCTCTCCCTCCCCCTTCCTCTGTCATTCTCATTTGTTTTATGTTTTCTTAAACAATTGAAATTCTTGCTCAATTGAGAATATATTGAAATTCCTATAAATTTCTATTTTGTTTATCTTTATATCTATAAAATATTTATGGATTGGGCAAATTCGTAAGTTTGTCTACATTTTGATCTAGATATGCTTTTCAATGAGCATGAAATTGTGCATGTCTCTTTTAGTAATTAATTTATGCAGCAGACGTGTGTATATAGCAAACTGTATATACGAGGGTAGCTTGAAGAATTGACAAGTTCAATGTCTATATGTTTATATTTATTTATGTAAATTGAAAATATTTTTATTATATTTTTTTTAATTTTTGCATTCCTTTTTCCATCTAAATGAAGCTGTTAAACTGCTCATGCCACCCTCGCTTATATTCTTAATCACATTGAGTCGTGTTGCCAGCCACAAAAATTGAATGAAAAGCGTCGCACACAAAGGCGCTCTGCTAAATCCCAGGAATGTAGCATATTTGCTAGACTACATCATATATATCGCCTATATATATACAGATATATATATATGTATATATATGCATATACTATACTAAATCTTTTCATGCTTGTATATTTCTTTGTTGTTGTCGCGTTTGTGCTCTTGCTCAAAAGGCAAAGCAATAATTTTGAGGGATTTCTCTACCAAACGCCTTGGCAATCAATTATGAGAAATGCTACCCCTAACAGTCCCCTCCCTACAGAGTCAGCCGCCCGCCGACCCATGCCAACCCCAAGGCAAAAATGTTTAGCTCTTGTTTTTCTTGATGTCTCGACGTGTTTGTTGTTGCGTGCACTACGCCAAAGTTTTATTAATGACACGCATTTTTCTGGCACATCTCAGGGATGCGAATGCCAACGTTGATGGAGTGGGCGAATGTTTTAATGCCCGATCTTGGAGTGTGTATAGCTGTATAGCTATATAGCCTAGGCCTATTTATAAACAGGTATGGCGAGCAAGTGCCTCTTCGCACAGGTCACAACTTGGCCATTTGGTAGCTCTCTTGACTGTGTTTATTTATTTTGATAATATTCATTCATATATGATTGATATATATATATATCCCTCTATATACAAAACAAATCTATAAATAGGTTATATAAGGCAAATAAAAAAACTTTGAAATAAACAGATTCATAAAAATTTTTATGACTAATTGAGCAAAACATTTTTGCTGCTCTCGTAGTTGTCGTCGTTGTTGTTGTTGATGATGTAAAGAATCCGAAATGCGCATAGTTCAAATATTTGTTTCTCTTTATTAAACATACAATTTTTTGGTGTTTTGCTTAAAATGTAAACTAAACTTGTAAAACGAAAAGGCAACGTGAAATTTTATAACAAATTCGTTATCTTGGAATAATTTACGTATACATAGAAAAATAGTTAGAACTAACACTAGGATAGCTAAGCTACTACACATCGTACATCGTACATCATATCATCATATATACATAGATTTAAACTAGAGAGAGAGTGACGAAAGACTATAACATAACTGAATGTCGTACTTGAGATCCTTTAAAAAATTCACGCGAATTTCTTAATGGAAGGAAGCTGCTGCCAAGGGCGACGATCACATTTGGGTAACACTTACATAGTTGCTTGTTGCACTTCGATACGTTTTAGACCATATTCCATATGCTGTAGCTGCGCGCGCGTCGCTCCTCCTCGACCACCTGCTCGTAGTCGATCTCCAGATACTCCTTGCCCACAAATTTCACCTTGCGTCCTGTGTACTTCTTGATATAGCTGATGTGTGCTGGCACTTCCTTGCCCTCGATCTCGAGCTTATACGAAATGCTGGTGATGCGCTCTAGGACTCGTCCGCGTTTCCAGCGCACTTGGGTCTTGCGGTATCGCTCCGCGTAGAGCACCAGATCCCCAATCTTATATTCACGCACATGCAGGCAGGATTTGAGTTTCGCTGGCTCTGGCTCTGGTTCCGGTTCGGCGTCTGCTTCATCGTCTGTCACATAGGCAATCGCCTTCTCGATTGTCTCAATTTCAGGCACCTTCGGCTCCTCCGGCTCCTGCTGTATGAAGAAGGTGTCGCCAATGGAGAGGCGTCGCTTCTGTCGCTTTATGATCACCTTTTTCTTGATCTGTCGCGGCTTTTTGGCTACAGGCGCTGGCTCCACTTCGACTTGCAACTCCTCTACCAAATCCGTTTCCGTTTCCGCTGCGGCTGCAATTGTTGTTTCTATTTCCTTAACATGCTCCTGCTGCTGCTGCTGTGTCTTGGTTTCCGGCTCCTTGGCTGCCTTTGTCGACTTCTTGGGCGGCGTTTGCTTATTGATGCGATCCGCTAGATCGCCGATCTTATTCTTATCCTTCAATATGTTGTTGAGCTTGGCGGACGACTCGTTCACCTTCTCTTTGCCCTTGTCTATGGAGCTTTTTCGCACCAGTTTCTTCAGATGCGTTGTCTTCTTCTTGGCCGATACAACCAAATCGGACTCATCGTGCGGCTGTTCAACCGTTTCGATCTTAACGGGCTGCACGGGTCCGGCAAGTACTTTCAGCTCCGGCATGGTCTCTAGACTGTTGTTCAATTGCGCCTGTGCGTTGTCTTTTGTAGCAGCAACGGTTGCCTGTTGTTGTTCTGATTGCTCTTGCTGCTGCTGTTGTTGTTGTTGTTGTTGTTGTTGCTGTGGCGATGACTCTTCGTGCGACACTTCGCTCAATGTCGCTGCTATTTGTGGCGTCGCGGCATCAACGGGGGCGACTTCAATGTCAACGGCGTCGACCACCTGTTGAGGCGTTGCTACTGCACTTGCCGGGCTAATTAATGTCTGATTAATGGGTTCTTTAAACTGGCCTAATGAGCCGCTGACTGCACTGGACACAGGCGTTAAGGCTGTTGCAGTTGCTGCTGTTGTTGTTGCTGCTGCTGTTGTTGCTGCTGGTAGTACCAGCACCGTTTCACCCACCAAATCGGCTAGTTTCAGGCTGGCGCGTCTGCTCTGCTCGCTGGCTGCTGCTTGATTGGCCAAACCATCGATCGGCAATTGTTTTGGCGCCGTCTGCGACGTTGCTGCTGCTGCTGTTGCAGTTGATGTTGTCGCTGCGTTTGCGGCTGATGTTGCCGCTGTAGCCGCCGCCTCTGGTTTCGTATCGGCGCTTTTGGCAGTTGCTTTTGTTACGCTTTTGGCAGTGTCTGCATTGCTGTTGACCTTTGCGGTTACAACGTGTTCATTTATTGTTGTCGCCTGTGGCAGTGATGCCGCCGCCCTCTCATCGCTGCCGGAAGCGTTTAGCGTTAATTTCTGTTTCTTCTTGCGCTTGACAATCGCTTCCGAGTCGGAGGGTCGCCTTTGTATCAGCGCATCGCTCTGCACAGACTCAGCCTTAATCTTGGATGGCTCCACGGCAGCAATGGATGCGCGTCGTGGATTTCGCACCTTGACAAGAGTTTTCTTTTTGCTTACCGCCTTCTTGGGCATTGCATCGCCCCCGGTTGCTGGCTGCGTGGCTGACTCATCTGGCAGCGCGGCTGCTGTCTGTGATGTGGCCTCCACACCCTCCACGGGCTGCTGCTGCTCCTTTGCAGTTAATGTTGCTGCTGTGTTTGCTACTTTGCAATTGTCCTTGGCTGCTTCGACTTCGACTGCTGCTGCTGTTGTGTCTGTCTTCTTAAGCGTCTCTTTGACTGCTGTGGGTTGCTCTTTGACAGAAGTTGCTTCCGTAATTGTATTGGGCTCATCTTTCAAGTGTGCCTTGCCTGCTCCAGCTGAGTTGCTTGCCTCTTTGATGACTGTTGTCTCTTTTGGCTTTGGCTTCGACTTAAGTTCGCTTTGCACCTTTGCCAGAAATTCAAGTTTTGCTTGTGCTTTAGCTCTTTCAGCTGACTTTTCCTTATCCTCTTTGGATTGGCTAGCTACTTGTTGCTGCTTCTCATTAGCTTTACTATCTTCAGTTGATTCTTTTGGCTTAGTTTGTTCCTCCTTGGATTGGTTTGTTTTATTGTGATGTTCCTCATTGACCTTGACTTGAGAAACTTCAGTTGGTTTCTCTTGCTCAAACTTATTTTGGTTTATGTCCGCAGTAGCTTTTATCTCCTGATTGAATTCTGCTGCCTGCTTCTTGGCTTTGTTTTCGGAGATTTGTGTTGATTGCTTCGGCTCATCATTTTCTTTGATTTCCCGGACTTTTATTAAAGCAGCTTCATCTTCAGCATGCGAACGCAGTTCATCAACTTTGTTAGTAGCTCTATGACTTGTCCCATCCTCGTTAGGCTTCTGTTCCTGCACCTGCTGCTTCTCCTCATTCTTGTCCTTATCCTCGTCAGCTTCATCAAAGTAGCTGCGCCTTCTCACTTTCTTTACAAAACGAAATTGCACAGGCTGCACTGCTTCCATCTCAGTCGCCGGCACGGTCGCCGCAGCGGTTGGTGGTCCGGTCCACTGAACGCCTGCTGCTTCGGCCTCACTCTCTGTACTGTACTGCTTCAGCACACCCTTCACTTCGCTTAGCGCACCCGTAATGCGCGCCTTAAGTTTGTTCAGCCGCTCAATGACATCTTCCGGCTTCTCCTCAACCGATTCCTGCGATCGCATGCGTCGCTGACGTCGCAGACGTGTTCGTTCCGGCAGTAGGGATTCCACATCAATCGATACATCATCTCGACTCGAGGAACTGCGTTTTAGCTCGCCCAGCAGCGGGCGCGATGTAGAGGCTATTGGAAGAGGCGCATCACGTATGTGACTTGTGACGGCAGCAACAGTTGGTAGGGATGTTGCTGCTGCTATTGTTGGTATGCTGGATACACGACTCGTTGCAGCTTCTGGCAAGCGAGTGCTGCTCTTGAGTAGTTCATACTTCATGTCGCTGCTTTGGTTGCCGCTGTTATCGTTGCTGCTGCTGCTGCTGTTGTTATTGTTGTTATCATCCAGCTCCACTGGCTGCTCAATTGGGTCGCTATAAATATCAACAACGACGGCTGTTGCTTCACTATCGTCACCCACTTTCGTCACAGTCATGTCCGCACATTCAACGACCGCCACCTGCTCAACCACCGGCTCGCTCCAAAGGTTACCCGTGGCAATCAGCTGCACCAGCTCCAACAATAGATCTATCAAATCGAGATCCCACTCCGGCACTGGGATAGCGCTGACGCTCTCGTCTAGCAACGCGCGCACCGTACTCTTTAACAATTCTAAACTGGCAGCCCCGATTGGTGTGGCTTCGATTACGTCTGATTGTTGCCGTTGCTGACCATCCACTTGCTCTGACGACGATTCGCGCGCGTCTGAATGGCGCTGCTGTTGTTGAGTGGAGGCGGCGGCTGCGGCTGCGGCTACAGCTGTGGCTGCGAGTGTTAGCTCCTCAGCTATTGTTTGACTCTGCTCTGCTCTGCTGGCCAAGCATATTGACTGCCGCTCTTTAGTCATATTTAGCTCATTATGAGCTGCTGCCGTCTCTAATTTGCTTTGCTCGCATATTTCGCGTTTATTTTTGGCATTACCAGCATTCATGGCGTCGTCGTCGACGTTGCGTTCGTTGTTGCTGTTCTTATTGTTGTTGTTATTGTTGTTGTTGTCGTGTCGCCACCCAAAGGCGTCATTAAAATTTTCCGCCTGTTGATGCTCGATTTCCTTTCGCTCGCCAACGCCTTCAGCATCGACGTTCAAGTTTAATGTTTGCTCGTGAGCGTTAAGTTCATTATCAAATGCCGCCTTATGTACATCATCAACATTATCATCATTACGATGATCATTAAGATCATCATCATCATCATTGTCATTGTCAGCATCAACTGTCCGCTGCGAGTCCATGTCTATTTTGGTGCTCATATTGTAGCTCGTCTGCGTCACTGTTGTCGTTGTTGTTGGTGTGGGCACCACATCCGTCGTTGTTGTTGGCGTTGCCTCGTTGCTATGACCATTTCCATGCACAGCACTGGCATTGGCATTTCGATGTTTCTTACATTTCTGCTGATTATCGGGAAAGCTGATAAATTGTTTTTTAATTGTGGGAAATACGTTTAGCGCATATTTTGTTGTCGCCACGGTGGGTCTGCTCCCCCACATGCTTATTGATTGAGTTGAATAGTTGAAATTCCTCTTGGGTAATTGGCAAAGCAGCGGAAATCTTTGTGGCAAAGCCAAGTGAATCATTTGCTCGGGAAACTTTAATGTTCTTGCTGTGATTGGAATATTGCTGGTGTAGTCATTTGCTACATGTTGCTGCTGTACTGGAAAAGTGGCTGTTGCTCGCGGCACACTTGGCTCTGCATGCAACAGCGGAAACTTTCCAGGCGCAGCCATTTTGATTTTTGCTTGAGGTCGCCATTGTTGTTGGCCATGTTGCGGCTGAAGACTTGAAGCGCTGCACTGCAGCGCCCTCTGCAGCGGAAATCGTTGCTCATCAATTGGCACTTCCGGCAGTCTGAAACCATTCACATTTGTTGTTGACAACATGGCTGACTCAGCCCTATGCTTTGACAATATTTGCGAATTATGTTTATAATTAGCCGTTGTCGGCGCCAGTGGCTGTGGCTCCCCTTGCTCTGATTTGTCGATTGACAACGCCCGCGCGTTTTTAACCTGATTGCTCTGTTGCTGACCTATTTTAGAGGCGTTTTAATTTTAATTTTAATTCACAAATTTTTTTTATTTCATCAAACACGCGCTGCAAATTGTTGCTGCTTTCAACACTAGGTTGCAAGCCGAACTAACAAAATGGGGCATCTTTTAGCAACACGCAAATGGCAAGACAAATGCTTTTATTGTTGCAAATGCTAAATCAATGCTGCGCTCTCTACACACATATAATTGCCAATAAGTTGTGTAAAATGTGTAAACAAAATCGAATTTCGAATACACTGCAAGAAGTTTTATATTGTAGCAGTTAAGTCTTATAGTAATTATAGTAATATCCATTTGAATATATGTTTACAAAAAAAATTGTCAACATATTTAAATTAACAATCAAGTATACACCTGTAAGGCCCTATCTAAAAGGTTTAGAATTGCAAAAATTCATTGTGTCTGCAACTGTAATTTATACGTACACATATGTATGTGTATGGTATATATGTAGTATACACGTTCAATTATATAGACTATATAAATGTGTCGCCTTGCCAAATTGATTTTAGCAGGCCACAAAAAAGAAAGATAGGTAAAGAGTAGAAATTAAAAAACCACTCGTGCCAAATAGCGCCACAAGCCCATTGTTCAAATATATATATTTATATATTTATGTGCATATACATATGTATGCACACATATGTCACAAACGCTTGCCAAAATTGCCAGCAGGCGAAACATAAATAGCTAAGACTACAAAATTGCTTTAATTTCTTTCTGATCCCTTTAACATAATTGAAAATCATTTAATTAATTCGCAGACGCTGCTTCCTTTATCGTGGACGCCCACCAAATTCGGCTTCGGCCACGGGTATCAAAGCGCATCATAAAGCCGAATATAATGATCTTATTACAAGTATCTTTGGCAACCTAACTGAAGCGAACAAATGCCGTATGGAGGAGAAGATGAAATCGGCGAAAGCGAAGTCACTAAAAGAAGCTGAAGATAGCTTGTCCAAAGCAAAGCTGCTAAAAACAAAAAAGAATGATAATGATCCTAAGGGAGACAATTCAGACACACCGGCTAAGTCAAAAACTAACAAGGAGGACAGTGATCCTAAGGGATCGAATTCAGACACACCGGCTAAGCCTAAGCCGCAAAATAACTCAGATAAGACATCTTCAAAAGAAGCTCCATCTCCAGAAAAGGATCCATCGCCATCAACACCGCCAGCAGCCCCAACACCGCCAGCAGCCTCAACAAAGCCAGCAGCCTCAAAAAAGCCAGAATCATCGGCAATGCCACAACGTAAATCTACTCCAAGTGAACCAGCAGGACAACCTCAGTTAAAAGCTAAAAAGCCAAATGCTTCAAGTCAAAACGAAAAGTTAGCACAGAAAGAAATAATGCCCGATGGGAAGCGGTCACAGACGCGTAAGCAAAAGCATAGTAAGTCTGCCAAAGATCCCATGCGAGCGAAAAGTGACAAGAAGCAGGCAAAACCATCGAAAAGAAGCACAGATGAATCTTCATCAGAAGATTATTGGTAGCTTGGAACTCTTACGAACAAAAATATCTTTACTTATTTATTACTTAACCTAAAATAATTTTGAATCAGTGCAACGTTCGTATATATATATATATTTTCAACTTTGCGACAATTAATCCTTTTTGTTTAACATTGTTTCCAATAATTCGGATTTTGTTCCATGCGCCGTTGAAAGTTAGTATACCAATTCTGTACAACGGAGAAAGGCACGAAGGTTTCACTTGTGGCAGGTGGAATCTCAGGTACGCCCACACAAAAACTGGACGCATAATTGAAAAAGTTCTCTAACATGCGCTGTCCAAACTGTTTATTATCATTGGCGCTGGACTGTAAAAGAAAAATGTGTGTAAATATTGATGTGCATACTTAAACTAGAAATTCGTGCCACACTTGTCCGTTCTATACCTCTACTCTCTGCACTTTTTCACATGCGATTTTTATGAAATTGCTGTCTAGAAAAGTATTAGCGCGTTTTACGTGAATTTCTATGTAATTCCTCACATATAAACAAACCAAGCTTTACTTTTAGCCACCGCATTTAAGGTATACAACGGGAAAATGCAGTGCACGAACTTCCAGCTAACTAATCCATATGTACTTACAACTGCTGGCGTTTGTTGAGTCACCGTCAATTCGGGCTCTATTGAAATGCCAATTTGTGCTATGTGCGAGATTTCCTGGGCACCAAAAACCATGCCATTTGAATGTGTCTCCAGCTCGTGGCCTTTCTTTAGTTGCGCTATTTTAAAGATCGCGGATGGTTTGTTGTTATTGATGTGCCCCAGATATTGCCAGGTGGGCGCTGCATTTGCATCTGGCCAACTAAAATAGATTGCCGCTGCGGTGCCCAGCGGCAGGGGTGAGATGCCAGTTAAGAAAATAACAACATAATTGACGGCATCGATGTCGGGCACGTTTATCAGCAGCTTGTTCTCATCAACCGCTACAAAATCTGTTTGGGGCTATAGGGGATTTCGAGTTTTAGTTATTTTCATTAGTATTTAAAATTTACTCACCAGTCTACCTGAAATAATTAAACCAAACATTATTGCCCGGTTCTTAGTCTTTTCTAGAATAAATAAAACCTCTTGGCATTCGCCGGTCTACGTTAACACTAACTCTTAGTATTTTTACTCACTTATTTTGGACGAGCCGGTCACACTTAGCAATATCGCAACATGTAATATATCGATACTTTTAGTTGTGCTTCGCAGTATCAGAATTTAGTGTTTGTTTTTGCGTATAGAAGTAATGGCCGGACTACTATACTTTAGTAAATTGTGTAGTAATAAGAAAACACTGACCTACACCTTCCACGTTACATGCCACAAACAAATCAAAACCAGATATCCAACGCATGTGGTGAGTACAAATAATACCAAGCACAAATTCAAGGCCATTTGCGGCTAGGTTACGATTTCATAAGCTTACTTAGTGATAAAGATTAGCAGGCATGATGTGCAAATTATTGGCTAAAATTATACAAGAAAAAGCAAAGAGGTCAGGCAACAGTAAGCGTGTGTGTTGTTTTGGCCCCTTTTAGAAAAATTAGTTGAACTTTTATTTTAATGCTTTTACGAACGTACGCACTTGCTTCTTTCGTTGCAGCAAGCCTAAAACAAAACCAAAATACTACATTAAAAAAAAAAAAACAAATAAACGGGCGCCAAAACAGCACACACACATAGAATGGGACGCACACAGCGGCAAAGACAACGTCGCAACTCTCAAACAACAACAACTACACCACCTGATAATGCCCTGCACGTGCTCTATGGCCAACTTCATGCACTGGGCTGGCGAAATGAAACTCGTCTCTCAGCTTTGAATTTCGCACAAACAGGACGTGGCTTGTGCTCCAAGAGTAAAAGTTTCCAAGCAGGTGATGAACTTATACGTCTGCCTGCCAGCTGCTTAATAAGCATAGCCACACTGGAAGCGGATGAAGGCTTTAAGCAACTCTTCAATAGAGATTTGTTTGATAAGGATGCACGCATATCCTTTCAAGCGCTGGTTGCCTGCTATCTACTGTATCAGGGTCATCTGTATGAGTCTACAAACGATTCTCCTTGGTCCGCCTACTTGGATACTCTACCCAGCAGCTATACGACACCCTACTTTTGTGCTATCAACGAGCTACAGTGCCTGCCCGAAGCATTGCTTGAACGCACAGTGGCGCAAAATCGTCAGATACGCGAATATTATCAGTTGCTAAAGGCTCTAGTGGGTGAACAGCATTGCAAGTGCTGTGGTCAACGCTACTGCGAGGACATTTGGACTTTGGCGGCATATAAAAGAGCCTACTTCACGGTCAACACACGCAGTGTCTACATTGATGCAAGGCAACTGAAACAGACCAAAAGCCATTTCCAATTGTTGATCAATGGCAGCTCAAACTTAGCTCTGGCGCCATTCCTGGATCTATTCAATCACTCTGATAGCGTGCAGACCACAGCGGTGCTCTACAGTAAAAGCCAAGAGTATGTCCTTACTCTGGAAGCCTCTTCAAAGACCGTACTTAAGCCATATGAGCAGCTCTACATCAGCTACGGAGCCTTGCCCAATTTGAAGCTAATCACCGAATATGGCTTTTATTTGGAGCGCAATGCGCACGACTACTTCGAATTCTCGTTGCAGGACATTGAGCAGCTAATCGTACATAACAAAGAGCTGGCAACGCAGAACTATCATCGCAATATCTTTAAGTTTATCAGGGAGCATAATCTAATGGATCAGATGTTTGTGCACATCCAGGATGGCTGCTCGCACAATTTGCGCGTCGTGCTCCACCTGATCTTCAAGCAACAGGCGTATTTTCCCAATGTGCTCAATCAAATTGCTTTCGGAGATGTTGAACAATTTAATGATGTGCAGCCGGAGCTTAGCTACTTGCTGACTTATAAAATGAAGGAGTATCAAGGATTTGTAGATGCCCTGAGGCGACTATCACAGCTCACGCAGAGCGGAACTGTTGCACTTGGCTACCTGATAGAATGTCTACGTTACCTGCGCGACTTTGAGCAGGCGCATAGTTAAGGCTAATTCTAATTCTGTTTTTCAACAATAAAGTACAGTTTTATATACATATATTTTTTTAAAATCTCTGTCACTTGGATTAAAGTTTTCCTTTGCATTGCAGCTGTATTCCACGCTCGCTAGATCGAACGATGAATCACACAATAATTTTATCAAATCGAACAAGAAGGTAACACCATTTACGCCCACGCCAGGCAGCAAGCTGCTTGGGGGCGTCTTTGCCAAGAAGACAAAAGGTAGGTCTGGCTGCCGCCCGAATGAAGTGTAGTCTAACATGCTGTACATAACTTGATATGCGAGGATAGTCTGAATAATGTAAATATAAAAAAGCATTAACAATTGTTCTTACTACCCTCGCAGAAAGTGTATTTAACAATCCCTCAACAGACAAATGCTGATGATTTCCGCCCAGCTTTAGCGTAGCTCAACTAAAAAGTCTTACACTTAGGCCAATCACATGCTTATTTATCTATTTGTTCGATATTTATGTTTTTGACTAACTAATTTTTATTTTACCTGAGCTAATAAGTTGTTAACAAACACAAAAAAAATGCACTTCGTTTGTTTGTTTGTCTGTTCGTTTGTTGTATTGGCGCCTGTTTGGATTTAGCTGCATTAAAGTCAATTCGATGCAGTTGCAGTCACAGCAGCAGCAGCAGCATCAGCAGCAGTGCTACAACAACAACAACGACTGCCACAACAACAACAACAATCAAGACTATGTCACGTTCATATAGGCAGCGGCGGCAACGATGGCGGGTCAACGCTTGGTAAACTGGATGCACCTGAGGTCACATCCAAGGATATGCTTCGAGCGATGATGGCCTACATCTGGCCAAAGGACGATGCACTCGTACGCAAGCGGTAAGTCTGAAATGAAACATATTTATATATTAAATAAATAGTTAAATACCTTACCTAATTTGGTTTTTAACAATAGCGTGGGCATCTCATTGGGTCTGCTGGCTGGCTCCAAGCTCCTGACAGTTTGTGTTCCATTTCTGTTTAAGGGCGCTGTGGATACATTGACAACGCTGAACATGGACACAGCGCCGGACGTTGTGCTGTCTACAGCCACTGCCATGCTATTGGGCTGTAAGTACGCGAAGTCTGAATAGCGTATGATTTATAAGACTTTTACCTTTTACAGATGGCATTGCCAGAGCCAGCGCTGCGGGCTTCAATGAGCTGCGCAACGCTGTGTTTGCCAAGGTGGCGCATCATTCCATACGCAAAATAGCCACCAATGTGTTTCTGCATCTGCACAATCTGGACTTGGCATTTCACTTGAATAAGCAGACGGGCGCGTTGTCTAAGACAATTGATCGGGGCTCGCGTGGCATTAACTTTGTGCTATCGGCCATGGTCTTCAATATAGTACCTACGATCTTTGAGTTGACACTGGTGTCCAGCTTGTTGGGCTTTAAGTACGGCTTAGCTTTTGCGAGCGTTAGCATGGGCTGCGTGGGCATCTATGCTTTGTATACACTGAGCGTAACGCAGTGGCGCACGCGGTTCCGTGTCTACATGAATCAGGCCGAGAACGAGGCTGGCAATAAAGCCGTCGACTCGCTGATCAACTACGAAACTGTAAAGTATTTCAACAACGAAAAGTACGAGGCTGGCTGCTACAACGAGGTGCTTAAAAAGTACGAGGCGGCCAGCTTGAAAACCAGCTCAAGTTTGGCTCTTCTCAATTTCGGTCAGAACGCGATCTTCAGCAGTGCGCTTAGTTTGATCATGGTGCTGGCAGCCAAAGAGATTGCCCAGGGCAACATGACTGTCGGTGATCTGGTCATGGTGAATGGTCTGCTCTTTCAGCTGTCCATACCATTGGGCTTTCTGGGCAGCGTGTATCGTGAGGTGCGGCAGGCGCTGCTCGACATGCAGGCCATGTTTACGCTGATGAATGTGGACAGCGGCATACAGACGGCGCCTAATGCTCAGCCTCTCTACGTTGACAACAGCAATGCGTCCATTGAGTTCCAAAATGTGAACTTCGAGTATGAGCCAGGCAAGGCAATTTTTAAGGATTTGTCGTTTAGCATACCCGCCGGCAAAAATATTGCAATTGTAGGTGGTTCTGGCTCCGGTAAATCATCTATGGTGCGATTGCTTTTCCGTTTCTTTGAACCAAACTCGGGTCGCATTTTGATCGGAGGCCAGGATATCAGCGCCGTTGAACTGGACAGCTTGCGCCGCAGCATTGCTGTGGTGCCGCAGGACTCGGTTCTCTTCCACAACACCATCGAACACAACATACACTATGGCAATCTGACCAAGTCCCATGAGGATGTGCAAAATGCTGCACGTATGGCCGACCTACATGAATCAATCATGAGTTGGCCCAATCAGTACAGAACACAAGTCGGCGAGCGGGGTCTAAAGCTGTCGGGAGGCGAAAAGCAACGTGTGGCCATTGCGCGAGCAATTCTAAAAAATACTCCCATTTTAATATTCGACGAGGCTACTAGCAGCTTAGACTCTATTACGGAGCATGTAAGTGGCCTTATCAAATTTAGCTTAAATGATCTATTTAATTATTATATTTTGCTGTTACAGAACATATTGAAGGCGCTTTCACGCGCTACCACCGGCCGCACCAGCATCTGCATTGCCCATCGCTTGTCGACGATAAAGGATGCTGATGAGATTCTGGTGCTGGAGAATGGACATGTCGGCGAGCGTGGCACCCATATGGAGTTGCTCAAACAGAATGGCCTCTATGCGCGCCTGTGGGAAACACAAACCCAACAATTCGATCCCAATCGTCGGCAACGCATCTCAGCGGCTGCTGTGTAGTCAGATGCTGGCCGACTTCGTTATTTGTTCTAGTTTTAAGAGTGAGCTTAGTTACTTGACAAGGCCACAAAATTTATAGTAGACAGTTTTTGTTAATTTTTAGGCTGAAAGAAATATTGTGTCCCGTTTGTAAATACAGTTTTACATAGAAAGATATATATACATACATACATACATACATTTATATATAATATGCAAATTTGTGTTATATTTTAATTGTGTAACGTTTTAGCCGACACTTCGAAAAGTTGCTTTTCAAGCTAGCAAAAATTCTTTGAATACCTATTAAGTTTAAAAATCTTGCTGTCAGAGGTATAACATTAAACATTTATTATCAGTTTTATCACGCACAAATTATGTGACACTTAGGGACTCAGGCAAGAAAATACTTTTGTTGTAGCAAGTGGAATATATAGTCTCGACTGCTTCATTCTTAATCTCTCTCTCGTATGGAAATGGGTATGGGCACATCGTATATTAAAAAGAGTAAACAATTGGCTAAATGTTTAAGGAACTGTTGGTAATTGGCGATGCGTTGCTTGAACTCGTTCCACAACGGCAACAAAGGTCGTTCGCTGGTTTGACCCTCGTTGTCTATTACAATATCCTGATCGAGCATTGTCTTGTTTACGTAGGTATATAAATAGGAGGCGGGCTTCTGGCCAATGGTGGTCACATAGTGGGTGGCATTGCTCTCCAGGCTGATGCTCTTGCCGGCAGTCAGGAAATACGCCTCGCCATCCTTGGCGCTCTTGTAGCGTACATTGCCCTCAAGGATCGTGAGGCTGCAGTTGAATAGAGCCGGTGCGATGAAGTTGCTCAGTGTTAGACCAGGAAAATCGGCCACGAATATAACATCCGAATAGTTATTCCAGGCGAGCACCTCGTTGGTAATCGTCTTCAATTTCGGTCGCATATGATTAAGCTCTGTGAGTAGAGGCAGCGACCAGGAAGTTCGTTCAAAGGGTGACCAGGGCGCTTTGAGCAGATCCACTCGTGGATCAAAGGTTCGCTGCTGGAAACGTCCATTCATGGCGCACCAGATATCAAAGTATATGGAAATGTTTCTACTGCTCAGCGGACTGTTTTCCGGATTTTTGTCCATATCGTCGTGAATGTTCTTCTCGATGCACTTGGCGTACTGCACCGCCATGTCGGCATATTTGGTCCAGCGATCGTATTCGGTGAAGGCATAGGGATTGAGATGATGCACCTGCTGATTGTTATTGTCAACCACCTTGATGGATGTCAATACCGTATCATACGAGTGCACCATCATGTCCCACGAGTAGCCATATAGACCATTCGTCCAGTTGTTGTAGCCCTTGGTAATGAAGTGTGAGTAGGGCAAGAAGAGCTGCAGGGCGCAGTAAAAAAGGATTACGCAACTGCGCAGCTGAGCCATGAAGCCAGGTGAGGATTGAATTGGCCTTTTACTCTGCTCTTCAAATGCTGGCGAGCCAGGCTTAGCCTGGCAGCGCACACGTCTGGGCCAGTCGAAGCTGAAGAAGAGCGGCACCTCCGCCAAGCAAACCCAAGGAAACATGCCTACAAAGCAGAAATATATATGCATATAATAGAGATTAAGTCAGCTAGGCCCAAACCACTCACCTATGGAAAATAGACGCGAGTTCATCAAATGAAAACTGAGCATAAATGGAGTCACCAACAAACGCGTCTTCTCACACGTCATAAAGAACGCTATAGACAGATCAAAGAAGGCCGTGAACCAATGGATAATCAGCAGATCGATGAGCTCCCCATCCAAGAGCTGACGAAATGGCGCAAAGACCCAATGCTGACTAAGACTCGACATCGCATAGCCGGAGAGCCACTCGAACGAGAACTTCTTCAAGCCAGCGTACATGTAGAGCACAAAGAACTGAAACTTGATGAGAAAGTAATTCCAATAGGGCACCGCTCGGCGTAGCTCTGGATGCAGCCAACTGTCCAACGAGCTGAAAGGTCAGAGAATGACAAATAAGGTTTTGGAATGCGATATAGATTTATGTATATAAAGAAAACCCACCAATAGCTATTCGCACTCGTGAACAGCAGCAATGTGCCCACCAAGCCAAATAGATAGCTGTGATTATTCCACGCCGGCTTGTCCAGCAAGAAGATGTACCAGTAGCTCGTCACAAATGTCAAGCAGCTGCAGCGAAAGCGATATCCAAGCATAATGCCTATTGCGCCCAGCCACATCGCCAGATAGACGCAGCCCATCAGCGGATAAGCCAGAGCGTTTATTCCATTGAACAGTGGAAAGTGACAGTGATGAGGCTCGCCAAAACGCACGTCCAGCTGTCCGCCACCTCGCTCCTCTGCAATATCGATCAACATAGCCGCGCCGTAGAGCATCCGGAATACACCCAAGGCAGCGCCATCTACCGGTCGTTGCAGCCAGCTGCTAAAACTTTTCAAGTTAGCAAAATTGTGCAGCTCATGTCCAAAGCAAAGCTTGAAAAACTGAGCAGTAGGCGTGGACGTCGTCGCTGCCAACTCTGGGCTCGACTTGGGCGGCTCATCAACTACAGCCGTGGATTTGTGGTCTTCGATGTTGGCATCTGTTGCATTTGGCTTTGTAGGCTGTTTGCGTTTCGAATTAGTCATAGTGCGTGGATAGAAGGCAGCTTAAAGGAAGAGCCAGATGAGCTATAAACAAAGCTTTAAAGTATTCAAAGAGAGTAAGTTTTTGTTGGAATAAACTAATTAAATGTGCATTTTGGCTTATAATTTGCAATAAGCTTAATTTGATTTTTGCCATACATAAAAGTAGTTTGATAAATATTTGAACAATTTTTAGGAAATTAAATAAAAAATATATTTTTTTTAATTAAATGCATTTAAATATATTTTATAAACTACTCTCTTATTGCCCTTGCACCCATAATAAATTCTTTAAAAATTATTTTTTTTTGTAGAATTTATTGAAAAAGTTTGACATAAATACATGCATGCATATTGTTTGTATACTAAATATATAATATATGTTTTGTTTTGTTTTATTTCTCTTCCGTAAATAGAAATCTACGTTTGCTGTCTTTTTTTATATGTTTATGTATGTTATGAAGCACACCTCGGACGCATCCCATCCCCCCCATTTGTCCATATTCAAACTTTAACATCCGAAGCTGCGTTCATTGACAATTGTTGTTCGTGTTGGCGAAACGTTGTGTTTCGCGTACAAAAAAATACATCAATTACGAAATATATATATATGTGTATATAATATATTATTACATCTCTCTCTATATTCTTGACGTGAGTTTTTATTGCAACAAATTTTGCCCAGCTGCGCGTTGTTTTTTCTCGAACCCTTTTGAAAAGATTTCTCTATTTGTCACACTTCATATATAGTTGGGAATATAGTTGAAAATATATGTGTAATTTTGGTTTTAAATAGGTTCGCAAAATTTCTAGAATTTTTTGAGAACAAGCTTTGAAAATGCTTTAAACTACGCATACGAATACAATTATAGCTGAATATAGTTTTAAGTTTTTACGTTTTTTTTTGTTTTTGTGGTTTTAAAAGCTAATGCTTTGGTATTTAAAGTTAAAGTCGGGAAAATACATTAAAAAAATTGTAATTTTGAAAACTAAATAAAGTATTAAATTCATTGTTAAAAACAAAACTTTGGTTTTTGTTTTGGTGCCTTGCTGTAGTAGCTTAAATATGTTTATATTTATATTTTATTTTATTTTCTTTTCTTTTTTGAAATATTTAC
Source organism: Drosophila hydei (assembly GCF_003285905.1). Taxonomy (NCBI): domain Eukaryota; kingdom Metazoa; phylum Arthropoda; class Insecta; order Diptera; family Drosophilidae; genus Drosophila; species Drosophila hydei. Next base: position 2,080,407 of record NW_022045838.1, on the reverse strand, counting down.
GCTGACTAATATTTGACTCTGACTGCACATTTAATTGTTAAACTCTCGCTGTGTTTCGTCTTCTTTCATTTTTGTTTGCCATTAAAATATTATTTTTTTTGGTTTACATTAGATAATTTTTGACGCAACGCTAAAACATTTTAAAATGCATTTTCAAAGTTAATTCGTTAAGTATTTTTTGTTTTTTTGTTTTAGTTATGAGTAAGCTTTGAAAGTTGTTAGACAAAGTCCAAGTCGAGTTGTCCAAAAATTTTTGCATACAATTGTGAGCCAAACCGGCAAAAAAGATTCTCGAATGAAAAAACTGTTGTTGTTGTTATTGTTGTTATACGACCGGCAAGCAACCCCCATCCTCTCTCTCGCTCTCGCTCTCGCTCTCGTTCCGTTCTCTTAGTGCATTGCACCACCACCTTGTTTATTGATGCGCAGGCGCGCTCTCACGCTCACTCTGTCTCGCTCGCTCAGGTTGCCGCTCTCTCCTCTCGTTTTATATGCGATTCTGATTCAGCTGAGAGCGTGGCGTGAAGGGGCTAACCATAACACCACTCGGCCAAATAGCCTCGTTGAACAGCTCATTGAAACGATAGTCCGGTATGGATATTTTGAATTTGCAATATGACAATTGCGACAGATTGGCATCGTTCTTCACCAGCTTGGTGCATTTCACTAGATTCTTATTGATTTTCAGCTCCTCGGCCAAATGCTCGATAATGTCATCCTCACTGGTGTTTGTCGCAAACTTGCCCACCTGCACCCAGCGACCGTAGTCGCAGACGACCTGCAATCGATCCGAATTGCAATTGTTGCCAACGACAATTAGATTGTTCTGCTGCTGATGCTTTTTGCCATCGAGATTGTTCACGGGCTGATTGCCAAATTGGAAATACTGCTGGTACATGCGTCCCTGGATCTGATTGACGCCGTTGCACACCTTGTTCACCTTCTCCTCGATGGTGTGCAGCTTGGCGGACAATGCCTTCGACGATTGATTTTTGCACTCATCACAGTTGAACGATATCATCGGGTTCTTTTGTATCAAATCGTACATCGCATCGTCAATATTGACGCACGTGCGATGGAACTTCTTCAGACAGTCATCCGAATTGCAGATGATAATTGCATCCTTTGAGTTGATTGATTTCTTGCATTTTGGGCAATTTTCGGCCATGTTTGCACTTGCTTCTTCTTCTTCTTCTTATTTTTACTTTTTACTGTTTGGTTTGAGGAGAACGTCGACAATGTCGAGAAAAACACGCACACACTCAACACTCAACACGCACACGCACACATTTACTGTTAGATATATGCTGTCTGTGTGTGCACTCGCTGTCGACTCTGTGTGTGTGTGTGTGTGTGAGTGTGAGAGAAGTTTGCTAAAATTGTTGTAGAAAATGGGGAAACGCAACCGAAACTGCGAACCGTCCGCTGCGAAGTTTGCTGTTCAACTGAATGCCGAACCCTTAGAAAAGCTGCACTCTGCTCTGCTTCGACAATTAGGGGTGGCTTTTCTTTGTTGCTTTTTTTTTGTTCTATACTATGTTTTTTATCGGCCGCTGCCGCTGTGCCGCTCGTTTGTGCTTTTAACCACTATTTACTGGCCATATGATACTCAATTGATAGGCAAGTCATGCAATATTTATTTATTTTACTCTTCTTCTTGATTAGTATTATTTTTTTCTGGTTTCAATGCTCAAAGTTGCAACACTAGTTAGCGTTCAAATTGGGGAGCGCGTTGCACTTGTCTTAGACAGTGTTGTAAAGGTGCTGTGGACTGGAAACACCGCATGCAACAACTCTATTCAGATGGTAAGTTACAAGCTGCTTGTAAATATTTATTTATTTGTTTTTTTTTTAAGGCTTAAGAGTTGCCAGTTTTAAGTTTATAGTAAATATTTTTTATATTTTTTTTAAATATTTAATTACATTTAAAAAATATATATATATATAAAAAATTATAAAAAAGTAAGAAAAAAATAACTAACACAATATAAATGGTCAATGAGCAGACACTCAAAACTCGTTGGAGACTGACTTCTGATATTTTTACTACAGTAGAAACCTAAAAAATTATTTAATTATATGATATATAAAAAAATTTTAAAAGGGAAAGCGCCAAAAAATTGCGAAAAAAATTTATTGACGAAATATCCAGTCAATGGATGTTTTTAAAAATGAACATAAATTTAAATAAGTATCTCAAGTAATGAAACAATTTTGAAACTCTAACGACTTCTGTTCTATTAATTAATTTATTCATTTAATGGAGTTTTTCTTTCACTCCACTTACAATAAATATAAATAAACTTTTTTTGTTTACAATTTGCACATTTTAATTACCTGTTAGACAATAATTAAAGCTGCCTAGAATATGATACAGGCTAGTCATGCAGCAGCCCCATTTAGGTCTGGGCCATTTGTTTATGTTGAAAGCCTACTCTAGCTGGGCAAACAAACTCAAGCTCGTATTGCCCATGTCGTGGGTGTCAAATGAAATAAGTTCTCTCACCTGGTCTCGACTTAAGTGGAATACTCCAAACTTTGTGCAATTACAGCGATCGGTGATGGGGCAAGCACATGGGAACGAATTAACTTCCGCTATTCAATTGCAACTTTTCCGCTTTGCTGACTTTTCGCAACAGTTTGCGGCTGTGTAACGTGGCCAGGATAACAATTTCCTATCTGCTGCTGCTGTGCAAATGGGCAACAACAAGGAGAATACGCGAGCAACACTGTCCAGCAACTGAGGCTGGCTGCTCCTAGCTGTGCCTTATTTATACAACTCTAAAGCAGCTGCTGCTGCTGCTGCTGCTAGAGAGTGGGCTGCTCCAGTGGATGGGCTGTTTGGATGGTGGCGGACAAGTGTCGGCGCAGGTGGGCGGGGGTGTTGTTTGCGCATGTCTTTGCACACATAAAACGAAAGATGAGGCAAGCTGGATGGCGGCAGAGAGAGAGATAGTGAGAGAGAAAGTGAGAGAGGGGTCTTTCCGTCCTCCCTTCTTTGTACATAATAATAATAAACTATATAAAGTCCTTCTGCAGGTTAGCGTAGGTGGTGGAGTAGGGGGCGAAATGCAAATAGCGTTAACAGGTGTAGTGGCAGCTGCGCCAGCGACTCATAGCAGCTGTTTTCGTTTGCCGCGGCTAGCAACGCCTCATCTGTAATTGGGTTTCATTAGCGGAGCCGAGGGAAGCCGTTTCCGTTTCCCTTTTGTTTTTATTTTAGCCCTTGTTAGCTGGAATTTGCCGTGTGCTCCAGTTTTGGTGTCAATAGATTTTAATCAGGTGTGGCAAGCGTGGTAAACAGGCAACCCATCGCCCACCTGCCTGCCTACGTTCAGCTGATTTAAATATCTCGCCTCAGCCTCTCAGTCTCTCAGTCTCCTGGTCTCCGCTATATTTGTATTCCGCTTCGCTTTTATTATTGTCCTCGTTGCCAACTACGTCGTGTGCTCAATTGTTATTTATGTATGCAATACGCACGGCACCCACGTGTGCCTCGATACTGGATACAAGGATGTACCTTACAGCGTACAGGATACACAGGATATAGAGGATATAGAGGCTGCTAAGTGCGTAGTTTCTCTTCATTTACGTTTGCCAAGTTTAATTTAAGCACTAATTTCTATGCTTAACTATTTTTAGACCTTTGACAGCTGAAATTTTTGTTAATGGTTGTAGTAGTTGCTGTTGTTGTTGCTGGTGGCTGTTGCTGCTGCTGACGTTTGCTGCACTGCAGAGTGTGAGGAAACATGAAAATGCTTTTTGGCCCAATCTACAAAACAATTCAAAGTCAAAACTTTATATTATTTATATCAGTGTATTTAGTTATATACAAATTCGCTTGCATATTCGCCTTAGGGCCAAAGCACAGCCTAATATTAGTTTATTTTCAGTCAGCGTGTGGAAAGTTTTTATTTAGAAAGCTTGATTTAAAGTTTGAATTTAGGCAAGAAATTTTGAGAATGGGTAAATTTTCATTTGAGCTTGAATATTTAAATATAAATTGAATGATATATAAACAAGATATTCTTGCACTTAAATTTGCTAATGTTATGCATGAATCTAATGAAATTTATTTTGAAATTATTTAAAAAATAAAATGTAAAAAATTAAATTTTCAAAAAATATAGAAAATATGAATGCCTTTAAATTGCTTATAATTTGGAAAAGTTTTGGTCCTATTGATAATATACTCAATTAATATGATATGATATAAGACATAACTTTTATAGAAAATAACTTAACTTAACTTAATTTAAAAACTATTTTTATTTATTTTTTATCAATTAATCAATGCAAAGGCAAGTCATAGAAAAAAGCCTAAGCATTTCTGAGTGTTTAAAAATATATTGTGAGAATTTTGATTTAAAAAATATATAATATTAGACTTAAAAATCATTTGAAGTTCGAATTGGATCCCCAAATCGACTAAACTCTATGCTGAGTTAAATAAATATGTCTTGAGTAATTTATTTTCTATAGTTGAATTTTCCATAAATTAAAGTGGATTTCTTCTTCAAATTGATTCACTTATAAAGAAAACCAATTTACGCTGATTTCCCATTTTCAATGGGTTCTGGGTATAAAAATGTAACTATCTAGGACTCCCTACTGTCAACACTTTCGACCCTGAGCAAGTGCATTGCTTTTGGCATAAATACACAGACTCATAGACTGCTCAAACCAAGTGCCCTTACAGCACTAACTTTCAAGTTCACAAACACATACATTACATATTTTACACAGAGCTCGTTTGGAATGCAGCTCACACAGCGTTTGTGTATTGGCCTAGGCAGTTGCTTCTTTAAGCGCCTACTGCATATGTTACATATGTGTATATAGCATTTGTCTTTACTGTAAAGTTGGTATTATTGAAGCTAAGCAACAGCACCTTCGTTCGCACTTCATTTGTAAATTGTTCGTTGTTCGTAGTTAGCCATTCAGTTTTTTTGGTCTTGTTTAGCCATTCAAGACTTCACTTTGCTTAGGTTTATGGCTGGACACTGAGAGAGACACCCACATACCTATTAACCTTTATTGAAATGTATCTGTAGCATTACGTATGGACTTGCTTGCGAATTCTTCGCCAACTGCAATTGCGCAAAAGCGCCTGACTGAGCGCACGGGGCGTATGTGTAACACACACACGATCAATTTTTATGTTTGTAGCTTGAAATCAAAGCAAAACCAAATCGAAGCGCAAATTCCAAAATACAATTAAAGTGCGAGGCGTTGAATCTCATTTAGAAAATGCAATTTCAAGTTCAAATCGAAAATCGCTAACTATTTGGTAGCACATCACTCATACGCCGCATAGGCGCTGGCGCGACCTGTGCTCTGACCTTCCGACAATTAAGCGAATATGTTGCACGTCGCCAATTACGGCAAGCTGCATTACACTGTTTTTTTTTTTTTGGCAATTGAAATGCGCGTGCCACAAATCGAAAACAAAACAAAATCTGGTTGCTCTGTGCTCTGTGCATCATCACTTTTGGTTGCCTTAAATTGTGTAACTGGGGCAAGCATCGCATATCCCTAAACAGGGAGGGTGTTTTGGCCTGACTGGCATTGACACTGATACGCTTATGCTCGAGCTGATCATTCGTAAAATTGGCCAGCGATCGCTATCGCAATCGCCATCGGAATCGCGCTCGCGTCAGCGTTCCCCTTTGCGTATAAATATGCGACGCATGCCTCGCAGTTTGTCAAACAACGAGACGCGTTCGACAGCTGCGCATTTCCAATACCCAATCGAGGCGAGTCGTGTTGTTAAGTGAGTGCTTGAGCGGATTAGAATGATGTGCCGTGCGCTGTTCGTGCTGCTGTTGGCGCTTGTGGGCGCCAGCCATGCGGCGACCCATGTCAACATCTCCATAGCCCAACAACCAGCCACAAATCCGGCTGATGTTAGCTTCATTGATGGAGAAGCGCCAGCAGAGCTGAAAGCGGGTCCATACAGAATGCAGCAGGAGCAACGCTTTGCTAGATTGCAGGAGCGTCCGCAGCAGCAGCAGCAGTCACAGCAGTCACAGCAGTCCCAGCAGCAGCAGCAGCAGCAGCAGATGCAGTCGCAGGCACAGCAGCAAATGCAATCACAGCAGCAACCTCTCACTGCACGTCAGGGTTTAGGTCTGCAGCCAGCTCAAGCTGTTGCAGTCAATCCCAATGCTCGCCAGCCACGTCGTCGTGTGCACAGTCGTCGTCCCTCGCTGCACCAGCAGCCGCCACACAGCGGACAATTCCGTCAACGCAATCAGCAAATGCGCCAGAATCAGGAGTTCGAGCGTTACATACAGTCCTATCATAGCCATGGACCCTCCGTGGAGACTGTGAGTTAGAGATGTGGAGCATCAGTATAAGCCTCGCTAACATATTGTTTTACCTCTTACAGGTCTTTGAATCCTCGAGTCCTTCGCCTCAGCGCTATACGCAAAGCAGCAGCAGCAGCAGCAGCTCCAGTTCCAGTTCCTTAGCTGACGACGATGCTGTTTCCATCGGCGGCAGCAAATCCCAGCAGTTGCGCATGTTTGAACGTCAGGTAGTTGCGCCTGTAGCTCAGCAAGGTCAGAGCGCCAATGTGGAGCAGGCGCCCGATAGCAAGCCCATCTATGAGCCACAGGCACCGCTGCCAGCTCCAGTGCAAGTTGCTTCCATTGCGCCCGCAGTTAGCTCCAGCTCCAGCTCCAGCTCTAGCTCCAGCTCGGTTGCAGCGCCAGCTCCTGCGCCTGCCTCAACTCCCAATGACGTCAAGATTGTTAGCAACAACTTTGAGCCTTCCTACGAGCCTTCCTCCTTCGACAACAGCTACAATCGACCCAGCTACGACCAGGGCGGCTACAGCTATGACGATTCTCAGGTGGATTATCAGGATCAGTATCCACCAAATGTAGATGACGCTTCTAGCTATGATGACTACGCTGACCAGTCAAGTGGCTATCTGCCACCACAGCGAGGGTATGCGGCGCCTGCACCACCACGCCCCATTGTCACCAAGACCATACAGATTGTGCAGCCGGCGCTGAAGGCCAAGAAGTACGAAGTGCGTCATCCAGCTATCCAAAAGGAATTCTACGACATCGAAGAGCGTGTGGTCATTAAGCCAGCAGGCACGTTGGTTGTTGAGCTCGATCATCCCGTGGCCAAGATACCGAGAGGTGAGACGTTGCTGCCTCTGGGTCATCCACATCCTGCAGTGGCTTCCGCCTACAACAACAATGGACAGGTGCAAACGCAGAGCTACAACAACAATGGCAATGAGTTTAGGCCATCCTATGAGGCGACACCCAAGGAGCAGCCACTTGGCACTACAATCGGCTCCAGTGTGACGACCATGCCCAGCTACGACCAGGCGCCCAAGGATGACTATGTCGAAGCGCAATTGCAACTACAGCCAGGACAAGGCAGCGATGTGCTCGATGGCAATCGTCAGAGCTTGCCAAGCCCCAGTCCCAGCTCCAGCTCCAGCTCTAGCGCTACTTCGAGCGATGGCAATGGCAATCAATATCAGATCAATAAGAAGCATCTCACACCCAAGATGCTGACACGCGTAGAGCCCGAGCAACAGCCTGACTACGAGTATGGACGCAGCGAGGCTAGCTACCCGCCGCAGCGTAGCTATCAGCGCAATAACTACAATCGTGCCTCATATCAGACTCCCAGCAATGACGATTACTTCAGCGGCGAGTTTCTGGCCAATGCCAATGCTGGCAATGTGGAGGCCAAGCCAGCCCGCTTAGAGGAGGCACCGCCACGCCCGCAGATCATCAAGCACGAGCACAAGATTCATTTGCCACCATCACAGCACAATATTTACCTGGGTCGCAGTCGCCAGCCAGCGCTCAAGGAGCGCCGTATTACGGAGGTGCAGGAGGTGCCTGCAAGTGTGGCAGAGCTGAAGCCCTATTTGCGCAACCATGCTGGACCCACTGTGGTTTATGCCAAGTCAACGGTGCGCACCGCTGCGCCACGCAACTTCTACCAGCAGTCGTCACGGCAGCGCAGTCCACTGGCCGAAGAGCTGGAGTACAGTGCTCCATATTCACGCATGCGTTACGATCCGGAGCTGGAGTCGTCCAGCGGCCGTCTGGTGGAGGCAACGAAGCAGCCAAAGCCAGCTGCCAAGGCGCAAATTAATTTGCAAATACCACATCAGGACGATCGCGATCAATCCATTGTGGCCACGGCAACAATTACGCCTCTTAAGCCGGACTGTGATCAGCAGCAGGAGCAGCAGGAGCAGCAAGAGGAGCGATCCTCCCGCTTGCAGCAGTACCAACAGCAGCAGCAGCAATTCCAGCGTTTGGTAGAGGCACCCGCACCCGTTGTGGCCACCACACAGGCCACGCCCACGCCCGCACAGCCCCCTGTGGATGTGGATGTCTCACTGAATGGCGCCGCAGGCCATCTCAATCGTCATCTGCAGCCCAATGAGCGCGTCATCTCAGCCACAGCGGCACCCACCGATGCGGCTGCCACCAGCGAAACATTCCACAAGCGCCGCATTGTGGTCAATCATCCATTCCAGACGGTGCGCGAGGTGGTCGAGCATGAGCCCATCACCAACTATCATCAGATACAGGTAAATGAGCCCGCGTCACCTGCTCTCTATCATCAAGCCGCCTACTACCAGCAGCCGATGCAGACGCACGGAAATCTCGTTCAATTCAAGTCGACATCGACTCATGGAAATCTCTATTCGCAGTATGGCTAAAGCAGAAAACTGATCGAACTCGTTATAGAGCCGGATTTGTATAGTTGACTCCACGAATTTTTGTTTTTGTTGCATTTTTTTTAGAATAAGGAAACACGAAAAGTATCCAAAATCGGTGGAAGGGCCCTTTCCATATAATATCGATCTTATCTATACGCATATATGTTAACCGTAGATGTTAGAGTTAAGCGATGATTTACTTGCCAGCAATAAAATGCATATAAAATGCTACAAAACTAAGATTTTCTATTTGCTGAATGAAAATTTGATTTTCGAAGATCGCTCTGCGAGCGCCATCTATTGTTCAATTTTTGGCGATAACAGTGCGAATGCAGGGCTAAGTTTAACTGCGTGTAATAGGCAGACATATTTAACATATGTCTATTGTGAATCACTGAACTTCATTCATAAAACATGAATTCATTGATATAACCGTAGCTCAGTTAAATAAATTGAAATCTTCGACTTGTTTCACATATAATATAATAATTTTTATTGGTTTTGTTTACTTTCTTTTTTGATTTTGTTTTTACGAAAATTATATTTAAGCATAGGCATACAACGAACAAACTTACAGTTACATATTCTTTTATAATGCAATTAAGACATTGACTGTTTAATATTATAATTGTTTAAACTTTTCGTTCAGCATTACACGACACAATTTTTAGTGCACAATTATTTTATTTTTTTTTATATGTTTTGTTTCAAATTTTGTTTGCAATGCCGCAATATATGGGTTAAGTATTAAATATTATATCATTTATATATGTCTATAAAAAATACAAAAACAATTGACGATCAACTTTCCAATGCAATTGTCGAATATGAAATTTTGTTTAAGCTTAGCTGGAATTTATATGTTTAATTTTGCTTCACTGTGGCGGCGTTTGACTCGAACGGCGTTTATCCTTCTCCTTCTCCTTTTCCTTGTCGCCCTTGCGACCAAAGATGCGGAACATACCGCTGCGACGCTCATCTTTGCTCTTGCTGCTGCCCTTCACACCCGAAACGGAGGAAATGGACTGAGCTTCGCTCTCGCTCGAACTCTCCGCTGATGCGCGCGTATAGCTTATCGAATCGGGTTGCAGCGAAACGGGTCGGTTGCTCTCAAAGCGCGTATTGCCCCAACCTGTGCGTAAGACACGAAGATGAAGATCATTAGCTAATGCGAACAGAGAAAGCTGAGGGCAAATGTGCATGCAAACTTAAAAGAGCGTATTTGTTAACATAAAAGAGTGTGTGAGTGTGCATATATAGTAAACAGATATAAATATATATATATATATAAAGAGAGAGAGAGAGAGTGTGTAACTTAAGTATACTTTGCAAACTCGTGCGCAGATAGGATCGACGCGTTATTTTCACCGCTTTCACAGTTGAACCTTCACAATTTTATATTTTTAGGCATGCAAATCAAAGAGAAACAAGAAGAAGAGAAAGAAAGAGAGCTAAAGTACCAATAACCGCTACACTTCGCATTCAAGTACAACTAGAATATATATATAAATATATAGAGGCAAGCCTTATCATATTAGGATAACTCTGTTTGTGTACCGATTCCGTCGTTATTGTTATTTAAATGTAGACCCATATAGCTTGGATTACTGATGGCGTTATTATGCTCAACGGAGCCCGATGATGATTTTGTTGATGATGTTGGTGAGGAGCTCGTTAAGTGCCAAACCGTGCGGCTACTTGTCGCATGTTGTTGTTGTATTGTTGTTGTCGTTGTCGTAGTTGTTGTTGAGCTGTGAATATTACCATTGCCATTGCTGCTCGCATTGCTGCTCGAGTAGTTAATCGTTCGTTTTGTCGCGCTGCTGCTGCTGCTGTTGTGACCGTTGTTGTTGTTGTTGTTGTTGTTGCTGCTGCTGTGGCTGTAGCTGTTGCCAGGCGCATGCGCCTCCATCTCAATGAATTTGCGCGTCGAATCGATACGTCCAGAGGGCACCCTTTGTGGGGATGCCAAGTGTTGCTGCTGCTGCTGCTGCTGTCGTATAATGTTGTTGTTGTAGTAGTCGGGTTGTTGCTGCTGCTGATTGGCTGCTGCATTGAACGCATTGATGCGCTGTTGCACCTGCGCCGCATGTGAAGATTGATGGCTATGTGGATGACTACTGCCCAATGGCGGCATCGTGGTTGGCAATGGCGGCGGATTATCTAATATATATGTATACGCGTCGAGTTTTTGGAAAGGTACACGTTGTTTACAATGATGTATATGTGGTTGTGTGTGTGTGTTCATGTGTGTGTTGTGTGTGGTACAAACACAAATAGCTTAATGCAGTTAACTTCAGTGTTAACTACAGTGGGTGGCTAGCCCCTCGACTACTTACCCGACTGTCTGGATTCGCTGCTACGTATTAGAACGCCGCTGTCATCTCTGCTATTGCCATTCTGGGCGGGTAGCGTGGCGGCTCGGCCATCGGTAAGATCTAAGATATAATTTGTTAGTCAACTACTATATAGTTACCATATAGAATTACTTACCATTGCTGGAACTTTGGCGATTACGCAGCATTACCAAATTCTCTTGGCTCTGACGTTGGGTGGCCACAGGCGGGGCTCCTCGTGGTGGTATCGGTGGCTTCTGATCGAAAGCTGTTGAGGGTGAACTGGGCTGGGATATTTGCTGTTGCTGTTGCTGCTGCTGTTGCAACTGTTGCTGTTGCATTTGTCGCTGCAGGAAGGCCATTTGAGGCGTGGCTGTGTCTAACGTATGACCACTGCTGGAGCGACGCTGTGAGTCTGGCGAGGAATTGCGCGAGCTAACGGGCGATTCCATATTGCTGCTCACCTTAATGTCCGGCGAACTGTTCGATTGTTGCTGTAAGTGGCAGATGCAAAACGACAAATCAATAAATCAATTACCTAGGCACACATTGCGGGTAAAATGCTCACCTTCATCGATTCATCGTAGCTCAACAGCTGTAGATTTGGTGGCAGACTAGCGTGGAAGGATATCTTGCGTACCCAATCGTTCAAAATGTCCAGTGATGGTGCCTCGAAAAGGAACTCCGAACCATCGGGCAACTTTAGGCGGAACACATACTTCTTCTTTGTGTAGTCATCGGCGCGTTCGCACTTGGCACCCAATATATTTACTGGGGCCGTGGCCGTCTTTTGCTGCAGGAAATCATTCTCGTCCTTGAAGAAGCAAACCAATTGGCCGCAGAGTACTGTATGGAATTGCTTCCAGGAGCGCACGGGCGCTTTCTTGCCTCCAGATTGCAGTCCATGCTTGCGTTCCAGCATGCCCTGAATCTCTACGGGTGGCAAATCGAAGCCCTCGCCCTTTTGGTTTTTGCGGAAGGACTGGGCACGACGACGCGTAGTAAAGGATGGCGTGCGTTTCGCTTGCTTGGGCTGAACTTTCATGCTCTCGGCACGCTTCACATTTGCATCGGCAGATCCACGTCTCAAACGATCTCCGAACATGCCGCTGGAGCTGCTCTTTTGCAGGTTCAGATGCTCGTCCACATGTTGATCTGGGAATGGTGGACGCAGCTGTGTTTGTGAAATAGCTGGCGACTGGGTTGCACTACCTGGTGTACTGGCGCTGCTGTTGATGCTGCCGCCACTAATTGTCACCATGGGCGCGGAGAAAATGGGCGTCTTCTCTTGGGCAGCGGCATTGTTGCGATGCTCCTGTTGCTTTTCGGCACGTCGACGCTCATCATTGAGACGTTGCAGTTCCTTTTGCTTGAGCTGCTCAAGGCGTTCCTTTTCTAGACGCTCCTTCTCCTTCAACTTGGCCAGCTTTTCGTGCTCCAGTTGCTTGCGGAAACGCTGTTCGAGGAGCGTAATACGCTTGATCGCCTGGAATTTCTCCTCCTGTGCGGCCACAGTCTTCTCAAAGTCCTCGTGACGCCGCAACAAATCCTCCACCTGTGGTATAGAGTCACCCAGCTTGGCATCCTTCAGCTGTGGCTCGCGACTGCTAATCCATTGCTCCAGTATCTCGGCATCCTTGAGGAACAGCTGTGTGTCCAGATTAAGCTCATAAATCTCCTTACGCTGCTGCAGTGTTTGCTCGAGCAGCTCATGACGGGATTGCAGCACCTTAATCTTATCCTCCACCTCATGGGCGAGGAAGTGCTTCTCCTTGATCAGCTTCTGTCCGTTGGCCGTAAAGTTGGCAAAGGTTTCGTCACGTGCACGGATCTCGGCATGATGATCCTTAATACTGGCCAGCAATAGCTCTGCGCCGGCCACACTGTTGGCCAGCTCCGGCGCTGTGATCTTGGCCAGCATCTCATTGATCCAGGCAATCAGATCGCGATACTCATCGAAGTACGATTGCAGCTGTTCAGCCTGGTTCAGTTTGCCCTTGCGTGCATTTGTCTTCTCCTTCAGATCCGTCCAGGCTTCCACTGTCTCATCGCGCTTCACTTCGATATGTTCGCGTGCATCGGGATAAATCTCACCCAGCTTAACTGCTTCGGCTAGCACTGAATCGACCTGTTCCTTGATGGCCACAAGTTCGCCCTCAAATACTTGATGTTTGCGTCCCAGAGCTTGGATGCTCTCCAAATCCTGGCCATAATCCTCAGAAATAAGCGAGGCATCCTTCTCGTTGATCAGCGAAATCGTTTCATCAGCGACACGATCATAGACGTGCACCTGTTTGGCTCCGGCAAGCGCATCTTGGCGTGCATTCACCAAGTCCTTGAGCTCATCCCACAACTGTTTCGTTTCGTCTCGTTTAGCCTTAATGGAGTTGCGATAGGGATTGTTCTCCTGGATCAGACGATCGCCGCGCTCCAAACAGGCCTCAACACGCGCCTCATTGGCATTTAGGTTGGACACAAATGACTCAAAGGCTAGCATCAGCTGCTCTACATGCTCCACATCCTCGCCATAATCCTCGCTGGCTGTGACAGTCATTTGATCGCCCACCCATTCGTGCAGCTCCTCCGTCTCACGCACGTATTCAAAGAGCTTCTTGCACTCGGTGAGTCGCAGCTCACGATCCTTGGCCAGACGTAGTAGCTCAGCATATTGTTGCGTGACGGCACCGTTCTTCTCCTGTATATTGGCGCTGTCAAAGTGATTGCGTTCGATGAGGCCCGTGGCCAGCTTGTTGACCTTGTCGATGGAAGGCTTGAAGGAGATCAGCTCGCGCTGCAACACCTCCAGTTTCTTCTGATGCGTCTGCACGGACATTTCATCGCGTCCATAATCGCTGCTGGTCAAAATGGGCCGCTTCTCGCGCATCCAGGCATCCGCCTCGTTGGCCTCCACATAGAACAGTTGACTCTCTACGGCGTCCAGCAGACGCAGGCGCCTAATTGCAGCCAAATCGCGGAGCTGGACGAGTTGCTTTTGTAGCAGCTCCGATTTGTATTGCAGCTGCTCGCTGGCAAAGTGATTGTCGCGTATCATTTGCTGGCCGCGCTGCAGTAGCGCCTGGATTAGCGGTTCCTGTGATGTTAGCTCTGCTTCTAGTGCATTGTGTTTCTTCTGCAGACCCTGCACGGCCAACAGACTGCTGCCCAGATCCTGGGATCCAGCAATTAGCTGCTTCTCGGCCAGCCATTGTAGCTCATCTTCGGCATCGCGCAGGAACTGCTGTAGACTGAGCGAATCCTCGAGGTTCTCGCGTCTTATGGTAATTGGTTCGTGCAGCGTATTGTAGCGCTTGATGGTGGCCATCGCACGCTCGTGAATGTCGTGCTTGAGGAAATGATCCAACTGGAAGAACTGTTCGTCTTTGATCTTCAGCTGATCGGACAGTTCGTTATGATGCGCCACATCGGCTTCGAGACGTTCGTGCTTCTTCAGCAGATTGCTAACCGTGGCCAGATCCTTACCATAGTCCTCACTAGACAGCTGCATCTCCACATCGTCCATCCAGTTGTTGAACTCATCGACGCTGCGATTGAAGGCTAGTGCTTCATGTGCCTGGTGTAGCTTCTCCTTCTTGGCATTGGACGCTGCCTTCAGCTTGGCCCAGTCGCCCTCAAGCAGTTGCACCTGCTGTGCGATCTCATCCTTGGCAAAGTGCTCACCCTTGATCAAACGCTCACCTTCACTGATGACAGCCTGCACACGTGGTGTATTGCTCAGTAGTTCGGCATCGAACGCCGTGTGCTTCTGAATTTTGCTCTGTAAATTGCTTGGCTCGCGATAATTCTCATCCAAGGCCACCTGTAGCTTCTGCACCAGCCAGCGATCGATCTCGTAGAGACTGCGGAGGAACTCCTGCAGCTGCAATGACTGCGTAAGACGATGTTTACGCTCGGCGGATTGCTCCAACAACTTCTTCTTGCGTCGCAGCACGTAAGCCAACTTCTCACTTATCAAATCGCCATCCTTCGGGTCACCCTCCAGTATGCTATTGGCGAACTTTTGCAAGGCATCCACATGATCTGCATCGAGCAGCTTCTCAAAGGCATCGTGCTTCTTGACCAAACGTTCGACGGCTGTGTAGGAATCGCCTAGATCGTCGTTGTTAAGGAAAGCCTCCTTGTTGGCCAGCCAGAGCTCAACCTGTTCAACCTGGGCCTTGAACAGCTGCAACTGATGGGCTTCGGTGAGATCGCGTGCCCGCTCACTCCACGCATCATGCAGTGTCTGATGCAACTCCTCCAGGGCGCGCAGATACTGCTTCACATTCTCCGATTGATTGGTCTGTCCGATAAGCTGCTCGCCGTGCTGTTTCAGCGCCACGAAAGCCAGATCACGTCCGTCGATCTCCACCTTGCGCTCCTGGTGCAGCTCAAGCTGCGTTTCGCAGTCGTTAATCGTGGACGGCGCCTGGGTGGCATTCATTTTCTTAACCATATCATTTACCCACAGTTCCAACTCCCTAACATCCGACACAAACTTGTGCACCAAAAACGCTTCGTTCAGCACAGTCTGCCGTTTCACAGAAAGGCCCTGCAGATTGCTCCAGGACTTGTGCAGCTCGTTAAGCTTGCGCTCAATAACCTGTGCACCACGTTCGGGGTATTTGCGAATAAGAAATTCGGCAGCGGTCTCATGCTCATCGATCTTTTGCTTCACAGCAGACATGTCGCGCTCTAGCGCCTCCTCGCGACGGATCAGTGCTTCGACAGCAGCCAGATCACGGCCTGTGTCCGCAGAGCTCATGGCCAGCGCCTTCTCGGCAATACGTTCCGCCGTATCGTCCACATCGCGATTGAAGACATGTATTTCATTGGCACCTCCGAGGAGTGCACGATAGGCATTCAGTGCACCCTGAAGCTGGCGCCAATTGTGATTGAAATCGCGCCTGCGCTTGTCCACACTCTGCGTATCCTCTGGCAGCTGTGCCTGATTGATTAGCTTATCGGCCAACAGATTAATATGCTTAACGCGCTGATCATCCACACGCATGTCCGAGTCGACGTCGTCCAGTTTGCGCATCAGTGCATTGCAGTGTTCAAGATCACGACCCGTATCGCTGGCCTGTACCATCATTTCCTTGTCGCGTATCCATGCTTCGATCTTGTCGAGCTGATTGTTGAATTCCAATATGTCTTGGGCCTCCTCTAGGCCGCGTCCACGCTGATCCAGCTCAGCGAGCAGACCCTGCCAGGCGGCCAGCACACGTTCAATGGCTTGCTTGATTTCTGGTGAGGATTCGTGCTGCTTGCTTAGCAGTATGACGCCCGTGTCCTGAATCTCCTTGATGCGGCCCTGATTGGCAGCCACTTCGGCCTGGAAGGCCTGATGCTTTTGCAATTTCTTAATCTTCTCATCCAGATTGGTGACCTCGGCATAGTTAGCCGCATCCGCTTCCAATTTCTTTTGCTTCTCATTGATCCACGACTCTGCTTCGGCACAATCCCGCACAAACTTGGCATAGAGCAAAGCATCCTCCAGCTTGTAACGTCGCACGGCGCATAGGTCCTTTACCTTTTGGCGACGCGCCAGAACCCCTTGAAGTATCGTCTGTATATTGGCGCTATCGTAGTGACGCTGCTCGATAAGCTTGCGTCCATGTTCTTGGAGCAATGCTACCTTTTCCTCTTGCGTTTGAATGACACGCTCGAACTCGTCGTGTTTCTTGATCTGGTTCTGTACGTCCTCCACAGTTTGACCGAAATCGGAACTGCTGAGTGCCGCTTGCTGTGTGCTGGATAAATTATCGATTTGTTTGGCATCGCGCAAGAAGCAGAACAAGTCAATTTTCTGCTCCAGCATAATCTTCTTCTTGTTCCAGGCTGCGTGCAACTTCTGTCGTTCATCCAGCATAGCCGCACACTTCTCCTCCACATCGGCGGCCGCATAGTGTCCCGTTTGGACCATCGAATCGCTGAGCTCATTTAGATATCGGAATTTATCCTCACGTGCCTCAATCTCACCATAGATCGCATCGTGCTGTATCTTGAGCGCTGTGGCGCCTGCTGCATCACTCACATGCTCCTCAGCTTGCAGAGCGGCGCGTAGATTCGCCGACCAGGACACAATGTCACGTACATCTGTGAGGAACGTTTGCAAATCGGAGCTGGCAGCCAAACGATCACCACGTGCCGTTGAGCGTTCCTTCAGATCATTCCAGGCAGCCACGACCTTATCCTGTTGCTGTGCAATGGCTGCAGCATTCGAAGGATATTTGGCCTGCAGTCGCACCGAATCCTCCACCAGCATCTGCAGCTGAGCCTCCAGTGCAACCAGATCATTCTCGAAACCTTCGTGCTTGCGCAGAAGGGCTAAAGCCGAGTTCAAGTCCTTGCCCAGCTCGGAAGAAAGCGCGGCATTCTTGTCCTGTATGCGGAAAAGCGCCTCGGCAACATCGCGATGGAAGCGATGAATTTCGCCAGCGGCATGCAGTTTTTGTTCGCGTTGCTTGAGCAGCTTCAAGAGATTCTCCCAAGACGTTCTGAAGGAAAGAAATGGAAAGTATATTAGGTGAATACTTTGATCATAAAATGGTGCGCTTACCTCAGTTGTTCCTGTCTCTTTTCTACCTCATTGGCATAGGAGCTCTCCGAATCGATGAGTTTCCTGGCCAGCAGCTCACACTGATCGACACGATCAGCGCCTACCTCAACGCGATGCTTGACATCATCAAATTTATTCTGCAGCAGCTGCAAATGCTCAAAGTCCTGGCCGTAGTCCTCTGAAGATGCCGTCTGCTCCTGTTCCCTTATCCATTGCTCCACCTCGTCCGACTCTAGGAAGTATTCATGCTTGGACAGACTCTCCATTAGGCGCATCTGCCGCTGTGAGGCCAACTTGTGTAGAGATTTGAGCATTTTCTCGATTAGCTGCTGTTTGGCTGCCAGCACTTTGCTATCGGGATGCTGGGCAGCCACCATGGCGGCACACGTGTGTCCCATTTCGGTGACAATGCCCGAATATGTGTCCAACTCCAGTTCGATGGTCTTGTGTTTGGTCAGCAACTTGGCAGCCGAATCGCGATCCCTACCGTATTCGGTAGATCGCAGGGCATTGTTGCGTTCACCCAACCAGGACTCAATCTCGCCGGCATCGAACAGATATTGCTGTGCTTTCAGAGACATTTCAAGCTTGCGCGAACGTTCACCGCAATGCAGATCGAGATCCTGCCACGCCTCTTCCAGCTGCTTGCACAAGCCCTCCACGTTCTGTTGCTCTGGATGCTCTTGGGCAATAAGAGCTTGACCCGCCAGCAGCGCCTTATTGATCATAGGCTGATGACCCTTAATCTCGGCCTCCAGTTTTTTGTGTTTCTTGTACAGCGATTGCGCTTGATGCAGATTGTGGCCCAGTTCGTTTGACTTCGCAGCAGGCAGATGATCATTGATCCATTGGAATTCAGCATCCAGTTCAAAGACAAATTTATGGAAATTCAGACTCTCCTCCAGATTATCGCGACGTCTCTGTGTGGGATCGCGTAGATCCTTGAACCGTTGTTGCAGCTCCTTTGTCTCGTCCTCGATGTTCTTGGCATTGAAGTGACCCTCGTGGGCCATGTCATCACCCGTGGAGACCAGCTCCGCAACCTTCTGATCCCAAATGGTTATCTCTGATTCGAGCATTTGCTGTTTGTTGATCAGATCTTTGCAGCTGCGCAAATCGTTGCCCACATCCTTGCTCATGAGTGCCAAATCCAGCTCATCCACCTTCTTCTTGGCATCCTCGATGGCACGATTGTGCTCACGCTGCGAGGCAGCCTGCTCCAGTTTGCGACCCTTGTCCTCAGAGAGTGCTAACAGATCCTTCCACTTCTTGTTCAAATCGACCACTCGATGTTCCACTTCGGGAACACGATTCTCGGCCTGAATCAAGGCTTGGGCATCTTTGTTTACATTGCGCAGCTGTCCCTCGTTTGCGCGCAGTTCACGCTCAAAGGCCTTGTGCTTCTGTAGCTTGCGTGGCAGATTGCTCAGATCGCGATAGCTTTCATCGCCAGCAATTTTGGTCTTGTCCTGCAGCCAGGCTTTCAGATCATCCGCTTCAGCGGCAAACTTGTGATAGTCCTTGGAAGCTTGCAGCAAACGTTTGCGGTCAAAAGCGCGATCCTTGACTGCCTTGCGCTTGCCCAGCACCTGATTACGGCGATCGGAAATGCTAAAAGAGGCGAAGAAGAGAATATATATAGGATACGTATGTCAATTATTACATTGAAGTCGCTTACTACTTGGCGTCGTAGTGATCATTGGCAATTAGTTTATCTGCATTGTCTGAGAAGCCCTTTAGTATCTTGTCCTGTGCCATTAGGCTCTTCTCAAAGTCCAGATGACGCTTGAGTATGGCTTCCACCTCATCCAAAGAGGACTGTAGGTAAGGAAAATTTAATTTCATAGCCGTAACAATTTGAGAACTCTTTACTTACGCCCAGATTGTTGTACTCGAGGAACGCTTCGTGGCTCTTGGTGGTGGCATCGATCTTGTCCGCTTCGCGATTGAACATTTGCAGCTCGACGCACTGCAGAAGCCACTTTTGTTTCTCACTCCAGCCACGATGAATGGCATCCTGCTCGGCCTTCAGGCGTTCGATTAGCTGCACTGTCTCTGCCATGTTGGGTTTGCCATCTGAGAGCTGTTTACCCAGTTGGATAACCTCGACAAACTCATTGTCATGTGCCTTGATATCATCGCCCAGATCGTTGTGCTTCTTCAGCAAATTATTTGCTGTTTCCACATCCCTCGCAGACTCATCGGCATTCAGCTGATCCTTAACGGAATCAATCCATGCTAGCAAGGTCTTGGCGCTGTTGTTGAAGATCTGTTGGCCGACTTCGCTTTCGATGCGGGCTCGCAACTCGCTGCCGCGCAGTTGTACCTGTTGCCACATATCCTGAACCTCCTGTTGGCGAGCATTGACATTGTCACGCTCAGCGGGATAGGCGTTCTTCACTGAATTGCCCAGGTAGGTGACACGATTGACCTTGTCCTCCACGGGCGCCAGTTCGCGTTCAAGATTCTGATGGCGACGCTGCAGGGCTTGGACGGTTTTGAGGTCAGGCGTAATGACAGCTGTGTCTAATTGGAGCATCTTCTCGCTCATCCAGACCTTGGCCTCGTCGCAGGTGCGATTGAATAGCTCCACACTGGAGGCACCCTCCAGGCTCTTCTCGCGCTGTGCCTTGGCATTATTCAAGCGCTGCCAGATTTGATGAATTTGACGCTGACGTGCAATAATCTTGTCCAGCTGCGAATGACCCTGACGACGGAAGGTGTCGACGGCGCCATCGATCTCCTCGACGCGCTTTGAGGCGGCCGACAGATCGGTTATGAACTTTTCAAACTTGCGTTTGGCATTTTCCACGCCATCAGCATCGTCCGTCTTGATCATGCGCTCCTTCTCCTTCATCCACTTCTCGAAGTCATCGCATTCGCGATAAAATCCGAACAAATGGATGGAGTCTTCGAGAAGGGCATGACGCTTCTGCGCCATCTCTTGCAGCTCATCGTAGGTGGCATTGACGCGTTGCTGGCGCTTCTCCACGCTATCCGCATTCTCATTGATGCTTTGATTAGAGGTGCGACGCTGTACTAGAGGCTTGGGCGCCACAACCACTGGACGTATGCGCTTCACGGGCACCACTTGTCGTACCAATATCGTCTTTTTGACCTTCTGCAGACTCTTGACCTTCTCCGCCTTGGGCACAATGCAGGCCACGGGACGTGCTTCGATTTCACGCACATAGTTCGCCGGAACGAAGCCCTCGTGGCCATTATCCTTGCGCACACACCACCAATCATCGTTGGTCTTCGACTTGAGCAGCATCACCTCGCCCTTGTCCATTTTCATGCCCTGGCCCTCGAAGGGGAACAGCGAGCGCACATGTGGCAGCATTTTGGTTTCGGTTACCTTCTTGTGCTCCAGTTTCTCAACCCATTCATCTTCCCAAACTTCCTTGGGTACTAGACGCGTCTCATTGACCCACTCCTCTTGCTCCACTTCTGGCAAATCCGGTTCCGCAGCTGTCAACTCCAATGTGCAAATGCCAGCCTTGATCAGTTTATCTGCCTGCTGGTTTAGGTTGAGGATATCGCCAGAATAGGCGTTCAGCTCACCCTGCAGATCACGATGACGCTGCAGCAGCGCCTGCGCTGAGGGTTCATCGTTGCCATAATCCCTGGAATTAACCAGCGCCATTTTCTCATTCAGCCAGGACTCAGCCTCGTTGGCATCCGTATAGAATTGATAGGCTTCGGCGGCATCTTCAAGCTGACGACGTCGCAGCTCCACAAGCGATTCGAGAGCCTGCCAATGCTCCGCCAGGGAATCGATGCGGCTCTTAATCTCACTTGCACGGGGATGCTGCTCGCCAATGAGACGCTTGCCTGCATCCGACATTTGCGAGGATTTGGGCTTGCGTGATTTGATCTCATCCTCTAGCGCTTTATGTTTCTGCTGCAGCGAGAGCACAGCACGCAAGTCCTTAGCCGTAATGCCGGTTTTGCAGATACGTTGTTTGTCCACCAGCCAGCTCTCCTCATTGTCATAGTCCTCCATGAAGTGATGGAAGTTACGCGCCTCCTCGAGACGCGCACGACGCTGTGCTGATAGCTTCAACAGCTCGGCATAAGCTTCCTCCAGCTGACCCAGCCGCTGAGCTAATAGAGCGGCATCCTTATGCTCGGAGTTCTTGTAGGGCAAGGCTTGACGATTGAAGCGCTTGAGCGTCTCACCATAAGTGTTCACCTGCAGCTCCTGCAGCGAATGGGCTTGCAGCAGCTCCTCGACGCCCAACAGATGTGGACCCACATCTTCAGAGCCGAAATGCTGCTGCAGCTCACGCACTGATTCCGTCGTGCTGGCGATCTCACGCAGCAGATTCATCAGATTGCTCATTTGAGAAAGGTTCAATCGTTGATTCTCGAGCAGCTCCAGCAGTTTGCGCCATTTGTCCATGACCTCCTGCTCACGACGCTTCACACGCTCCTTGCCGTGATAGTTCTCCTTCTCCAATTCATCGGCCATGGCCGTTAGATCGTTAAAGCGTTCAACACGTGCCAAAATATCAGCAGAGATGGCCTCATGTTTCTTCAACGTGGCATCCACTTGACGCAAATAACGCGGATCCGACAGCACTTGTATCATTTCCTTCAGATAACCTTCACGCAGCACGGATTTCTTTTCGAATTTGTAGTTGAGCTGTTCCAGCTTCTCTTGACGCAGCAACTCCTCACGCAGGGCTACCTCGCGATTGTGCTCGGCATACTCCAGTATCTGCCAGGCCTTCTCGATGTCATTGACCAGCTGCCCGTCTTGTGGATTATAGGGTGGCTGATTCAGAGCCTTCAGCAGTGTGTTAATCGTAAAGTACAAAGCCTCAATCTCGCTGCGTTCCTTGTATCTGGTAACATGGATATGGATATAGTTTAGAAATGGTATCTAGAATAGTTAGCCCTTTGAGTCTACTCACTTGGGTGGCTTTTCAATGGTGCGATATTCCTTAAAGGCCAACAATTCACGCTGTATGCCCTCCAATGAGTTTGGCAAATTACGCTGCTCCAGCTCCATTGTTCTTTGTTTTATCCAGCTGAGCAGATTTGTGGTCAGGCGTTCATAGTGCATCTTCTTGCGATCGGCATCCATTAGCTGGCCCACAATCTGAATATGATGAAGAAGGTAGCAAAGAGAGCGGTTAAACAACTTTCTAGACCCAACCCGATCGGATGCCAAGTAGAGCGTTAACCAGATTGGCTTGCACGTTACGCTGCAGCACCCATGCAAAGAGTTTTTTTTTTGCCCCCGACCCTGAGTGTCAACCAAACCCCAGACCCCAGACCCAGTACCCATTTCGAGGTGTGTCTTCTCTGTCTACTTACATTGGCTATACGCTTGCCGCTCTTCTGTTCGTTCTTCATGCGCGCAAACGTGTGATAGTATGAGGCAACATAGGTCAAGATCGATTTCTCATCCGGTCGCGCTGAATCAATATCCTCCGCATCGAGCAGACTAACAGAAAAACGCAGACATAAGTAATAAGTAATAGTAATATTTCTATATAGCCTAATTTACCTTGGTATGCCCAATTCGTTGGCGGCCGTATCGAATGCATGATTCAAATTATCCAAATTGGAATTCTTTGAATTGACAATGGTGCTATACTCGAACAGATCGGGTCGATGCGAGTGAATGAGCGCATTGAAACCCAAACCGGAACGCCATGAAGATGTAAAGTCCTGTATATTAACGCCTGGATAACCATGTGTCTTACGTTGACACCACAATAAAAGCGCATCTTTGGCTGAACGTTTCTCACTGGATTCGTTTTCCTCATCCTAAATAGATATTTCACTATTATATTTATTCATGAATACCTTGTTCATTCAACTTACAACATCGATGACAATTTCCTGAATTTGGAAACGCAAAATGATGGTCCAAATGAGACCCAAGATCAATCTGGGATTGCCATCGACAATGTCCTCAGCACCAATGGACTCCAAGCGTACCTATTGTCGATTTGTTGTTGTTGTTGTTGTTATTGTTAGAGAGAAATGATATACAATTGCATTAGCATTCTATTACAGGTAGGGGCAATGCAGGCAAGGCGGGAGGTCTGCACGTCTCGAGTTACGCGTTTCACAAAGCTGCCAACAAGTGAACCAAAAGCGAAAAAAAACTTGAGCTGCTCTTTTGTGTGGCCCACAAGTCACGCATTATCAGAGCGAAGGTGTTTGACCTCTGTCTCAGGTTCATTTGTATATATATTTATATATATAGTAGGTCATGGCGTGAACAGGTAGGCAGAGATAATAGAAATAGGCGAAGAAAGCATAAGTTACGACTGATCTTTATCGCATACATAAAATTAAATACGAACAACAAAAAAAAAAAAAACGAAGAAAACTCAGCTTTTAGTCGCTTTTTAAAAAGTTGATTAATGGCTAAGCAAGTTGGAACTGAAGTTGAAAGAATTTATTTGACCGATTCTACGCTCCATTGGCGGCGGGTCTTTGGAATAGTATTTGTGTGTGTGTGTGTGTGTGCCAGCCACATAAGATCCTTAACTAAATGCTCGCTCAGCTGTGCGTTAAATGTCGTTTTACTTTTTGCTTTCGAGCTTCTTCAAGCTGAAAAACCAATTAAAATGCAATAAATGCCGATGTCACAAAATCCAAAAGACAAGCCCCAAAACAAACAGAAGCGATATAATAGGGAATGCATGACCGTGAGATATCCTGCACTCAAAGCTTAGAGAAAGTATGTGAGAGTGAAAAAAAAAGTGAGCGAAAGTGAGGAAGTTAGAGAGAGAAATGAGAGCAGCGCTTATATTAATATCTATATCTTTCTCTCTCAAAGACTAATGTGAGAGCTAGAAAAACTGGGTAAAAGAAGGTGGCATTAAGGTTAATATTAAATATAATTAAAGCGGAAGAGAGTTTAAGCTTTGCTTTCAATTACCAAACAACGTGTATTAAATTAATATGAGAACCACAAAGAGAGGCCTTTGTGTGTGCTTAGCAACCAGCAGCAAATGCAATAAACCTGATCGTGATCAATTTAATTTAATAACTTTATAGCAGCTCAGCTTACACATTCGAATGACTACAGGGTATATACAAAATACAATAAAAATCAACAACTTTCACTATGTCAAACAAAGTGCCTAAGACACAGACGTGTGCGCGGTGTCATTGTTGTTGTTGTTGCTGCTGCTGCTGTTATTATTATTTGTTGTTGTTGTTGTTGCAATTGGTACAAATTACATGCATTTAATGTGCATTAAAAGCGCCATTGTTTCTAATTAGATTAGTCTTACAGCAAGAGACACGTACTAGAAGCTAGACCCCCAAGCGAAACTATGTCGCACGCTAAGCTGCGGGCAAGTAAAAGCGAAATAGAGAGAAAGAGCGAGGGAGCGAGAGGGAGAGAGTGCATGCACTTGGTGGCTACATCTATGGATTCCATTTGACTGCCTGCCTGCCTGCCTGTCTGCACACACAATTAAAATCAAATTCAAGCAAAGAAAGTGTGCGGAAAATGTGCCGACACGAAAAGCGACACGAAAAGAAACAAAAACCAAAGAAAGAAAAGTAGCTAAAAAAAAAAAATTAATAAAACTAACTAAATAAAAAAAAAAACATATAAATGTGCAGCATGCGCATTAGAAAGTATGCAAATATTTCACAAAATTGCCAGCAAAGGTAATTAAATATATATATATACAAACACATATATATTCATTTGTAAGTTATGCAGCTTTTGGCGGTTGCAGTCGCGCATCTAAAGTGACTTTTTTCTGCTCACTCATGTGGCAAACAAAGCACGCAACAGACCACGCGCAGCTGCCTCAAGAGACTTGCACTTTCTACAAATGCGTAGGCCTCTGTCTCTCCCTCTCACTCTCTTTCGCTTTGCCATCTCTTTTCCACGTACCTTGGTGTGCAAGAATGCCAGACTCTTGTTGACATTTTCGATTTTATGTACACGCATACGTCCGCTATTCGGCTTGCCCAGTTTCTCCGACGATATGATCTCGAGCAGCTTGAGCAGCTTAATGCCATCGGCTAGATCTGTGAATAGGTCTTCGACCTCCATTTTGGCCTAGAAGTAAATTGAAATAAAATGCATTCTCGTTTTGTGAAAGTAACTTGATTCAATAACCAATTTACCTTGATCAGAAACGAATTCATCCATTTTGTAAAGGTCTTCTTTTGGATGTGTAGACGCTCCTCCTGCAGCGTCTTGATGCGATCATTCTCAAACTTCATTATGCCATCGCGCTGCGTCATGTTGGTTGTGGAGCCGCGGGTGGAGGACGACGCTTGCAGCGTTGAATAGCCACCGGGCTCATATTGTGATGCTATAAGAAATGCAAAGCATTGGTAGAAACATGGATTAGCACACGGTCGAACACTAAAAACATAAATAGTAGCAAAACCCAAAGCAAAAGCCCTGCAAGTGCACTAAACGTTTAGCGCGGTAATGTATGCAAAGCAGTGTGTCGATACACTGTACACAAAGTGACAAAATGAATTGATAGCTTAACAAAAGTTTAGAGGTTTTCTACTCTAAGACTAAGCTCTACAGTTGGACAACTGCTGAGCTACTCTAAGGATGAAGTTCAATAATATGCTGCTATAAAGTATTTTATATATTCTTATGTATACATATTTATTTCTGGCTTTAAACAATACTTTTTAGCCATAGACACAGTTTGGCAGCCACTGCTTTGTATTGGCAATTCTGCCTAGGTCCCCATTGAGATGCACCTTGAAGTTCTATAAAACCCTTTCTAGCCAATTTTAATTTTCAAACAGTGTATCTAGTAGCTATTTACATCCAGTGACATATTTTTGAACCATTGGCCTTTTGTTACCAATAAGTACGCACAGCTCAATGCACTGACTCGATAAGAACAGTCCTCCACGCGTTGTTTTTGTTTGCCACTTATCGCAAGTCAAAGTAATTAATGGGCATTAGCTTATATGTACACAGATATATATATATATATATATATATATATATATATATATATAAATATATACACATATGAAAGTATATGTCGTTGCCTGCAAGCAGGTGAGCAAACGTGTTTGGTTCAATGAATGCCCTTGTTTTTTCGAGCTAAGACAATTTCATTGTCGTTTCACAGCAAGTAAAATATTTGTTTTACAAAAGTAACTTACTGATTTTTAAATAGGTTCATTTTTAAGAAATAATTTTTCAGAATTTGATAACCCCGTTTTATACCAATAATTTCAGGTTTCGTTATATTTATAGCAGTTTATATGTATATTTCTTAGTAAAGCTAGCGAGTTCTTGAATGCATCTGAAACTGTGAGCTCTTAAACTGTTTTGGTAATTATTCATTTATATGATTCGTCGAGCGTTGGTGGGCGCGACTTTATTAAAATTGTCACTCGTTCATTAATAGAGGTGTCCCATAAAAATGTTGCCAAATTTGGTATGAAATATTCGATGGGCGTAGCTATAAGAAATTATCTTAAGTGATTATTCATAGCTAAAAGTTTGATTAGCTAAATAATTTTTAGTAATATTTTTTTATAAACTATTCTTAAGTTACTAATTTCTATATGATCTTTCCCCTCCTCTTCTTCAAGCAACTCATTCAATTGCTCATTTCTAGTTAGATGATCTAATGTGGAACGTCATACCTATTTGACAAAGTAAGTCTTGTCATATTACTATTCGACTCTTAGTCAATGGCCTTATTTTAACTCTATGATAGCGTGCAATACCGATTAGGGCACAGAAAATCACCAAGAAAAAAACCTTTAACATTCCGGTCTATGCCGTAATATGTTATCAGCAATTAATATATATAGCTAAGAATTGAATGCTCATAACTTTTTTCCTTTTTTATCAACTTGACAATTGTGCTGATTACGTAATTTTTGAGGTTCCGTATAACCCATAACAACAAAAAAAAAATAACATCACGAAATACAAAAAGAGTTAACATTGATTTATAAGTCACGTATTTGTAGAATATTTATATATCTGAATCAACTATATAACATTTATGTTGACAGTAGCTAATCGAAAAGTATTTGTTAGCCTAGCATACCATAGATAAGGAGAGATATTGTGTAATTTGGAATCTGATTAAGCTATTCACATAAAGTTAGGATAAAGTTCAAGTTCAACCTACCCAAAGATTGACGGTCAAACGATATATATCGTTTGTATTCATTGCGCGAGAAATTTGAACGTAATATACTGTTATATTCCATAATGTTTGGTGCTCTGATTTCAATTCGATCTCACATGCACTCACTCATCGGCACACAACAAATTTTAACTGGCAGCTACAGCCAAAGCATTCCAAAGTATAGATACCTATATATAAATATATATGTATATATATTTCTTTTTGATTTTATATAGAACGGCGCACACTAAGTTCGATTTTTGACAGAGTTTTCAACAAGTTGCTTGCACTGCCCGCGCCGTTTGATTACTACCTCGGAATTTTTACTCGATTTTGGGCGTAGCAAAGCTTTTTTTTATCAGATACTGAGAGCGAGTGGGCAATTCAAAATTCTTATTAAACCAGAGTAAAAACCGACAAAAAAAAAACGAAAGTGGCAAAAACGAATTCTTGCCTCAGTTTTCTTTAGGCTTCTGCGTATGGTGAATTCCATTTATCGTTATCATTTCTGCTGTTGTAGTAAAGCTTAAAACTGATAACAAAAAAAATTCCTAAGAGTGTGCTCTAGTCAGCGAATTTATTGACTTTAAGATACCCTGAGCACTCAGGAGTACTCATTATCATTTGTATTTACTTTGCGATCTACATGTGTCTATTTACTCCTAAGCGATCGGACAGTCACACAAAGCTATATCGGCTCAACTATTGATTTAGATACAGAATATATATACTTGTTCTCTTATTCCCAATTGCAGCTCATTCTTGAACAAGAACATTAAACTCTTTATCCATTTTCAGTGGATTCCGAGTATAAACAAGAGAAAAGCAAACTTGTCAGCCCTGGCCTGGAGTTATCTGATTAGTAGATTGTTTATCTTATCGCATACCTGGCACATATGTTCGCCTATATATAAGTGCCAAAAAAAAGAAAGGAATTTATATTTAGTACCAAAAATTCAATCGATACAAAAAGCACTTAGCCGAATGTCATAAATCCTAGAGAAAGGCCAAGGTCCAAATGTCAAACCATTTATTAAAGAATGAAAGAATATTGAATATTGAATTGATGAGATCATAAATAGAAACATATTTCTTAATAGCCATAAATCATATAGAACGCCCCATTTATATATATATATTTATGAAAAATAAAAGACAATCTTTAAAGCTGCTGCTGAGGTCATCTAAAAGACAATTTTGCTGCCAGCTGTAGGCAAACAAAACACTTTACAATGTTCTTTGTCTTTCTCTGTGTGTGTGTCAAGGCATAAAAAGTGAAAAATCAATTAAAAAGAGGTGAAAACCAAACAATAAAATCAGCAAACAGCGCCAACACCAATAAACTTTACCATACGCCGATAGCGAGTGCGACGAAAACTTTGTTATCTGTGCCGCTCCAAAGGCAACTACCCACATACAAACTGATATATAAACATATATATGCATATAGGGTATTTATATGTATATATGTATATACATATGCGTTTGTGTGTAATAAGAACTGCCTGTCTACGTGGCAGAAATTGAGGCATAACTTTAGGCTTTAGCCGGAAAAATCATTAAAGCAAAGTGCATGGCACATTGCGTTTCAAGCATTCCAAACTAAACGCTTGGCTCCGGACAAATGGCAGTTAAATGTAGATTAGAAGAAGCCAGGCTTGAACTTAAAATACCCTATATAAAGTGGAGGGTTACTTGAGCAGAATATGGAAAGAAAACGTCTAAGAAACTTAAGATTTGATGATTTGATAAATATTTGTCTGTAGCTGTATCTTTATCTATATCTAAATCTAAATTAAATCTACACTAAAATCTTTGCCTTTCTATCTGACAACTCAAAAGTCTCTTACACTTGCATAGCTGACTCGAAATTGAGCATGCTCCACTTTTAATTGCTTACACTACAGAGTATATAAATTCCTCACAGCTGCAACGTAACATGCTTCGACTATTTTTAGTGTCAAAACGGTAATAGCAGCACGACGAAGTTCTCGTCATAAAAGATGAAAGTAAAAACACAACTGTGCACACTCTAAATAGAGAAAGAGAGAGAGAGAGAGAGGGAGAGTGAGAAGTATCCTGTTTACAGGCTGGCCAAATATAAACATTCAATTGCGCAGGCGCAAAAGATTTGAACAGCCGAGGGGAGAAAAGTAAAAGACTGAGGAACACATGCGGCGCGCACATGTGTCGACAGCTGAGCTAAGGCAGGAGGCGATATTTACGATTTTTATATTTTATGCTATTTTTAAACAGCCTCCCCATAGAGTCGCGTAGAACTGGAGTAGGAGCAGCTCTTTGTGTGAGCCAGCCAGCTAGCCATATAGGAAAGTTGTCCGATTAGGCGTGCAATAACCTCACAGCGGCAAAAGGAGATTTGCATAAATCAATAAACATAAGCCAATTTTCTTCAGATATATATGTATATAAATATGTCTATGATTTTTATGTATTGCCTCCGCTACATAAATGTTTAAGCTTTGCAGAATCACATTTACATGCGCGGAACGTTTGTTAAAAGATATTTCGGAATTTAATTATTGGTGCGATCGACGAAGATAACATTTAATTTGATGAACATTTCTTGTTATGTGCTATCAGAGATCCTATAGCTGTGCCGCGATCTAACAATGAGACCTGTAGCACAGCTTGCTTCTTTTTTTGTGTGCCTCTTTTCCTATTTTTAATTTTTTGCCTAATTTGGGACTTTTTTGAATAAAATTACCTCATCACTTGCCGAAAATTAAAATTCAGTTTTGGCTTCAATGACAACAGCAACAACAAAAGCAAAAAGATTCAGCCAGTCGGACAATAACAATGTTATAAATTCTTTTGTTTGTGCTTGGCATGCTAAACAATTTTCAAAACAAAAAGAGAAAACCTCATTGAAATAAAAAAGAGGGCGAGAGTTGTTTTATTTTTGTAGAGATACGAGCTTATAAGCCTTGAATTTATTGGGAACTTTTATCAAGCTGACAGCACCCTAACGGTTGATTTTATTATTATTTTTTTTTTTTTTTTGTTATAAGTACAAAATTGTAAATAACTGATGGGAAATTCGATTTCTATGGCGAAGAGAAACAGTTTATCATAACAAGACAAAGACTTGTCAATTTTCCGACAAAAGGCTTGAATTCATAAATAAAAAAAAATAAAGTTCATTGGCTGTTAAAATTTTTCTTATTAACATTTGTTACGGAAAAGTTCAGCCAGTCATGAAAGTTTTATAGCTTTAAATGGGGCAATTCTATTGTAAAGATTAGCACCAAATGTTTGATGATAAAAATATGGTTTGATTCGTTTTGACTTCGCTAATAAAAAATAAATGTTAAACTTTGATTTCGTTTGGGCTTTGCTTTGCTGACGGCGTCTTTAGTTAATTTTCAATGTATGCATTCTACTATAAATTTAATACAATACTTTGTCGATTTTTAGCGGGATTATCATATATATATTCAAAATTCAACAGCTAGATCCATTGCGTATAAAATACTTGAATACTACTCAGCAATCAAAACATAAAGGTAAAACCGAACAAATCTGATTTTTCATGATACATAAACTATTTATAAATTTTAAAAAAATATATACATAACAGAATATATTTGAATATAACATATATATATATAAAAAATTTGAGCTTTAAATACTTTTAATTTTTTAATTATATATAACTCAAATATAAAAAATATCATAAGCATTATTGCAAATATTTTATCTTAACCTTCTCAAAGTATTTTAAAAACATAAGCAAATTTTATTAATGGCAAAAGGTCGCATTTCACATACAAATTTCATATATATTTTATACTATTTTATTAACAACTGCAAATAGCGTTTAGCCTCATGTATTTATCTGCTGTCCAGTTTATTACTTAATCTTTTTTTATTCATATTTTTTGGCAGAGTTTAGAAATTTCGTTAGGATTTGTGTCGTTCATAGACAAATATTTTTGATAATTCCCAGGCACTCGACTCAGCAATGCTCTTTGTCAGCTGCAGTCAAATTGTTGAGGCTCTTTAAAAGTTATTACCAAACATTTTTTGGCTCATTATTAACTTGACTACAAAAAGACATACACAAAGGGGAACGTGTATGTGTGTGGTGGGAGTATGTATATGGATTGTCTTTATTTTTATGTCGGCTTTGCTTTATTATTGTGTGCTGCTCCAAAAGTTATTTGCAAAAATTAGTCAATAGGCAGCGCGCAACGCTTCATGCTTATTGCCATTACTTATGCTGTGTGTGTGTTTGTTTGGATGGCATTTGCTACGCCCTCCTGGGGCGTTACACCCGCGTCGTAGATATAGAGAAAAACGAAGACCGAAAACTCCATGACATCATCATGGCGCAGCTGCGCGCTTGTATCTAAAAGTATCTAAGTATCTACAAGCTACATATTCCAGAGATTCTTTGCGGTGCTGTGGTACTGCGCATGCGCAACCCTCGCAGCTACCGTATTTCTTTATTTTTATTCTGTTTTCTTTTCTCTTGTTTTTTTTCTGTGACATGTGCTCATTTGGCATGCAAATGGAATTCGTGTGGGCGCCGCATTGGCGAGCTTGACAGTGAAATTTTTTGGTCTTTTTTGTTTTTTTTTTTTTTTGTGGCAACATTTAAACGGTTTTTTTTTAAAATCAATCAACAATCAATTACAGTTCGAGCGCTTACAAAGTTTTATTTAAGCCAAATTATGGGCTTGACTGCACAAGCATTTAAATGCTGACATCATAGAGTTTTTGGCTAGAGTTCTATGCATATGAATATAACAAATAGATGCCAACTTTGGGCTAGTCAATAAAAACAACCAAAATTTATAACAAACAAATTGAAATTTTACTCAGTGAATTCTTTTGGCATAATAAAAATCAATTAAAAGTGAAAATTTTGTTTGCTTCTGATGTTTTAATAAAGCAAATTTCATAGTTCTGCCTTCGTGGCGTCGCTGAAGTTTCTTTTGTTATTAATTTTAATCAATCTGCAGTCGTAACCCGCTTTTGACTGGCTGACTGATTGTGTGCGTGTGTGTGTATGTCTATATAGACATATCTTCATTAATATTGTGCCAAAATAGTTAGCAGCACGCCTTCTGCTTCATCTTTTTCTGCTCTTTTTAATTGCTGTGTAATTAAGATTCGTTATACCGGATATATGCCCATTAATCTGAACACTTCTTGTAACTCTGCTGTTGATGGCGATTATGTCTAGACAAACAGGTGTGAGATTTTAGACAGGTTTTCGTAGCTGATTGATTTCCATCTAGTTGCTATGATTAACTGCAGACTGTGTATTCGGAAGTGCTTAGACATTTAAGAATGCCCAGCGAATCGAAATCATCTGAGTATCAATTAGTATAGCAATTAAAGCTGTTAATGGCTGTCGCAAAACACACCTGAAGCTAACTTTCACCGAGCTAAAGAGCTTTTTGTTCGTCGTTCTAGAGACCTGATTTGTATAAGCTGGGGATTATGAGATTAATGATGTGTCGATGTATATATATATGTAATATATATGTATGAGTATATAAGTGAGAAGGCTTTATATCATTCGGAATATAGCATTTTTATAAGAGACACAACAAAGATTCTTCTTTTATAGCTTTAACACATTCAAATTCCTGTTTATAGAATTCTTGAATAATATCTTACTACCTTTGACTATCTTAAGTGGTGTTTGACTAACTTAACGAACATCCTATTTCAACTCACATTCATTCATCTTCGCCTCTACTTTTCGGCTCCCACTTAATATACCTAAAATATACTAAAATTCTTAGTAACCTGTAACAAAAGAATTTTCAACGATAGCACTAAAGCTAATAGCTTGAACTTAGGCAGAACAAAGCATCTTCCTTATTAATCTTATCAATCTGTCAGCTTTACAGACTTCTACTGCTAGAAGTTGTTGAGGAAAAGCTGTATATTGAATAACTTCTAGCCAAAGTCTATAATTAATTTTCTATAGAGCACAACAACTTCGTCATTCTACAGTTACAAAGCCTAAATCGACCCTTTCCAGTGAACACCGTGTGACCATTTTGAAATGCTCTGATCTGTAATTAATAATCATTGTCTGAGCTGTGCAGCCCACTGGAGCCGAATAGAGCAGCATTTCCTTCTTAGCGCTAGAGCTAGGGTTAGAATGACTTAATCAAGCATACGAAATGATTTGCATATGCCGCTCAGCAACACGTGTGTGTGAGACCAAAAAGGAAACAGAAAAAAACTCTTAAAAAAAAAATAAGCAACGACAACAACACACAAAGTGAGTCACATGCCTTATAGAGTGTGTATAACTGACAAACACTTTTGGCTAACCCACATAGTAAATATTTGCTCAACTCTATGTGTATAACAGTCAAACAACGCAATGAATATTTCCGTTGCGTTTCGCAGGAAGTTGCCAAAGTTTACGAAAAAAATTTATGATTCGTTATCAACTGCTGAAAATTCAAGAGCTTGAAGACGTTTCATAGAAAGAGCAATAAGCGACGCGTTATCAGCTCGTCAATTCGGCAGTTGGCAGCTGTGTAGACCCCTTTTTTCATACCCGGAACTCATTGAAAACGTCAATTTAGGGCATATGCAGTAGACGGAGAGGGCATGGGCGAACTTGTAAAGTATATATATATATTTATATTCTTGATGCGATCGAACACTGTCGCTTGGCCAACTTACTCATCGTTCTCTTCACGTGACTACTAGGGACTGTTTTCATAGCCATAACATCGATTGAAATCGTTGTCAAACTTCATCAACTACAAGAGCTACTAAATTTCATCTCTAGTTCAAAAACTTATCTACAAAGATAACAAATATTTAACATGATTCTGCCGGGAATAAGAGAAACAATTACTCGGTACGAGTATCTTCTAGTCAGTCACTCTCAGCTGCAACACTCTTACTTGATTTTAATTAAAATGTAGCTGGGCACACGATCTGGGATCTACAAGCTGCAAGTAACAATACCAATTTCATGACCCAAAAATAAATATGAAATACTAAGAGCTTGTATCTAGAATTTATTGAGTTGTTCAAAATTGGGTTCGAAATTGTGACCATGTGATAGGGCAATATTAATAATAATAATAATAATAATCATTTTTGTTGAAAGCCTCTTTCAAGTGAATTTTTTAATTGGCTAAGCCCTCGACTCTCAACTGTCAACTGTCAACCGTCAACAGTCGCCGAGCACTTCCCAATGTTTATTCAAGTGCCGAAGACCAGCAAGAAAAAAGTCTATAGACAAAATTATTTAATTGCCTCGTTTATTTGTAAATCGTTTTTTTGAAAATAAAAGGCCATTAATAAATTTATATATGACGATTTCAAGTACAACCTTCGAGCCCATCAGCTGCGTTGTTAACAACATGTGATAAGGCTCTAAAAACCAAAAAAGTTATGCATTTTAAATGAATTTCAAACGATTCCAATGTGTTTTTGATGAAACCCGAACAACTGTGATATGCGGTTTGTTATTACAGATATAACCCCAAATCAAAATATATATTTACTGCCAATTGCAGTTTGAAGCACGTTGCGCAAACCGAACTCAAAATGTTCACAATAAATTAAAAAAAAAAATAAAATAAAAATTTTTAAACGTTTAATATTACATGACACCAAAGACACTTTTTGATGACGTTATAAAACAAATTGAAAAAAAAATGAAAGCAAATGGGCAATACGCGACTGGAAGATACCTTCCTAATGCCAAGTTAGGTATTCAAATATTAACTGTAAGGGGGAACAGACGATTTGTGGAAGTGGAAATCATATTTGATCTACGCCTGTTCTAGGAACATTTAAGTCAGCAGTCCTGCCTTCTTTAACCTGAGTGTACATCCCACCTACTACTGTCTGTTACATACATTCATACAAAACCAATATACCCCCTCCTCCAATGCGCATTCAACAGTCAACACTTAAGTTGATATTGAAGAATTCCTGCATACTGTTTACTGTCTCTTTACTTTTACGCATAAATTCTGTTTTAATTTGGGGAATGGTATCTTAAAATTCTGTAAAAATTTTGCAGGCTAGTCAGTAGCTTCGGGTGCTCTAAGCTTATAATAACTGTTATAAAAGTTGTCTTAAGTATATGTGCTCACAAAGTTATCAGCCGAATCTGTTGGGATCTTTTTTATGCTCATTTCATTAACTTAAGCTGCTTAGCCAGTTCGCCTTCAGCTTTTTTTGCAGTGTCAAAAGTTTGTCTGAATTTTTTCAGTTTATGAATATCACGCCTCTTGCACGCCTCCTCCTGCCTTGCCTTTGGGTGGCCGATGCAAAACGTGTTTCACATTTCGGCATATGCAAATTTGACAGAGTGCCGCTTCGAACTGTCTTCCCCGTTTTGATAAAGAATGCGCGTCATAATAAAAGTTGTAAATAAATAAGCCAAACAAACCAAAAAAAGTAAAATGTATATTTCTACATAGCACATATGTGCACACATAAATACATATATAAGTATATTTCACGCTACAATGCTAAACAGACTGAAGAGTTTTAAGAAAACCGGTAAAGAATATTTGAAAGCAACCCAAAATACTGTTGTAGCTTGATTTTTGATTATACGTTTTTACTCTTGCCCTCTCTCCAATTGACTCACTCTCTCTCTTTATGCCTCGTTCTCTCAATTGCTGTCTGATGTCAGCGTTTAAACAAATATTTTGTTATTTAACCGTGTAATTATACCCTTTAAACAGACCTAGCGCATATGTTAGCTAAATCAAGTTGTCAACTTATCAGAAATAATTATTTAAATATATTTGGTTTAGCATAGATACAGTTACAAAGTATATATATTTGTCAGCTAGTTGGAAAAGAAGTTTTAAAAATTATATATAAATATAGTACAACTGCAATAACAAATTTAAATATTTTTTTAAATAAAAACATATATTCATTAATCAATTATATATATATATTTATTCATTTACAAATCTAAAAATTTTATTATAAATAATTTGTAAATATTTTAGGGGTTTTCGCTCTAAGAAATTGATGCTAAATTCAAAAATTTATTATACTATATAGCATAATTTATAACAATAGTAAAAATTAATACAGGAATAGTTGGCATACATTAAAATAAAGTTGTCTTTTTACTTATATCAATTAACGCTTTTTATTCAGTAGTATAATATAAGTTATATAATAATAGACGCTACGTATTGGTAAACTTTAGACAAAGTCAACTAAATAAAACCTGAAAAAAGTAAATATTTGACTAACACCTCAAAGCTGTCAGTGTACATTAAGTACGACTTTTAAACTTGATTTTCCACCTCAATTCATATTATTTTTTTCTGTTTTTTCGCTGCTCCAGCAAAATGTCACTCAAATAGCAACAAATACTAAAGTAATATTTATAATTTAATACATATACGTATATATCTGTGGAGAGTCTGGAAAGCGTATTCAAGGTTAAGAGCCGTAACTCGCGCACATTGAATGCAAATGCAAAACATTTGTTTTTAATGCCCAGTTTTATGTATCTCTTTAATTGTTGACGAGTTGTGTTTCTAGTCATGACTTTTAAGACTTTGTATTCGCATCATCATCACCATCATCATCATCATTATCATTATTATTATTATTATTACCATAGAGCATAGAGAGAATGAATAGAGAGAACGCGCATTCCCAGCTAATTAATCAAGAATTCATACAGTTAGTTTTGTCAGCCATGACTGGTTTGTACAGCTACTACGCTAACGCTATGTGGCCCCATGACTCAGACTCTCTAAAACTTGGCTCTGACATCATGTTAAAACCTATGAACACTATTCGCTCTTTCTGCATTTACAGTTATTGCAGTTGGCGCAGTAAGCAATATTTATCGCACACGAATCAATTGATAAGTTTACACAAAACACTATCTGCACTCAGATAGTGTATCTATTAGATGTGCTCTGCCAAATGGGGCTATTATAAATTAGCTGGTAGCTATGGTAGCCCTATAGAGGGTGTTGGCTCTGAATTCATAAATTATTAGAAATCTCTCTATGAGTTCATTTGGTATTTTGTATTCTTGTAGCTAGCAAAGCTCAGCCTTTGATATAGGTCAGTTTTTAAGTAAATCAAATTGATAGATTGTAGTTTGATATAGCGAAAAGATATCTTTAAATAAAAGCTACATTTTTTTAGTCAAATATTTATAATTCTTCTATTAATAAATTTTAAAATTTTTATAAGTTATATAGATATATATATAAGTGTATCAAATCTTCGTAAGCTTGCAGTAAATATTTTTGTAAAGGTTTTTTACTGCACTGATTAGTACTAAGAAAATATATTGACAAGCAAAAACAAATAAGCTCATAAATTGCAACGAAGGCAACTTCAGGCTAAATAACTTTTTCCGCTTTGACAGGGAGAGATAAAGTTCAAAGTAAATAACCTGGACATGCCGTAATTAGGTTTTGGACTCTGTCACCCTCTATGCATGCGTTGTCATATATGCTATATATAAATATACATATTTAAGTGTAAGAAGTGTAAGTACGCTTAAGAATTTCATATTGAAAGAGGAACAAGGCAACGTAAAAACCCCCCAATGGCCCATACCTGGGGCTTGGCTTTGTCGCTTTGGCCTCTTCCCCTCTTCTTCTACTACTGTTGCTCTTGACTCGTCTTTTTGGCTCACATTTCACAGCTGAGCTGAGTTGAGCTCAAGTCAAGAATTTTTGGCATTTCTGTTTTGCTGTTACGCTTTTTGATTTCAAATCGATGGTCGAGACTACGCTTAGGGCATAATTTATATATGCACAAAGAAGAAGAGGAGCAGCACTGGGGCTCTGTATGCAAAAAGGGGGGGCAGATGTGGAGCTAGCCAACAATTTAGGTATAGCGCACAAATGCGCATTGTTCTTGTTCGCTGCCTTAGTTAAATACGTTAAAATTAACTGAGACATTTCGTTAGTTAAGCAATTGAGACTTGGATTTAAGTTAAGCTGAGCTGGCTTTAAGTGAGCGCTGCTTAAGCATTACTATCATTAGATGTCATAGCTTAGCTAATATACCTCAAAACTTAAGTAGTCTTACATCATCTACGTTGCAGATATGTCTCTTAAGGGCATCTAATGTTACGTTGTTAAAGAACCGTTTTGTTGTTTGTTGTTGGCAAACTGTTAAAATCAATGCCCTCCATCGTGAGGCATTGAGGGGCCATATCATCAACACCTTCCTTAGCCAGCTGCACAAACACAAAAGCCGACAACAGGCCAACAGCAAAAGCAGCGGCATTTTTATGGCTTCATCTTTTGTTTTGCTTCTTTTTTTTTGTTTCTCTCGCTGACTTTTAGAATGCAGCAGAGTAGAGTGCGCCAATGTGGTAAGTGTTCGACTAGCAGATACCTCGAATAACTTCTTTACTCCACTCTAACATTAAATGATCAAATTTTGGGGATCAACAATATTCACTTGATGAAGTTTAATCTAAATTCTTTCAGATACTAAGTTATTCCTTATGAAAGCTGACTCACCTTGTCATACCGATCAAAAATAAGTCTCTATGTAGACTTAATGTGATTACAACTCATTCACAAGCACATCATACCCTTTTTTTATACATAATCATTTAGTTTAAGGCATAATGAGGCATATACTAGGAAAAATAATTACAGCTGCGAAATTCTAGCAGAGCTCGGTGTAAAGCGGAA
The DNA here is from genome assembly GCF_003285905.1 of Drosophila hydei. Lineage (NCBI taxonomy): Eukaryota > Metazoa > Arthropoda > Insecta > Diptera > Drosophilidae > Drosophila > Drosophila hydei. The sequence continues at coordinate 2,041,012 of NW_022045838.1, read as the reverse complement.
ATAAAGTGCGCAAAATGTAATTAATTGCGGCCAAGAGGCAGATCAGATCAACAACATCAGGCCAGCTCGGCCCAAGCGGCGTATGCTTAATGGCAAAAATTGTCTACAATGTTGCTTCTACTTGAAGAACAGAGAAAGAGAGAGATAGAGAGAGAGAGAGAGAGAGAGGGCGGTGGGGAAGATACCCATCTCGCGACGTGCTTGGGATCTTGATTTCGGTGTTTGTTGACTTTTTTTGTTTTTGCAAACTAATAAGCTAAATATTTTGATTGGACTGCAACAACATCAATGAACACTCAGACGCGAGCGTTTATTAAATTCGTTTTGTTTCTTTTTGCGGCCGCTCCACAGATTGCGAGCAATTTGCCAAAATTAAAGCCAGAGTCAAGGCTACAAAATTCGATTTGGTTTTTGTTTCTTTCGCGATAAGTTTATTTTTTATTCTATTTTTGGCAATATTTGTGTGAAAATAAGTGTTGCCACGCCTACCTTGAAGCTGATAAGATGCCTGGTCTAGCACTTCAAGTGGCAGTAAAAATTGTCATTCAAACTCTAAATTAATCACAATTTATTTATTTTTAATCTCTTATTTTTAATTTCATTTTAATTTTTGTTTTGAATTAGATTTTATAAGTTTTTCTTTTACTTTTTGCTGGTATTGCTTCAAACCAGTTTCTCGTTCTCTTTTTCTCTCTTCAAATTTTTGGCTTTTGATTAATTACTTCCTCTTTGAAGAAGAAATGAAATAAAATGATATAAATCATGAAATTAAAATTGAAAGTTTCTGGTTCTTTTGTTGGAAATCTGTGAATCATTAACTAATAGCTTTCTAAAGGTCGAAAGCACTAGCTGAGAATTGTTGAATGAACTTCGTGAGCTTAGAACAACAAAATTATTTTTAGAAAACGTCTAACTATGCGATTCTCATGAATTTGACGAAGAGCTTTGGATTTGATTATAACTGAATTCGAGCTGTTGTTCGGGAATTCAATGAATCATTAGATAACAGCATTCCATAAGTCAATCGATCTCATTGCCTTACTCTTTGATTCTCATAAAATTGCGCAAAAGCTGAAGAGTTTTCATGATTAGGCTAAAAGTGTTGTTGGTCTATATTCTGCACATCTTTGAATCACAGACAACTAGCTAATGGGTTCTCATTGCCTTACTATGCGATTCTCATGAATACAGGAAAGGTCTTAGACTTCTAAGCTGTGGTTTCTAATGATTACCCAAAATGTGTTGAAAATAATTAAAATAAAATTGTATACATATTTAAGCGCTCTACTACTTGATTCTCATGATCATCCTGGTTCTTTAAGTTACTATTACTACTATGCCAATCTCATTTAAATAAAAGCTAAATCTGTTTCTAGAAATATTTTAATACATATATATTTTTTTCCAGATCGTATTTAACATTGCGAATTCCACACAGCCAGCTAAAACACTTGACTTGATTAGCCAAATTCCAAAAGACGGCAAAAAACTTCAACTAGACAAAGAGAGAAATATATCAACGAGGAACTGGAAATTATTTATGGTGCGACTTCAAACTTGAAAGCAAAGACAAAAACTAAAGAAAAAAGGAAAAATAGTAAAACCAAAAGCCAAAAACTAAAAAAAAAAAGAAGTGAAAAATGAAAAGCAAAAACAAAAGCAAAGCTTTTGGTGAGAAATTTCACTCAGTCAGCAGCGGAAGGCGCAGCAAGTTTCAAGGTTGCCCCACACGATAATAAAGCTAACAGGTGAGATCGGCTGCGACCAGGTAAACTGGCGGAGATTGTATTATTATTTGATTTCCGATTGTTGTAATTGACTAAGCTACAGCTGAAAAATGAGAAAAAGAAAAGGGAATGGCCAAAACATATGACAAAATAAGCTACGAAATAGCAATAAATAGACTGTGGAATAGAAACGAAAAGCCGAAAACATAAAACGAAGTTGTGTAAATCGAGACACGGTCTAGTAGGCACTGAATAAAGCTCTTCACTTTTTTGGGTATACCAAATGCAGAAGACTTCGAAATTATGGTATAAAACTTATTTGCAATTAAATGAAATAAGACAGAAAATGAAAATTACAACTTTCGCTGAGCTTGTTGTGATATGATTGATTATGAAAACAGATGAGTGGGAAACATGTGATAAAGTTGGATATTAATTAGAATTATTTGAAGCTAATGTTTAGCTTAGGCTTCATTTAGATTTAGCTATACAAAGTCCCAATGAAAACGTTGAGTTATCCTAAACAGTGTGGCTGGCACACTATACAATAGTCTATTATGTTATTAATCTTAGCATGTTATGTTAGAGATCGGCGAACTGCTGTTATGAGAGGGCATTTGGTTCTGTTAACAGCTTTATGTTAATTTTACATTTTATTTTGAGATATGTAAAACTTAATAGTAAAGATCCATTAACAAAGTTTTCTATGCATTTAAAGTAAAATTAATTAACTTTCCATGTTCACAGGATTAATAATTTATCACACTACTCTCATGTATAGAAACATATATATACATATATATTTATATAAGGATTCGAGTTTGTTTTTGACTTCTCTGTCAGCCATAATCCCACACATTGCCAAAAAAAGGTGGAGTGCCAAGCAAATAACTCAAAAAAACAGAATTGACCGACCCTTCACGTGTGCACACACACACATATATATACATGCACAGCTACGTACACATACACATCAAAATAACAAAAAGCGAAAAAAAAACTGCAACTGTAATTCCGCGGCAAATCGTGCAAATTGTTTGTAAAGTCAATGTAACTTACATATACATATATATGTATGTGTGTGTGTGTGTTTCTGTATGCATATGTACAGCTGCACATACATATGTGTGTGTAAAGTGCATTTCCTGTGCTTCAATAAAATTGTTGCTGTCGCACTTACTCCCGCTGTCGTTGTTGTTGTAATATGACTTTTAGCATATTTTTTGGCTATGCGCGCAGTCAAAGAAAAAGAGAAAAAAGAAAGCAATCCCGCAACAAGATGGAAAAACCAGTTTTGACTAAATCGAGTTGTTTTTGTTGTTGCAGCAGCAGCAGCAGTTGCTGTTGCTGTTATTGCTGTTGTAGCCTTGAATGTGCATTTATTGTTGTTGCTCTTTGACTGAGTCGCTGTTTTTGGCGCGCGCGAAAAAAGGAGGAAAAAAACTTATCAACATGTTAGCCAAGTCCAGGTGAAAACTTCAAGACTAGCAGTTATCCTATAAAATGTAGCTGCCGCTCTACATTGCTCTGTTAAGTTAATAACATTAGAATGTTCTGTTGATAACAGTTTCATATTATATTAGAGATGGGAAAGCTGTTGTTAGCATTTGACATTTTTAACAGCTTGCTGTTAAGCTTCTGTATGTAATGCTATTTCACATTTTAATGTTAATATAAACTAAACAGTTTTCATATTCAAATCTTGGCCGCCTTTGTCTGTTCTGCTCACTCTCTCTCTCTCTCGCTCTCTTTGCGCTTGTGATCTGCGCTCTCTGTCGCTCAACCGTTTGCCGTTTTGCACTTTAACTTACGGTTGTTTCTAATTGCTTGACACACTTGGCAACCAGCTTCAGCCAATTGGAACTATCTGTGCATATAAACTTACACACAAATGAGCCTCGGTGTATATGTGTGTTAGTAGATCTAGGTAATGTAAATGCAAAATTAACTCGTTTGATAGCAGCCACAATTGAAAACAGTTAATTTTAATGGCTTCTCGAAGTTGTGCTAGAAGAAGAAGCCGTAAAAACCCCATTCACTTGGCTCCACTTTTAAGATCAATCAAGTTAAAAAAAAAACTTGAAAGTGTCGAAAAACGTTATCAATTTGGCAAACAAATTGTTCATTGAATACAAAATCTATATATATACATGCATCATATATACTATATTTAACACATTTATTGATATTTATTTACGAAATGCGATTAATTTGCTGGACTTCATTATATATGAAACGCAGCTGATAACTGTAAGTGGAAAAGTGGAACTCTGTGAGAATCGATTGTAACTTTTTTAGTATTAAATCATTGTCAACTGAATTTGTCATCATGACCCATTAATGTCAAAAAAACAATATAAAAACAGCGAAAAGTGTATTTCTAACGAACAAAATAAAATACTCGCATTGACAGATAACGTAATTAGCGTGTAATATGAGCTGAGCTGAGCTGATCTGATGATGAAAATCTTTTTTAAAGCAGCTTGACAACAAATTCTCAGTTGAGTGTGTATTTAGGTAATACGGTGAATACTCGATACGTATACTCACATATTAGAATTACCGAGAATTGGAATTCAAGATTTTCTTACAAATCTTCATTATTATTATTGTCATTATCATTATCATTGTCATTGTCCTTATCATTATCATCATCATTATCACTGTCATTGTCAGTGTCATTGTCATTGTCATTGTCATTGTCATTGTCATTGTCATTGTCATTGTCATTGTCATTGTCATTGTCATTGTCATCCACTAATATAATTATGAACACAATTACAATATTCCCGATCCTGATGACAATAAACTTAGTATTTTATTTGAATATATTTTGAATATATTTTTGAATCTATTTAAATCGAAATTCTACAATTAAATTAAAATTTTAAATATGTAAAACTCATTGAATGGAATTTTCTTTCATATTTCCCAACGGAGTCGCAAGTTCAATTTCAATTGGCGGCGCATCTCAACTGTTTGAACCAATTCAAAAGGTCTTAGGCCCCAGTAGTCAATCTTTCAATTAATTAGGCGTATCTAAGTTGAACTGTTGTCCCCACTCCAGCAATTATGGTTGAAAAATTGAGAAACTCAAGAAACACATAATTCTTATCAGTAAATGGGAACTACACACATTTTGTAATTCTTTTTTTCTACCCTTTCAGTAAAGAAGCCGCTAAAAAATGCAAAGAACCAAAATAAAAGATTTGTTGCTGTGATTGATTGAAGGGCTAAATAAAAGAGCTCATGATTGATTGGCGAGTGGTACAGGAATGGGAACTGGAAGTGGAACTGGAATTGGAATTCTGTTTAGGATTACGTGTGGCCAACTTTCAATTGTAAATGTGAAGTATAAATAATAAGAAAAAAAAGCAACAACAAAGTACAGCGCACAAATTGCGCAAAACGCTAAAGAATGCCACGCCAACAACAAGCCGCAGCTATGGCAATGAGTGCAAGGAGTCCAGCAACAGCAACAACAAAGACAACAAGCGGCCAGCTGCAGCAGCAGCAAAAATAATGAAAACAAAAGCACAGCAAAACATCAAATGGACCAACTTGGCTTTGCCAATTGGAATTTTTTTTATATGTATGAACATTTCATATGCAGTTTGACAAGCGCTGCATGAGTGCATTTGCGGTCGCCTCTTGCTCTCTCTGCATCTCTCACCCTCCCTCTTTTTATCTGTCTGTGCGTCGTTGGCCTTTGGCTGCCCCCGTTAAGCGTAATTTAATTTAGCGCAATTGTCTTTCTCTCTATGGAAATCACAGTTAGCATCCAGCGCAGTGCCTTTGAAACTGCTGTTAATATTAACGGTTGTGTATAGATATATATATGGATACACTTAAACACATGTATATGTATGGAAGTCTGAGTAAAAGAGTTGCCAGATTTGAAAAAGCTAGTTGTAGCAGAAGTTATAACTTAATTCACAATATAGCTAAAATTAAAGTTGCTCGCTGTTCGGCCATAGAAAAGAAGCTAGTTTTTCAGCAGCTAAATTGACAACACTAGCTTGCAAGTGGCCAACTGGCTGGGCCAGGCGAAAATGCCACGCGGAATGCGGTTTAAAAATAAACCAAGCCCCAAAGCAAGCTAGCCACAAAGCAAAGACCAAAACGTGCTTTGGCTAGAGACCCTATTTAGCCTAGTTTACAGTTTACAGCTTACCAGTCGAGCCAGGCTAAATGACCAACTCGCTAGCTGTCGCTGCTGAGCACCTGTAAGTTGGCTGCGCAGTTGCTCTATCTTCCTCTCTCTCGTTCTCTCTCTCTCTTGCCTGCTTGCCTGTTTCGTATGCTAATAAGAAAAGTGTGACAGCGTTCGCAATTTTATGACAGCGACGCACGCAATGTGCGCCCTTCCAATCAAACTGTACAGTTTGACAGCTTCCAACTGGATTCGAATTGGTTACGGTTATGCAACAAGTTTCGAATGTTATGTTTCTCTTTTATTTTATTTCTTTTCTTTTCGTGGTTTATTGAAAGCCATTAAGCGCGACTCAGGTGCGTTGACTGCATAAAAATGTTTTTATGTCTTATATTATGGACCCGTTTATTGAATTTAACTCATTCTGATTGGTAGTTATTAGCTTAACAGTTATAAAAAATCAATGTTAAATATTGTTAAATTCTTTTTTAATTTACCTTTAACAGCTTCGTAGTATCCTAAATCCAGCGTGAATGATTTATTGTTAAATCCTGTATATAGAAAATACTTAATATATTTTCTTTATTTTTTTGTTTTGTTTTGCGGTTTCCGCTCTCTCGCGGCCTCTCCCTCTCTCTTGCTCTCGCTTTATGTTAAAATCCTGTACACCAATTATGTTGCTTTATTATTTTTTTTTTTGTTTTGTTTACGGTTTCCGCTCTCTTTATGCCACGCTCTCTGGGACGCACACACACACTAACAGACGGCGTGATTTTTTGTTTTCTAATTCGTTGCTCCTTTTTGCTTTCTCCTGCGTCCTTCGTTGACTCCTTCTTCTGGTTATAACTGTTGTTGTTGTTGTAGTGTGGTGCTGTGTTTTGAATTAAATTATGATTTATTTGTATTAATATTTTCACAATCTCCCTCTCTCTCTTTCTCTCGCTCGCGCATCTCGCTGTCTTCCGAAACGCGTAAGCCACGAAGATCAATAAACACACGTAACAAAATAAGAAGCAGACGAGCGAGACGCTGCGAGAGCTAAGAAAACCGGAAAGTTGTTGTTGCCCTTGTTGTTGCTGCTGCTGTTGTTTTGCTATGCGCGGCGTTCTTTGGCTGCTGCGTTTTTTCAGTTATGTTGTAGAAAAAGACAAAAAAATATATGAGAATCTCAGCTTGAAGAAATTTATTAACGTGTAAAAATGCCACAAGTAGTTTTATTCTTTCTACTTTTTTCTGTTGTATTTCTTTTTTTATAACATTAATTTATGCTTAGAATTTTTGTGGTTTGTCACTTGTTGCTTTTGTTTTTGACCTTAATGTGATTTAACAAATTCCAATGCACAGACACTCAGACTCACACACACACATACACTTAAACACATACACACAAACAACGATACGCAAAAACCAGCTTCGCGGCTTTTTTTGTTTTTGGGCCAACAATTAGAACGCCGGCGCAGCAGTCAACGCCACAGTTCTTTCTAATTAGCACAAAAACAACAAGAACAGCAACAACAGCAATAAGAGCAACTGACAAAGCAGAGCTAAACAGTTAGACGGCTTTAACAATCGCGTTTGCTTTGCATTCTACGGGTAATTTTGGCATCGCGGTTTACGTTTTATTTGTTGTTATTTTATGTACATAGATATTTATTTTGTTGTTGGCACTTTTAATACGTTGCTTTTACGGTTAAATTTTCGGTAGCGTTGCGCGCTCGTTTCACGCACGTCTTGTCAACCCTCGATCTCGCTTTACAATGTTGCGCCCGATGTTTAAGTTGAGCATCGAAGCAACTAAGCATCGAGCTATCGATTATTGGTAGTAACGAAAACTACTCGATTGTACTGTTGGCGATATCTTTCCACTAATCGATCGCAGCAGTCGCACATTTAAACGATTCTTTAAAACTGTTAAATAAAACAAAATTTAAACATTATTATAAAAAGCGATAAAAACAATAATTAAAATATTTAAAGAAAAAACAAAATATAATTATTACTAAATCAGATATACCAAACGAAATTTATTAACTTTAGTTTTGATATTTTAAACAATTAATATGTAAAAATTAGACTTGTCTTAGATTAAGTCTAAGTCTGCATACATTATATTATTATAAAATACAAAACCCAAATAAATTAAATTAAAGTTGACATTGTAAGTACAAATCAAATTGATTTTTATATATATAATTTATAACGTATATATAATTTGTAACGTAAGCGCAAAAAGAGACCAGAACGCATAGTTGCTCACATCCAACTTTATGCTACGCACAGCTGACTGGCGTGATGTTGGCGGCAAAATTAGTTTGGTATTCTATGGCATTTTAGTATTCTTAAGATACTTTAGCATAACAGCTAGTTAACATGAAACATTTTAATATTTTTAAAATGCTGCCACACTAACCAACTTTATCGGCATTTCTAATGATTCAAACAAGCTTAACAAAGTAATTTGTGTTTTGCAGTATTATTCTCTTAATTTAAATATTACAAATATATATATGGAATGCCAAAGACACTGAAAAAGTTAGAAAAAATTTAATAATACTTTTCAATACTACGAACAGAAGTAACGAATATGTTAATTAGAAATACTATCTTATGTTAGTTAACAGTACAACATATCGATATATCGATTGGAAGGCGACTCGTTATGTCTAGAGTAACAGACCCATAACAGCTGGGCAGTAACATTTCTGTTGTTGTTGCGTCGGAGTTCGGACGTGCTAGTCCGTGTCGTTCGCGAGTAGATTTATTTAATATTTTCCATCGACTTGTACAAACCGGAACTTGCAGAAAATTAGGCAAGTCTGTTGTAAATTGTGCTTGATATGCAAAAACAATAAGCATTTACTGCTGTGCGCGTTAAGTATGTAAAGAATACCGCAAAAATTTGTGTGTCCCAAACGAAAAGCCAAAGAAAGAGAAAAAAGCGAGTGGCAGATTTTTTTCCTGTCTACCTACACAAACATACGTATACACATATACTTCGGTATATTGAATGCGTGTGCATTTGTGTGTGTGTGTATAATGAAGAGCGCAAAGTGTGCGTGCGTGCGTTTGTGTGTGTAATAATCGCTGAAGAATAAGAATATTAAATTTCCCGTTTCGTAAATATATTAATTGCATTCAAAAAGTAAAAATTAAATCTGTGCAAAAGTGCGTGCCGCGCCCGTTAAACGTTACACATATACAAACACATACGTGTATCGCTCACACACACACTCACACACATACATACATACAAAAGAGAAAAGTTGTATGGCCAGCAACAAATACAAATTGTTAGCCAAATAGTTTTTTTTATAAATATACATGTATATTTTTAATTGTTAAAAGTCAATTTTTGTCAATTAAATTTTCTAGCAATGCTCATATAATTGAAATTGTTTTTAATAATAAACAACAATAACATCAGCAGAAGCGATTAATAAGCAGCATAAAAAATATTTACAAAAAAGAAGAAGAAAAAAACAAAAAAGTGCTTCTGTGTGCGTATATGTGTGCGAGTGTGTGTTGGTGTGCATAGCCTGCATAGCAGTGTGTGCGCGTGTGTGTGTTTTGTGTTTGTGTGTGAAGTAGCAGCCGCAACAGCAGCAGCAGCCGCCGCCGCAGAATAACAAAAAAATAGCAAATCAAAATGGCGCACCAGCAACAACAACTGGCACAATCGGTGAATTGTTCATTGGATGATATCGATTTGACGGCACTAAAGGTAAGTTGTCAGCCCCCATCAGCACCACCACCACCGCAAGCGAGCTCCAACATGCACAACAACAAAATCCCCAAAAAAACAGTGGAAAAAACACTTAAAGTTGCTGCAAGGTGTGGCCATGTGTGCATGAATTTATATTATTTCTTCAATTCAATTTCCGCATTTGCAGCTTATCATCAGCACTTAAATAATTTACTGCCACACCCCACGCCGTCTTACTCCCACTCCCAACAAATTCACTTTCAATCAAACAGGCTCTCAATTAGTAACATTACAAAAAACATAATCCAATAAGAATTTTGCACTCTCCCAACTGCATGTGCTTGCAGCAACTGTTGTTGAAACTTGTAGGCTATGGCAACGCCCACTCTACACACAACTTACTAATGTAAATAATAAATACATAATAACATTGCAATAACTACATATTGACATTTGCTGGCTATTTGCAATAATCTCTCTTTGCGTGTGTGAGTGAGTGTGGGCACCCCCATTTCAGCCTTATATTCACCACCACCGGCAGCAGTGACCGGCCGGTGTCAGCGTCTTTGCCAAGTCTTGTTTATGCTTCGTTGTTGTTGCTTGTCTTTTATATTTTTCATTTCTCAATGAACATGCCCCACACGCACAAGCCGCACGCGTTGCTTGTGCCATTTGCCTTTGGCCGTTGCCGTTGCCTTTCTCTTTCAGGAAACATTCACCACAGCTTTAACTCACCACTGCCGCCCCACGTTGGGCGGCATACAATGCGTCGACGTCGGCGTCGCAGCAAGCAGGCTGCCAGCAGGCGCGCAAGCAGCACCCACAGAAAGTAAAGTTTTGCGACTGTTGAGAAACTGCGCTGCCTGTCTCCGCTTCTGTATGCATGTATGTGTGTGTAAGTGAGTGTACGTTTGTTGACTCTGTCTTGCAGCGGGTGGGTGGGCAGTGTGGTGGGGTTTGCATGGAGGATAAGGTGGATTGCGACGGCAACGGGTGTCGCTCTCTCATGACTGTATGTGTGCGTGTATTGGTATGTGCATGTGCTGCTCTTCATAGTCGAAGAAGACGAGACAAAAACGAGACAAGAATGAAAATTGTTTAGTTTACTTTATTAAAAGAAGCAGCAGCAGCAGTAGCATGTGTGTGCGTTCGTATGTGTGTGTACAGACGACATGAAGATGATGATGAAGCACTGAAGAGGCAAAAAAAAATGGCAGGCGTGTGATGGCCCCATCAGTTGTTGTTGCTGTTACTGCTGCTGCTGCTGTTGTTGCTGTTGGCCTTCTCGCAGAAGGCGCGTGGGCGCCGACGTCTGCGTTGGCTTTTTAAAGGTCATTAAACAATGAAATACGTGCCCCGAAATAGTATACAGCTTGTTGTCTATATTACTCTTGTTGTTGCTGTTGTTGTCGCAGCAGCCAGGCGCTGCTTGACAAAAGGTCACAGTCCTTAAAGCTGCGACGGGGCGAATGGCATTTGGCTGTTGTTGCCACTACCCATGCCACTGTCACTGCCACTGCTGCTGCTGCTTCCTCTTCTAATGGCTCCCATTCCCTGTGCAACTGTAAAACTGATAAGATACTCCGACAACAACACAAATGCATTTATCAGCGTCGTTTCATTAATTATTTGTGTGGATATGTCTATGCACAGTGGTTGCTCGATAACTATAATTACAAAATTTGGAACTAATTAACAATTTATTTGAAAAAAAAAATTATTAATAAAAAATATATAAATTCCGTGGAGATTATAAAGCTCGCAAAAGATTGCTCATTAGTTAGAACTAGCCGTTCCAATTAGCGAGTGACCACTGTAAAAGTACATTGCTTATATACTAGTATGTGTGTTCATGTGTGTGCATTCTTTCCCTTTCTCTTTTCTACAAATGTAGTTTGGAGTTTTTTCTGCTTGCTTCTGTTTTTATTTTCTTTTCGTTTTTTTTTGTTTCGCAGTTTGATAAGCGCTGCAGTCGCTGCTGACGTCGCGCTCTTTTGCTGATTGCCTTCATTTGTGCATGGCCATGTGTCGGGTGCTTCTTGCACGCACACGCACACGATGTCTTTGTCTTTGTTTTTCTCTTATGCGTATCTGTGTGTGTGTGTGTATTTACTTTAATCAACGTTTATTGCATTTGGCTTTGTTGCGATAAAAACGTGTTCGCCCACATTTGGTATTTGTTGTTTTTGGAGTGCTGCAATTTGTGCAGTTGCTTTTGATTGTTGTTGTTGCTGTTGTAAGCAACAACAACAAATCACACATGTGTTTGGGTTTTGTACGTTTGTGGGTTAAATCAACATTGCTTGGGTAAATACACTGGGCAAAACCGAAGCATTCAATATTTCGGCACAGATGCAAATGTGCGTACGAACGTTTGAATAGGATGAGTGTACTTAAATACTTATACATTTTAAACAAAGTGTATGAATTTTTAAGTATGTAAACACTTTATTTTAAGCGGATACATAAAAAGACTGGTATCCTAATGAAATACATCACCTTGAAGTAAGAAGTTGTAAAAAGGTACATAAAAAAATCTCAGCTTACAAGATACATTTTTATGAAATACATAACAAAAAATTCATTTTCAAGCTAAATGTTAGACACATTATTCTTTGTAAACGTGAGTTTTTTACACAGTCTTTAGCTGTTCATTAGTTTCCGTCTTACACACAGCGTGTTAACTGGTTTCTTTTCCCATTCCGTCAGCTTAATTTGCTGTTGGTCTTAGACACATTTTTTTATTTAGCTCCGAGCGCTTGGTAATATGTTTTGCATTCCAAATCGAATTGGTCACAGCCCACACACATACACACACACGCATACATTGCCCATGCATATCCATTTACATATGTGTTTTATCTTCTGCAACTGCCTTGCCCACTGCTCTTCCCCTCTCCCTCTCGCTGTCTCTGTCTCTCATGCATATGCAAAAAGCTGCTTGGGCATGGGCGTTCAACATGCAGTCAGTCCTGTTGGCGAGTCTCCTTGTTACACACAGACAGTCACATTTATCTGTATATACATATCATTGCAACGCTAACTGGGCCAAGCCTCGTATACGGCCAAAAAGAAATCCAGTTTTGCCTGCCAAGCAGCAGTAGCAGCAACAACAGCATCAGCAAGTTTTAGACGAGTCGCCAGCGAGTTGTTTAGTTTTAGTTTTAGTTGCACTCGTGCCCGTTTTTAACAAATACAACGAACCAGAGACAAAGGCACAAAAGCAAAAGAACTATTTAAGGAATGTCGAAGATGATATACCCTAGCAGATGCGCAATATAGCTCTCCCAGCTATTGCAAAGCGAAAACTAAATTAAACTAAAAATACTTTTTCATATTACTACTGCTAATAAAAAAAGTAATTCAAGTAAGATTTAAAATATATAATATACATATATGCATATAGTATATACTTGATAAGCTCTCACATTTCGTAACAAAATGCAAATACCCTCTGCTAGCTTACAACAAAAAAAAAACAAAAAAAAACCTCGAAAGATAGAGCACGCAATAGAGATTCCACTGGTGTGGGAGAAGAGCAGCGCATATTGGTCAGCAGGCAAGCGCAACTGATAACTGTAACCGCAGCGCGCTCTGTTGTCAGAACTATTTACTAATGCCTTACACACAAAATTCAAAACACAGACAGCTCTCTCTCTCCCTCTCCATTTCAGCAACAACTGCTGCATTTCGTTCGTTAGGTTTTTGCCTTAGCATGTCAACGCTAATGAGTCATAAAGCGGTTTGCAAAGCATGATATGCGGCGAAAAGAGAGAGAGAGAGAGAGAGAGAAAGAGTGTGAGGAGTGGGTACTTTGGGGGGCAGCAACACTTGGCTCATGTTTTGTTTTTGTGCATTTTTAATTGATTTTACAACGTGAAGTAATCAGCCATAAATAGCAGTAATTGCTGACTGGCTTCCAGTCTGACGCCTGTCCGCTCTCTTTCTCTCTCTCTGGCATTTCCCCTTCCGTATGTGTTTGACACACTAAAAACCGACAACAACAACAACACCAGGAATAAGAACAATGATAGCTATTGGAGAAAAAGGAGGGGGCGTTGACGTTGGCTCATTTGATGGCAGCCATAAATCTACTTAAGGCAGCTTTCAATAGTTCCTTTTCTCCATTTTCTTCTTCTTCTCTTTGTGCTTTGTTTTTTACTTTTTTTATTTTGGCTTCGACTTACGCTTTGTCTTTTGCCTTTTATAATTCCTGTCGTTGAGCAGTTGCCTGCAAATTGCTGCTACCGTTAGCCCAAAGAGCAGCTCAGCACACCAACTTTTGTGTGAAGGGATTGCGCAGTAGGTAAAATGAGGTGAGTTGTGGGGATGTTTATTGAAATGTGCAGCTGAAGCTTATAACGAGCGTCACTAAAGAGCATACCGCAACAATGGGCTGAAGTTCATGCAAAGCGAAAAGGCTTAAAGAATGCATTTACTATCAACGCAACTAATCAAATAAGAGATGATAAGTCGAGAAAGGTAACCTATCGAATGAACTTTTATATAAAGATCGATAGGTTAAGTCACTAAGGAATTTCATTTGACAATCGGAAAAAAAAATTAAAGACAAAAGCATTTCTATTAATAAAAATCGATTAAACTGCTGATGTGTATGTTTTATTAAATGTAGGGCTTCCCAAAACTTCTGTTAAGAATCTTAAAAACTTCCTATGTAACATTCCCGAAATCAAATAAAATTCTATGAAAATTAAGTTAAAACTTGTATTTGTCAGATAATGAAAATTACATAAACAATTAATCATCAATAATCTTTGTCTGATATTCCAATTGGAAATCTATGTTTAACAATCTAATTAGAAATTTGTTATATAAATCTTCAATGCTATTATGTTTATGTCATGTTACCTCATGTTTTGCATGTCTCGATTAACGAAATTTTCTGCTTCTCTGCCCTTTGACCGTCTCTCTTAAGCTGTCATAAAACGAATTTAGAGCACTGACGACGACTGCCCCTGTCAAAAAGAAAACAAGTTACCTGTTGAAATTGTTGTTATTTTAATTGGCGTTTACCTTAGCTGTCGGTAGTAGGCTCTCACGCACCCTTCCTCTGGCCTACGCCCCTTTCGGCAAGCAGGTCGTGACACGCTGCTTAGTCTCGTCGGCGACTCGTGTCTGGCCCGTGAGCTGTCGCTGCTGCGTGTCAATGAACTCCCATGCGATTTGTTGTTGTATGGCTTGACATGCACATGAACCAGGCGCATAGCCAGAGTTCAGCGGGAGGGGGTAGGGTATTTGTCTTTGTATTTGTATTTGTATTTGTATTAAATTCCGCTTTATTTTTAACGCTGCGCCACATTCCGTATTTGTATTATTATGCCTTAATAATTTGTTTACACAAACAAACAAAAACCAAAACCAAAGTGAAAAAACCTCATCGTGTTGTTGTTGTTTGTTAAGTGCCCCGCCCTGTTCTTAGCTCATCTCAACGCTTGGCTGGCAGCCTTTATTTGCTTTTTGCATCAGGATTATATGTACGTATATATATCTTCCTTTTTGGGCGTTTCCCCTTCTTCGTTATTGTTTCAATTATTGTTTGTTTTTATTGCATTTGTTTCTTTGACTTTTTTCTCTTTTCTGCTGCTTCTTACTTCTACTAACGCCTTTTTTGTCTCTTCTTTGTTGCAGGATCCGGCTGGCATCTTTGAGCTCATCGAGGTCGTTGGCAATGGCACCTACGGCCAGGTCTACAAGGTAAGTGCCCAAATCGATATGCTATAAAGGGCGGTTCAAAGGTCAGGCACTTGAACTCGATTGTTTATCACAGCCAAAAGCAATGTTATTTTAAGCGTGTTTTATAAAAACAATTTAAAATACCTTGACGCATGTCTTTAAACCAAAAGTCTCAACAAGGCAATAAAAAAAACGCGCTTTCAGTAATTTTTCCACTAATTTGCGTCTATAAACATTATAAAAATATATATAAAGAAATATTTCAGTAACTATAAAAAGTAAGGCAGCATTTTTAAAATGTTTTATGCAAAAAAAGTATCTTCAAATGGTATTTAAAACAATCTTTCACTCATATAGTTATAATGTCAATGTATTAAATATAGCAATATGAAATTTTATATATTTAATTTAAATTATAGTTTCTCTGGGAAATCGAATGATTTTTACCCGTTTTCCACATATTTCTTGAATTTCAAACCATAAATGATATTAAACTATTTGAAATCTCCTTCAAGACAGGAACTAGTTTTATCTCTCTCCCACTTCTATAAATAACCTTCTTACACCCATTTGAATTTCAGTCCAAAAATCAATTAAAACCACTTACAAACAAATTTGTTGATAACCATAGAAAATGGTTCAGCTTTTGAGCAATTTTTCTTTTGTTTTCTTTAATTGTAGCATTTGCTATGAAAAGTGATTTGCTGTTGTTGCTTTTTCTATTCATCAGATCTGAGATATTGAAAACAATTTGCTTGCCCAATTTGAATGTTGAGTTGTTGGCCGCTTTCTATTGAAGTCCGGGCGAGTCGATTTGGTTACGGCGCAATGATCTCACAATTTAAGTTTAGTTTAGTTCACGTTTTCCCCCTCCTTTCTTCTTCTTCTCGTGTACTGTTTGTTGTTGTTGTCTTGTAATTAGCAATCATTAGACTTGATGCTTGAATGCGTCGCAGTTGCTGCTACTGGCAGCCAAGATGAGTTGCATAAATACGTATATATATATATATATATATATATTGTATCTGTAGCTGTTCAGCTGTATCTGTATTTCGTTCTGTGTGCTGTGCCTTAATTAGTTGCGAACCGCTAGGCGGCTGGGCCACCAAAACTTCACTCGCAGCTCTTCTCACATATTAACACATTTTCCTCTCTCGCTCGCCTTTAGAATTCATGCCGCAGGGCAAACAGCAGCAACAACAACCAGAGGAACAGCAACAACCATAATCATCATCATCATCATCATAATAATCACATCAAAGATTTAAACCAAATGCTTGCTTTAAAAATAAGAAACGAGAAAGATAGAAAGAGAGTGAGAGAGAGAGAGAGAGAAGAATGCGAGATAAACAATGCCACGACTTTGTATTTAAATTACAAGTTTTCAAAATTATAACTGCAAGATACAAACACAATGCAGCGGCAGCTACAAAAATAGATACTCTAGGGATTACCGTTAGCATTTGCTGTTGTTGTTGTTGCGCTTCACTCTGTTCTCGTTTCTTTTTTCTGTTATGGCATGCGCTGCGCTTGGGAGGCCAACGGCAAGTTCTTTTACACGTCTCTACAAAACTCTACACTACAACTCTACACTTTACACTTTCCTTC
Organism: Drosophila hydei; assembly: GCF_003285905.1. Lineage (NCBI taxonomy): Eukaryota > Metazoa > Arthropoda > Insecta > Diptera > Drosophilidae > Drosophila > Drosophila hydei. Next base: position 2,024,127 of record NW_022045838.1, on the reverse strand, counting down.
TCTCCACCTCCCACTCCATTCCATTTGTTTGACTGCAGTGCACCTTGTAGGGGGTTATGGCAGCTTTCGATAGTTTTGTGGGTAATGATTTCAAACATTGTTGTTAGAATCAATTTTTGAAAAAATTGATATATTCTAGCTGGAAGCTTGTTACATAAATCCGAAATATGCTATCTAATCTGCATAGACACACGTAAAAAATATATAGCTATTTTAGCTATTACTTATTGTCGCTGATTTCATATTATGTCAATATCTCGCCATCTATTGCCCATTCGGAAAGGTGTTATGGCGTAATGTACTCGCAGCTCTAATCTTTTCGATTGCCCATTTCACAATTGACTTCAATAAAGTGTCAATAAAATGTCTAAAATTACAATTTCGCATGCGTCACTCGCCGTTCACTTCCAAAAACTTTTTCGGCTAAGAAATGCGGCCAGTTTGCAAAAAAAAAGATTTTTTTCTTTAAGTTAAGAGCCCACGTCTACACGCCTCCTTAGCGGCGACCTCATTTGTGGTGCTACCACGCTAAGCTGCAAGTGGCACGTGGTAACAACAACAATGCGATTACAATACACATACATAAATACGAAATATGTATATATATAGTGTATATATATATATATATATATATATATATATATATATATATATAGAGTACTCAGAATATACATATATATATATAAACATAGATTACACAGAATAAGTATCTTTTTGCCCACGGTGCGACAACTTGTTTCAGAGTTAAGTAGTTCATTATACTTACTGCCCAACACTGACTGGGGCTGCGTATGCCCATATATATATGTATGTGTGTGTGTGTAAAATTAGCATGAGTAATACGCCGAGATGCTTTTTAAGTCTGTTTCTTCCGTGCATGTGACTTGTCGCCAGCGCTAGAACGCACTACAAGAGTAACGGCGCATGTTGTTGTTTTTTTGTTGCTGTCTCTGTTGTCCACTTGTTGGCTACGGTTCGTTCATTTTGCGTGCGCTATGCGTATGTGTGTGAATGTGAACATGTGTGTGTCATTTCTTAAGCATTTACTGGATTTTTGGTTTTATTGACAGACAGTTAACCGGTTTTGCAACTCTCTCACTCTCGTTCACTCTTTCATTCTCTTGAGCTGGTACAAACGCAATCGCATTTTAGTCGCAGCTTATCAGAAATTAGTCGCGTCACTTTGACGCTTATTCATAACTTGCTTAAAAGCGTCGGGGAATTTCTGTCTAAAACAGCTTTTAATTTAATTCAGTTTTCTGTATACTTTCTGTTGAAATTGTGACGTCACTACCACTGACATTTCTACGAATTCATTCGTTTCGCTTCGTTTAATACGACTTTGATTTATGCAGCGAACTGGAATACGTCCCCCTCCCTCCGATCCCTCATCCCACTCTCTGTCTTTATGTCTCTTTATTAGCAGTTTTTTTCATGCGATTTATCAACTATTTTCTCGTATGTTCTCTGCTTTGCACTTCCGGCTTATTGATAAATACCCATGTTTTGTTGTTTATTTCTTCTTTTTCCATTTCTACTGCGCTTTTTTAATTGTGTCTTATCGATGAACGCCTCGTGAGTCACAAAGAATTCTCATCTCTTGATTTCTTAATTTTGATGGATTTCTAAAATTGTGTGTATGTGTGTATGTGTAGATGTGCATATTAATGCGTAACAAATAGCGTTAACGGTAAAGGCAAGCAGTGGGGTGTGGGCAGCTCCTCTGATTGGATGTTCAAAATAACAAAATAATACGAGTGAATACATTAAAGGCGAGGTTAGAAAAGTACGGCACACAACTATACGGAGCTGAGTGGCTGTAGAAAAGAGAGGGATGTATAAAATAGCTCTGTATTGAGAACTTTGAGATGTTCCAGATGCTTGCAGTTCATCACTTAGTTTATTTGTTTTAATTAAGTATTTGATTACTGCTTCGAAACAGTTATGAAATTTACGAACATATTTTTTGCAAACAGCTATAATTTCATTTTGCTTGGCAAACCGCAAAATTTTCACACGGCGCATTTGAAAGTAATAAATTTTGCTGCTTAATTTATGCCAAAAAAGACGACTTAAATAAGCGCCCACACAACAATAACAATAACAAAAACTGCATAACTTGGCAAACTTCAACAATAATAACATTGTAAAAATCAACGCGCCGCTTCCCAAGGTCGTTTCCCCCACTCTCTTTACCCTTCCTGCTTTACGCTTAACGCGGCGAATTGACTTTCCCAACGTAGCGTCGTTTGCTGCTTGCGCTAGCAAAAATTTTGCTGCTATGTTTTTTTTTTTTTTGCGAAAGCGTAAATATACAGCACTCACACATGCACACATACTCGTAAACCTAATTCGCATTTATTGTTGTGGCTTTTGCTATTTTCGGCTGTTCGGAGTTTCGGGCGCAGGTTGCCTTGTCAATGAAAAAAGTGTCAGGGCTAGAGATTTAATTAAGCGAACAGCCACAAAACAAACTTAACAAACACAAAAACCGCATACACACATATGCACACAAGCAGAGCATTTGTGTGTTTAACAACACTAAAGTTAGTGAACCTCTAAAAATACAATGCGAAATGAACGCCGCGAACGCATAGAGTGGGAGAGCGGCAAACGCACCAAAGAGAGTGCAAACACGAGAGCAGCGCCGGTGAGGCGTTAAAGTTGCGGTAAATTATTTGCAATCTTTTGCTGCTATGTGCGAAAGAGAAAGGAGCGCAGGGCACAAAGGCAAATACAACAGCTATGGCTATGACTGCAACTACAACTAAAGCGTCAACGCCAACGACACTTCTGTTATCTTTGCTTCCTCTTTGTATGCCTCTCTCGCTCTAAGTGTTTTATGCTCATGTGTCATTGACACTTTGTTAATGTTTTTTTATCTTGTCTACAACAAATAAAAAAGAAAAAATTTGCGTAATAATTAGTTTTAAGCTGTGTACGCTTTGTTTAGCACTTTTTATGACATCGGCAGGGGGCTGCTGGCTGTAGCATTAAAAACTAAATAATTCGTCTGCCTAATTGCAACTTTAATTTTGCTTCATTTCAATTTAACATTTTATGAGCTTGAGTCTTATTTTATTTCTGTTGTTAGTATTTTTGTTGTGTTCTTTTTTAGTGTCTTTTTTGCTTCCTGCTTGATTTGTTTATTGCTTTTAATGTGTTTCGCATGTTTTCTTTGAGTGGCGTTTTATTGGCTGCGCCTGCAATTTGATTGTTCGTGTGTGTGCGTGCGTTTATGTGAGTGCGCTCGTCTCTGTCTCTGCTGCTGCTCCCCACCTCCTACCTCTACCATTGCGTTGGTCTGCGGCCTGCGGCTGCGGCTGCGGCTGCGCCTGCGTCGCTCAAATTGCAGCCCAAAAATGAAGTCGTAAATAAAAGCTTTGCACACGCTCATTGTACTCGTTGCTGTTGTTGTTGCTTATGATTCTTTCTTTTTCTACGCAACATTTTCGCTTTGACATGCTTTATTATCTTGTCTGGCTTATGTATGTATGCATTTGTATGTGTGTGCACTGCTCATAAATATGAATTGTGCTTTGGATGCGTTGTCATCTGTCGCTGTGTGCGTACGCTCGTGTATGTGCGTGTGTGTCGCTTATATTGCGCGTAATTGGGTCAAAGTTCGCAGCTATGTTTGTAGAATGTTAATTATATGCTGGTCTCTCTCGGTTTGCGCTGCGTGGGCGAAAGTCTTTGGGGGCATTAAACGCAGCACTTGAAGTGAATGGAAAAAGTCCCAAAAGCTTTTACTGCATCGTGCGTGTCATAAATTACAGTTAGCCAATGATCTTCTTATATATTGTTTATAAATAAATAAAATTCCATTCATAAAAAGCCATATAAACATATATATATATATATATATATATATATATATATATATATATATATAATTATATTTTAGGAAATTCAGCCCTAAATAAATCTAATAATGTAGAATGCGTTAAATAATCGTATTCCTATTTGAAATTATAATTAGTTACTAATTTACCATTAAATGAATCAATATCCAATTGGCAACGTATCAATGTCTAATAAGAAATACGTTTTCGTTCATTTACATACGACCTTAAGTCTTCGCTTAGTCAATTTACAGTTGGCTTCCGTTTTGCATACCATCCGCCTCTCCCTCTCTTCCTCCCACCTTTCGTCAGTGATTCATCGTTTGGCAAATTTTTGCCCCCCTCATTTTGTTTGACCCACTTTTCGCCTTCAGTTTTAAGTTTCCAACGCCCACAATCGAAATTCGATAACTAAACACGATAGACATTGGTCAGCTTACGGTTGTTATCGATTGTTTTCGTTTCAAGGTTGCCAGCTTAAAGCAAATATTTAAGCAATTTGCTGATTAAATATGCAAACAAGAGAATGAGAAAAAGAGAGAGGGAGATTAATGCATAGACGCAATTTCGTGATTAGCTTTGATGTTCGCTTCTCACTTTAGGGCATTTAAGTTTTGTTTCCATTAATTTATGAGTGAAAGTTTGTGTTTTTTTATTATTTATTTTTTTAAGTATTCAAATTTTTGTTGTTGATTTTTTGCATGCATCACGTACAATGCGTCGCCTTTGTTTGGATTGTGTGTTAAGGGGACTTATCTAACTGCTGGTCCCTTATATGCATATTGGTTTACAATGCCACCACAACAACAACAACAAATAAATGCTACTCATAATGTTATCTTTATTATGTATGTATGTGTAGTAAATGAACTCTTTGAGTACACATAATTGGGCGACAATGAGAAGAAGCCGAGGTAGATCAAGTTGTACTTCAATCTGGTAATTGAGTTCCATCCCGAATGTTGACCCGCAGTTGACAAACTTTGCGTTTGGATTTGAGTTTTCCCTTCCTTAATTCATTTCATTTCCTAACAAACAAGAACAAGAACGTTTCCAATTAATTACCTACCCTCTCTCTCTCACTCACTCACACTCAATCAATCAATCATGGACATGAGGGTGAGCTTAACTGTCAAGCGGAAGTGTTTGTGACGTCATCGTCGCATGAACTTGAGCAAACTTCCAGGCGCTAAATATATGTATATATATATGTATCTGTATCTGTATACCAAATATATATATATATCAAATACAAGAACACGCTAAGTACACTGCAAATTATCTTTTGACACAATTTACGCCCGCTTATCGCAAGGTAACAAAACGAGAATCCATGCGAATTTCTTACACAAGTACACATTCATATACATACATATATATATATATATATATATATATATATATATATATATATATATATATGTGTGTGTGTGGTTAAGGATGGCATCAACATTTGAAAATAGCATTCGGTGAATCAAAGTTGTGTGATTGATAGGTAAAATCCGAGCGAAAAAAACCCAAGCAAAGGTTCTTTTCGTATTTTGATTTAAAATTGTGAAAAATTCTTGAATGCTTAGTGCGGTAAATTCAATAAATGGAGATTAGATCTTTGATAAATTATATAATTCTGCTATTAATTTCTAAATATATGTGCTATAAATATATATGCTGACATTTCAGTTATGCTTAGAGTATTAAGTCTAATTATCTATTTTGAAAGCTAATAAGGAAATGTAATGAGTTATCGAAAAGTTGCTTGTGTTGCATACATACCGAATACCAGTTCCAAACATAAAGCCAATATGCCATGTATTTCCATTTACAATGAGATTTTATTCTGAATTCTCATTTTCAATGGATTTAGGATATAAAACAAGTAAGTTATAGAATAAATATAGACCCCAATATTTTGAGGATAAAAAATATAATTGAGATTATGTTTTTAACTTCAATTTTTCTGGACTACAAAATATTTGTACCAATAAATTAAATTAATTTTAAATAAATATAAGAAAAACTTTAGAAAAATTGTCTAAAAAAATCTAAAAAAAATATATAAAGAAAACTTATTTTTAACAGAGCGGAGCTATATTTGCTGTGCGAATATTGTATCACAGAATATAATATAATATATATATATATATATATATATATATATATATATATATATATATATATATAGTGTATATCTTCCAATGCAAACAGTCACTAAATCTAAATCTAATCTAACATTCACACATTAGCAATGGGATTAGTGAGGCAGGCTATACTGTATATGTATATGAGACAATCTCATATATGAAAACAAATGTTCAAGTTTAGAAATGTTCTATTATAGATAGATAGCTCCCGTTATAACATAATAAAGATAGATTGTGAAGTAGTTTTAAGATATAAATAATTTGAGATAAATATATTATCTTTGAGTTCTCCGAATAGTAAATGTCAGTAGAACAAATGTAAATTGCTAACTAAATATAGGTAATATTCATAGAATTCATTATAAGCTAAGTGAAGACTAAAAGGTCTTATAACTCCATAAGCTAAAGCAATATATTTGTATTTATATTTTATTTATTGCCTTAGCTAAGTTTGTTTTCAAAGTTATGTGAAATAGAAAAGCAAAGCGAAACCCAAATAAATAAAGCCAGAAAACCGCAAATCGCGCGACTTAGATTTAACTAGCTATAAAATATGCACATATACGTATATATATGTATGTATATATATATATATATATATATATATATATATATATATATATATATATATATATATATATATATATATATATATATATATATATATATATATATATATATATATATATATATATATATATATATATATATATGAATATATATAGAGCAATAGCCGAGCTTATGAATCTTTTATAAAATTACATAATCTGATTGAAATAGATCTTTGTTGGGTCTTTGAAGTTTTTTTTTTTTGTGAACGTAATATTAAAGAGCATTTGGGAAGAAGTAGCACAGCAAACAAAATAAAGCAAGCTAACTAGGTTAACCAGGTGCAAGTCAAATGGCAGCCCAGACAGGTAAACAGGCCAGCTGAACGTGGCTTTGGGGTGTAGTGGCAGCGGCAGGTCGCCAGCTTGGCCTATAAGCCTTTTTTTCGCTTTTTTCAACAAATAAAACACTTTGAAGCCACTTTTGATGCTGTGCATTTAAATTTAATTGAATAAAAGGCAACGAGAAGCACTTAGAGAGGGAGAAAGATAGAAATACAAAGAGAGAGGCAAGTAAAGAGCGCTTGCTGATTCATCGTTTAGCTTTTCAAGTTATTTTATGCATAGTTTAAACATTTTATTGTTTTCCTTTTTTGTTTGTTTTTTTTCTTCTAAATTGCGATTTTATGTGCCAGCTGCACGCATTGCACCACTAGCTTGAGGGGAAGCGAGACGCGGGGGCGTGGCTGGCTACACTGCACAACAAAGTTCAATTGTTGCGGCCATTTAAGTGCAGTTTGAAAAACTACTTTGATTTCTGGGTTAATTAACTAACAGCAGCAGCAACAGCAACAACAATTGGTAATTGATGCGCCGTACACACAGTCGAGCCCCCTCGCGCTCCCCCTGCTCGTTGGACAATTGTGTATAATCACCTTAACGCGTTTTTTATGACTCTCTGGTGTGGTTATACCCTGCCTTAAGTTGCTATATGGGTGCTATTCATATTAGAACTCAGTTTGTCATAATTCATTTTAAATTTCAATTTCAATTTTTTATTTGAGTGTTCAGGAATTAAGTGTCATTTGAGTTAATTGTGGAGATGGAGTTTTGTAGCTTGTTGAAATTTATTTTCAATGTAATTTGAACTTAAATGAAATGAATTAATAGTATTCATTTAAAGCTTTTAGATCCTGCCTCCACATCTATTTCCATGTAATGATTTGCCATCTATAGATGCTTATATATGTCTACACTTTATAGTGCTAAGAATAGTCTCTTTATTTTACATCTCATGCATTTCATCTTCATGGGCAAGGTATTTGTTAGTCGGTAATGCCTGGGCTTATGCTTTGATTTCTTATATAAATATCTCTTTATGCAAAGATTCACATGAAACTGTACGCAAATCGTAGCCCAACTTCTCTCAACTCCTGACCCAAGCTTACACTTAGTAAGCAAAGTATTCTCTAGTCGTGTTTGCCTTGACATCACTTGACTTCTAATGTATATAAGAGCCCCACAGATATATCTGTATACCTAGAACGCCATTAGATTCACAAATATCTTAGCTGTGGCTCTCCCACCTCTTGACCTAAGTTTTTATTTACTCAGCGGGGTATTTGCTAGTCGTGCATGCCCTGCCTTTGACTTGAATTCCCATTTATTTGGAATTTGGAGCCACACAACAAATTTGCACACGATTGTCGAACGAAGCGAGTCAAGCGAGGGCAAAGAGCTGGAGCTGCCAAGGGAAGCTGTTCACTAAAAGCTTGCGCAATGCTGAGCAAACGCAACAGCTGCCAGAGACAGAGACGAGAGATTAATTCTGTGGGCCACTGGGACAAGCAATTGCAGCAGCAGCAGAGGCAACATCAGCCCACAGCCAATCGAGCAGGCAAAAATCCACTTGACGCATCGCACGGGGCGCGGTGCGTGCTGCGTGCTGCGTGGTTTCCCGGTCCTCGTAGCACAGGTGCTGCTGTGGCTGTGTCTGCTGCTGCCTCCACTTTGAATTGAATTTGTGGTTTGCACTGGAGTGGGTGCAACTAGATCTAACTGTGCTCCATATGTATGTAGATAGTTATATATATTAACATTGTTTAATATGCAAGCTCAATGAGCAAGGTGGAGTAGAGGTGTGACTGAGTGCCTGTGTGTGTGGTGTGAAATGGAGTGGTTTAATGTGGTTGCTGAAGCTGCTGCTGCTGCTGCTGCTTCCACTTTGATCTACTGCCGGCTTCAGCTGCCTTTTGCGGCATTTTCTATTATACAACACGCATTGTTGCAGATACAACTCTTGAAGCTACAGATAGAGATGCAGATACATTTACAGATACAGATACAGTTCATATTCTTTAGTATATTTGTTTCATATTTAAATACATGAATTCCAATAAATTTGTTCACAGCTCTTTAAAGGCATTTCTTTGTCTTATTAGCTGGCCTCAATTATTTAAATAATCGCTATAAATAGCATTCACAACTAGCTTATATATAACTGTCTATAGTCGCATTGTTGATTAAACTTTCACATTTATAGCAAAGGTTTTTGCCCCTCTAACTTTGCCTGAGCATCTTTTAGCTTTATTTGTTTTTTTTTTTCCTTGTTTTCTTTTGCCTGCTCAAATTAATTTCCATTTTCCCAAATTCTATTTGCTCATTTACACACAAAAAATCACTTTAGTTTATTGCACATGGCTCAACGTTTTCCATTTTCCAATTTTCAGGGCGTTTTCCCATTTGCATAGAACTCAAACTGAAACTGAAACTCAACGTCGAGTCAAATATGTTCAAACTAATTTTTTTTAGTCATTTTTCGTGCCATGTGTGCAAAGAGGGGGCGGTGGACGGGAAGCAAGGGGCGTGGGGCATACATTTGCAAGTTTTTTTTCTTTCAATTTGGTTTGCAAAAGTTTTTGCGCTTTATCAAATAAGAATTTGCCAAAATACACTGTGAAGAACTTGCATATACTTTATATAAAATACAATTCTTGACTCTCTCTCTCTCTCTCTCTCTCTCGCTTTGTTGACTTATTGAGACAGCGGCATTGGGCTTGGGCAAATAAAGTAATTCAGAGACTTTATTACATGAGCGAAGCAGTCAAAAAGTTTGTCATATGAAATCACGTTATGACAGCACGTAATTGTCTGATTATGCAGTTTAATATATATATATATATACATATATATTCATATCTTTATATGTATCTGCTGTAAATGCAAATGTATCTGTATCTTTTTACAAGAAATGTGCAATGTGCGTGTTTTTTGTTGTTTTGTTTTGCTTTTTCTTTCGCTTCATTCTTCATTCTTCACTTTTTTATTTCGATTTTCATCCAATTCGAGTCGCTGTTGATGCCTCTGTGTGTATTAGTCAGATACTTGTGCTGAAACTGAATACTTGTGCCTAGGTAGGCAAACCATTGGCGAACAGCTGCCAATCCATTGTTGACTTTACCTTTAAAAAACGTTTTTAACTCGTTTTGGTTTTGGTTTTGGTTTCGGTTTTAGGTTCGGCTTTGGCTTTGCCTTTGCTTTTGGCTTTGCTTTTCATCATCATCATATTTTTCCTTTATATATTTTTGTCGCATTCAGCAGTTTTTTATTTATTTATTTGCCTTTGTTTATTGTACGTTTATTTATTTATTTATTTTCAGTTGCTTCTTCTTGAATTGTTTAGCTCTATTTGCGACAACTTCTGCGAGTGATTCATAAATTTTATTATTTTTTATGCTCGTTCATGAAGTGTTGCGAGTATATTTGGCAAGAATGTGATTAGGTTTCTGTATATAATAGATTTTACTATTGAGAATGATTATATAAGCCTATATATTCTTCAGATTTCAATAATTAAAAGATATATACCAAAAGAAAATTGTCAAACTTATATATATAGTTCAGTTCCGCCTTCCTTGACGTCTATATCCCCCTAAACGTCGATATGAGGGCCAAGATAGCGCCGCAAAAAATTAAACAATTTGATGTGACATTTAAACTTAGGATGTCCCAAATCAGAGAACATCAGTTCTATAAAAATTGTTTGCTATTTCTAAATCGCAAACGGGTATTATGCTGTCGATAACACCCGGCTACAACGTTCCTTTATTGAGGTTTCCTTGTATTTCACATTGCGGCAATCGTAGCTTATAAAAATTCGCTTGAATTCTTTGCAATTGGCCATTGGCAACTGGATACTGGATACTCGATACTGGATGCGGCATAAACTGGTTGCACCTGCTTCGCTTTGGCAGCTTGGCCAATCTATAGCCAATCGATTTTCACTCCTGAACAGTTTTCAACTCCATTAGTGCATGTCATTAATTTGACTCGGCTCTGCACACACAACCGTTAGAATATAAGAAAATTGCTGGAAAAAGATTTTCCAACTTTTGACTTTTGAAATTTGTTGTCTAATAGCATTTTGATAGAAACTGCCAAAGCAAACGCCCCGCTGGCTAATCAATAAAACCAACTATCAACAGCTTCTGCTGCTGCTGTTGCTTCCTCTTCATCATCGGCATCTTCCTCTTCTAAATTATTATCTCCTCTCGTTAGGCGCTTGATTTATTATGGATAGAGAGTGGACCCTGGCACAGCTGCTCTCGGAGCTTCAATTAAAACTCTATTAAATGCAAAGTGACTTTAAAGCGAGTATGAGAAAAACGAGGATGAGTCCAGTTGGCCCAGTGAAGTGGGCCAAAAACTGGTTAGCGAACAACTCAATTTTAAACGGCAAATCAATTTATGACTCTGATTAAAGCGACAGCTAATTGAAATACATTTTTACGCCTTGATTGACTGACTGACGGCGCTTGACTGATGCGCATAAACAGTTTGCAAGTCACGTTATATTTCAATTTAAGCTAAAGCTTAACGAGCTTGGAAAAAGTTAAAGCAAAAAGTAGTTTACATCTATGTTTAAAGAAGAGCTATAAATTCAAAAGCTATTGATTTAAAATATAGTTAAAAACTATCTTAAATCATGGCATCATAACGAGCTGAGGTTAGTTTCTAGAACTTTTCAAGTAGAATTTATAAAAACCCAGATTTTTTTTGAAGATTATAAATTCATATTTTTGCATTTGATAATATGATATATCTATATAATATTTACAGAATATGAAACTCTAATGAATTCCCAGTTATAGCTCAGTTTAAAGTACGTAAACTACGACGTTCTCTAGTCTTCAGGTCAAATTGATATATATATTATATAATTACTTAGATTATAATTCAAATTGATGTATAACTGAATAATTGCTTAAATAGCAGACAAACTGCTGCCCATTGCTGGTGCTCGAGAAGTGCATTTCAAGCTTGTTTACTTCAAGAATTTGTACTTTATGACGCATTTTATTGACGTCGTCAACGTCTTCGCCCATGGTCAGCGAAATTCGCGCTGTTCAAGTCAAGTATGCAGCCAGTCGAGTCGAGTTCAAGTGTCTATGTGACTATGTGAGACAGCGTCAAGGTCGTATTTTAACCCACACCGATGTAAACTGATAAAGAAAGAAAAGAAAGAAAAAAAAAACAATTTGCAATTAATATATTTATATAATAAACTCTACGCTTTTCTGCTCTCTCTATGCATAGGGCCGTCATACAAAAACTGGTCAGTTGGCTGCCATAAAGGTGATGGATGTCACCGAAGATGAGGAGGAGGAGATAAAGCTTGAGATCAATGTGCTTAAGAAATACTCAAATCATCGCAACATTGCCACCTACTATGGTGCATTCATTAAGAAATCGCCGCCCGGTAAAGATGACCAGCTCTGGCTGGTTATGGAATACTGCGGCGCTGGCTCTGTCACCGATCTGGTCAAGTCCACAAAGGGTCAAAGCCTCAAGGAGGAGTGGATCGCGTACATATGCCGCGAAATATTGCGCGGCCTTAGCTATTTGCATTCGAACAAAGTCATTCATCGCGACATCAAGGGCCAAAACGTGTTGCTCACTGATAATGCCGAGGTTAAACTGGTTGACTTTGGTGTCTCTGCGCAGCTGGATCGTACGATAGGCAGGCGCAATACATTCATTGGTAAGCAAATCCACCTCATCGAGGCATGAGTCACAGACTAAACTTGTCGTTTTTCTTCTTGTGAAACAGGTACGCCCTACTGGATGGCACCGGAGGTCATTGCCTGTGATGAGAATCCAGAGGCCACATACGACAATCGTTCAGATTTGTGGTCTTTGGGCATCACAGCTCTGGAAATGGCTGAGTCACAGCCGCCGCTCTGCGACTTGCATCCAATGCGTGCGCTATTCTTGATACCGCGCAACTCGCCACCGCGTCTCAAATCGAAGAAATGGTCCAAGAAGTTTCAGGGCTTCATTGACACGGTGCTAGGTGAGGCAGCATAGCTGAGCTGATATTCCTGTTGTCATATGTTTATCGATGTATTGCATTCACAGTTAAGGACTATCACCAGCGGCCTTATACCGAGAATCTGCTGAAGCATGCCTTCATTAAGGATCAGCCAACGGATCGACAGGTGCGCATTCAGCTGAAGGATCACATCGATCGCTGCAAGAAGCGCAAGCAGGAGAAGGAGCGCGAAGATTATCGCTACTCGGGCTCGGACAACGATGACGACGAGCCACAGCTGGCCGGTGAGCCCAGCTCCATTATCCAGGCGCCGGGTGGCGATACCCTGCGTCGCAACTTCCAACAAATCCAAGAGGGACGCATGGCCGCCGAACAGCAACAGCAGCAGCAGCATCATCAGCTGCTCGCCCAGGCCCAGGCCGCTGCCCATGCCGCCGCCCAGGCCCAACTGCATCAGCAGCAACAAGCTGCAGCCGCAGCAGCAGCAGCAGCGCATGCAGCCCAGCAGGCGCAGGTGGCACAGCAGCAGCAGCAGGCGCAGGCTCAACAGCCACAGGCCAATCGGCAACAGAAACCAACATCGGTTAGTGTTGTACATCCAGCTGCAAATCCTAAGCTCACTCCTCTAAACACTTGCAGCGCCAACAGATTGAGGATCCTGGTCCGCCGGCACGTCCACAATTGCCGCAGCGCCTGATTGTGGTGCCAGATCCACCGCATGCCAATCGACCATTGCCACCGACGCCCAAGTGCGGTGAGCCAGCGGCACAAACGCCGCCCCAGCAGCAGCAGCGCAACTCTCAGAACAATTTCAAGCCATCGGTGCGTATACACAATAAGCAGAGACTGCGAGCCTGTGTGGCAGGCAGTGCAGTCCCACTGGTTAGATAAGCCTTGTGGAAATCTTAGCTAGCTGGACATAAGCTAGAGCAGTTGATAGATAAAAGCTATGCCTAGAAAAGGTCAGCAGTATATGAAAATGTCAAAGATTAGCTAACGTAGAGCAGGTGGAAGGAGATTGTTTGCTATGTAGATCAATTTTCTGTAAGCTTTGTTGCATGTAATTGGATTCTATGCTCATGAATTGAGTGAAAACAAATCTTTAAATTAATTTTGAAATCACTTTTTATATATATTTTCGCTACGATTCGATTCTTTCTCCTGTAAAGTTGTAAGCAAATGTCAAAAGCAAGTGCAAATTCATTATATATTCTATATAGAACTGCAATTTGTATAACAACTAAAGACTAAATAGACTAGATCTTATCTCAGCCAGGTCCAATGCGAATGTTTACAATTATCTTTAATTTTATAAGTTTTAAATAGTTAGCTAACTCTTCTGCGTATCATAGCCCCCACTTCTAAACCCGCCCAATTGCGCTTACAGCTCATTCGTAAACCCCCGTTGAACCGCAGCTCATTTATGATTTAACCCTGTAAAATCCAATTGTACGATTGTATATTTACGATATGATTTCTGAACTTCTTTTATTTTCATGTTTTGTGCGCCTACCATATAACATATATGCATATATACACATATATATATCTATATAAACTATACACAAATCGAACTTATGATTTCGCTCATGCGTGTGTATGTGTGTGTGTGTGTACATCATCCCGTTGCGTCAACTCAATGTAATATGTATGTCAACCAACGTATAATTTGTCAAACACTAAAAAATACACAAAAAATACCAAAATAAATACTACACATGACAATCATACAACAGTTACCACCAAGGAGACCTGAGGTATGTTTTTCCTATCATTTATCATTTGTAGCCTTGCTCGCTCGCTCCTCTCTCTCTCTCTCTCTCTCTCTCTATCTGTGTCTGTCTTTCATTTGTGTATTTTATGCTTGTTTTTCTATCAGTATTTTACATGTATATACATAATGCTCTCTTTGTCGAAATTCTAAAAACAAATTTTTTTTCGGAGGTACACACAAAGCAAAAATACTGAAACAAATAATCAAATATAGCCAACCCATGCACGTGCCCACTAATCCACAGTAAAACAACAACAACCACAACAGCAGCAACAACAAATAAGAAAAACACTTTCCATTTTCCAAATGCAACTAACCAAACCGAAACCCCCAAAACGAGGGGTGATTGATGCGTTTGTAATGCCAAAAACTATGATAATAAATAAAACTAACCCCGGCCAGTTTCGTAGATAAAACAAGTAAGAATGTTGCAGTCGGGCGCTACCGACTGCGTAATACTCGTTCACGTTCATAGGTAAAACTGACTAAGTAGAGTGGAGCTATCGAAAACTTTGCTAGATATTGTTTTCTCTGGTTTCGCACGCCCAGAAAGAGGCGTACATATTTTTTATATTTTTTAAAGCAATTGAGTTTCCAGCTCTAAAACTTTGGAATCTAGTTTTCTTTTTATTTAGCATGTATATATGCAGTAAAATATTTGGTAAAACCTTCGAGCAAGACTGTGAAAGACTCTGGTTATTTTCAATTTGACACGCCTCAAAAAAGGCGTATATTTTGGTAAATCAGTAGAGAAGATCAATAGGAACTCAATTATCACATTTTTAATATTAAAACTCAAGTAAACATAGATTTTTTCAACTTACGATGCCTTCCAAGGGTTTGATATATCTTCTATATAAAAAATCTTAAGTTTCTAGCAACTTAAATAATAAAGTTTTTGTTATGCCAGATATAGACTTGTCCGACTTAACATGCACCTAGTGTATACTATAGGGAAACACAGTAAGACTAGGATACCAAAGAGTGTACGACATTGCAACTAAGCAATATACTCTTTTCACTTCGTGAACGAGCATAAAGAAGAACACGAATAACTAACCGAGCTTTCTCTAATGTTTGGAACTGTTTGTTGTTTTTTATTATCTATCTATATAAGAAGTGAAAGGTGTAAACCAGTCTAATGCTCTCTTACTTTTCATTCCACCCCCCCAAAAAAAAATACAAATGCATTTGTTTCCCGTTACAACAAACTACAACAACAACAACAACAATTACTGTGGGTACCACGTGCAAACACACACACACACACACTACACTACACACCACACATACACTACACAACACAACACACAAAAATCCTCCGTGTGAATTCGAAAAACTTGACCCGAAAAAATCTTTTGTAAAATATGAAAAAAAAAATACGAAAAAAAAAACAAATACCTGTAGGATCATTTGGATGTGTTAGCAGCACAATTAAATGAATTGGGCGTGGTCTCCTCCCAACAGCCGCAGCCACAGACAGCAGCAGCAGGTGGACAACAGCTGGCACAGCCGGAGGCGCCGCCACGCAACAATCGACAATCGGGCGCTGGCAATGGAGCCATCTGTGTCTCAGCCTCATCGTCGTCATCGTCGTCCTCGAAGCCGGCAGCCGCATTGCCATCGCAGTCGAACAATCATCTCGGTCAGCCGGTAAATCCTTTGGATCCACTCGACAGCAGCGACTCGGACAGCGAACCGGACGAGCCCAACGATCGGGCACGCAACGACGGCACACTACTGGCCAGCGATCCGCCCAAACCGCTGTAAGTAGCCAAAATCCCTTTAAAAAAAGACACAAAACGGCAGGCGTGGCAACATTTGCAATGCAACAAATAGAAGAACAAACAGTAATATTTTGTTGCACATTTGCATCTTAATTGCAAAACGCGCACGAAAATATATAGAGGGTTGCGGAAATTGTTTCTATAAAGGTTCTATTTGCGTTATGTAAAAAGGGTCTATGGGAAGTAGAAGTGTTTCGGAATGTTTCAGTTTTTATAGAGTACAAAAATGTGTTCAAAGTCAAAGAACTTTCAGTTGACCTTAGCTCAAGCAGTGACAAAGATACAATTTGCATAGATACTCTGGCAACTCTGTCGCTGACAAAATAGTAGTAGGAATTTCAACTTTAGAAAGACACGAAAGATTCTCATCTATGGAATCAATTATATAAAAATTAGTTTCGAAAGTGAATTAAATAAGATTTAAAAAAATACTACAAATTTTGTAAATTATCTGGCAACTCTAGATTCTTATAGATTCTTTGGCAATTTACGTTCATGGGATCCATAAATTGTATTTAACTATTTCTTTTAGATTTATATTATAGTAAACATTAAGGATATTCAATATAGCTGAACTCTTCAGTTTAACTGAGGAAAAGCTCACGAAAGAATCGAAAATCGAATACACTTAACTCGCGAGAATTCGAAGAATTTGGCAAACTTTTTAAGCAGACCTCGTCAGTAGTTGCAAATAGAACCATAGAAATTAACTTTCCCATTTTTAGCATAAATTCTCGACAAAAATTTAACATTAACATTCGCAACATTCTTAACTCTCACCCATTACCGTTATTTAATACCATCCAACCACCCACACACCCACACCCTCACGTTCCACCTTTTCACATTGATTTTCACGACACGACAACTTTTTTTTTTGTTTTGCCGCCCCCGTTTTTTGTGTTTTGTGTTTTTGTTTTTTTTCGTTTTGGTTTTGGTTTTGTTCTCAGACCCGAATTTTCATATAGACCCGGCCTGGGACCCGTTTCCGAGGATACGACAACAGCAACAACAACAACGACCACACCGCTGAGCCATGGCAGCGGCGGTCCGCCCAATCGGCCCTTGCCACCGACCCCGGATGACGACGATCAAGCCGGAGATCGAACGCTGATCATGAAGCGCGTAAGTCCGAAGCCCAACCAAATGCTCAATTATCTGCTCTCTAATCTAAAAACTATATATACATATATAGTAACTAGTTTCTTTTTAGTGTATATTTCTTTTAGTTTAGTTTTTAGTTCAATTTTTCATTTTCCTGAGATATTTCTATCGAGAGATACGCAGAACTTAGTTCCAGGCAGCTGTAAAAATTGTAATTAGGGTCGAGGGTCTGCATAGTTGTAAAAGACAAAAAAACAAATCCAAAAAAAAAAAAAAAACAAAAAAAAAAAACAATTATATAAATATCTATATATTAATATTAGTGCAAAGTTTTGGCTGGTTATGGTTCTACTTAGACAACTCTTAGCAGCAATTCCTATTTAACTCTTTTAACCAACCAAGAAAAAAGTTAATTTCAGATTTAGTTTAAACTTTACAAAAAATTACTTATTTCTAATACTAAATACATATTTATCTATTTAAATTAGTATATTACGTAAACAAAAAAAAAACATGGTATGAAACTTTTTTCGTGAATTTCTTTTGTACAAAGTTCTTATGCTCCAACAACTATATCATTTAATTTGCCTTTCATAATTTCAATCGAATTTCGAATGTTTTTTGAGTTGTTTTTATTATTTTTGTATAAAGCGAAACGCACAGGTGCTCAGAATGTTTACACGGGCACCATCCATACCTTTAAGAGCTGGAAAACTGAACGATCACGAATGTATGCCATAGCTGTTCACTGAAAGAACTATAAAAACGGGTCTAGTAATCAGAAATAACTCATATTTATATTATTATCGAACTAAGTTACAAAAAAATCGATATCGATATGTTTATCGATATATGCATGCTATTTCAAGGTGATTTAACATGAAATTGATATCTGTGATTTTGGAACATTGAATAGTTAATCGATACTCGATAACACAGCCAATATAGCTGTTATTAATCGATAACACATGAATATATATGTGTTTGATCGACAATTTATAACACTTCGATAATCCATTGTTATATACCTCTGATTAATCGATAAGATATTGCTTAATCTGTGATGTATCAATTTGCTTGCTAGTTCTTCTAATATAGTTTTCCAGCTCTAAAGCCTATTTCACACATACATATACTTTGTATATAAAAAATCTTTATAAATGGTAATCGATAAAAAATGATTTCCGAGTGGTTCCACATCAAGCGGCACTTGATATGATTATGAAATGTATGTAAACACACCTTTGCACCTACAAGCAAGCCCCAATCATATCATTCGTACATAAATACATGTATTTGGAATGCAATGCAATGAGAGAATTCATGAAAAACTTTCCATGCGGTTTTTTTTCATACCTGGGTGTAGATAGTCAAAACAAAAACCAAACTTAGCCTGTAGAAATGTAAAATGCAAGTGAACAAAAGCAAAAACAAAAACCTAACAACAATTCTTCTCTTGCGCTGGTACTCACAACAACTACAACAACAACGACATGATAAACAACTGTAAACAGAAACTAGAACAAAACATAAATCGCTTACAAAAATCCGCTTCCACTTCGCATGCGCCGAGGCGAGTCGAGGACGTAAAGCTTCTGCACGATTGGGACATTGATCGATTCTTTCCCAAAATACCGAACGCTGCTAGCGGCGGAGGTGGCGGCGGTGCTAGCAGCAGCAGCGGCAGCAGCAGCACCACAGCTAGCCTCAGCCGCAGCTCGAATCTGAGCACGCTTAAAGTGGAGGCGAAACTGCAGCGCGCCAGCGTCGCTGAGGCCATAGCTCGACCAGTGCCGAAAGGCTATCAGCCGTTAAAAGGCGCCAGCTCCTCAGCTGGCGTTAACATTGCCAAAGAGCGTAGCAGCAATAGCAACTTAACGCAGCAGCAGCAGCCGCAGCCACCGTCGCAGCAGCTGCAGCACAAACGTCAGGAATCCGACTCGAAGCTGCCGAGCTTTGTGCGCGGCTTTCGACGCGAGAACTCAGACTTTTTCCCGTTAGCTAAACGACATTCGGCCGTGCTCAGTGGCAGCGCAGCCAGCAGCAGCAGCAACACCGGCAATACTTCACAGCTGCAGTCGCCGCAGCTAGTGCAAGCGCAACGCGCCAGTGCCATGTACCAAAGGAACAGCATTTATAACAGCAGTATCAGCAGCAGCAAGGAGAACAACGCTGCCGCTGCAACGAATAAGACCAAAGCGACAACTACAAAGCCAGCAGCAGCAGCGGCGGCGCCCACAAAGTCTAGTTGGGCTAATTTAGATTTTCTGCGTCCGCGTCGCGAAAAGACTGAGTCTGTCATTGTGCTGCAGAATGCAGCGGCGCGTGCGCAGCAGCATCAGCAGCAACAGCAGCAACAACAAACACAGCAACAACAACAGCTACAACTACAGCAGCAGCAGCAGCCGCAGCAGGTAAACGTTCTCAGTTCGCACGCATCAAAACCAAACAATCAAAAGAACAAGCAGCAGCTGAAAAGAAAAAAAACAATTCAAATATCGTTCATTATTGTGTTTTGTCTTGGCGCCAGAAACGTATACCAAACCAAACTACTTAAAAACAAAACAAAAAAAAAAGTACAAAGCGTAATGCAAATAAAATTGACCATTTGGCTAGAATTTTGATACTCACCGCAACAACAACAAAAACACACCACACACACATACTCATCGCTCGCCCTCTATCTCGCTATCTCGCTCTACTACACTACATCTATTTGTTGCTCGCTCTCTCAACTGACATTGCCATTGCCATTCCCTTGCAGCTCCTGTTAATAACATTGCACTAACAGCTCGTAAATAGCGCTGCCTACGAATAACAACAAAAGACAGCAGAAACAATGTTAAGATTAAACAATCATTTGTTTTTATTTATCTACATTTATAATTGCTGTTTGCTGTTTTTTTGTTCTTTGTATTTCTTAACTGCTTTTGACCTTGCCTAGCATGTTTTATTTTTATATTTATTGCATTTGCATTTGGTTTTGATTTCTTATCAGAATTGCCAACTAATTGGTAATACACACAATTGGTAATACATACATACACACATAATATTAACAGCGATTTGTACATAACATAACTATGGCTAAATAAGTCTGAAATGCTTAAATAACATATAAAATCTTGATAATTATGCATATTAGAAAAATAATTTATTTCTAATTGGGACACAGAACTTAAGTATTAATAACGGTAATACAGCTATTGTATATGTATATAATTTTACCATACCCATAAAAAACAGAATCATACGTATCGAATGCTAATGAGATGCTAAAAAAAATAAATATATTTCTAGCTTTAAATTTCCTATCTGAACTTGTAAATAATCTCATCTCATGGTTATTTTTATAAATATATGAATATATATATATATCTAAAGTTTTGGCACTATTTGTGAAAGCAGCATGGAAAGTAAATGGGCTGCATACGTTTTTAGGCTAGATGAAGTAGTCAAGAACTAAAACTGAAGCCAGACTTTTATGTAGAAATTGAATTAGAAGTGCAGAAGAAGAAGAAGCTGTTAAAAGATATGATTTATATTGAAGTTTTACTTGATTTAATATATTTTTCATTTGTTAGGATCTCTAGACAACCAATACACATTAAATATAGAATATATAGGGGCTATATAGACTTATCCAGTTTCCCTTTTAGCTGAGTCTTAACTTTTCTCTATGTTTTCTATTTGCTGCTTTAGCTTTTGCATTCATTTTCATTTTATTTGCTTTAAAATGTAATTTTCAAGCTTTTTGTTTTTAATTTGATGTGCAAAAAGTTTTCTTGGTTTGGTTAGACTTCAATGAAAAGTTTTTGACAAAGAAAAAAACTCCAAAAAAGCAAAAGCAACATTTTCTGTGATGTTTTGCAAAATTGAGCAACGTTTTGCCTGCTGCAAAAGTGAAAAACGAAAAATGAAACCAAAAAACTTCCCGTAATTAATTATAAGTGCCTATGTATGTATGTATATGTGCAACAGAACTTGCAGCTCTAGAAACTAAATGTTTTAGTTTGTAAGCTTTTGTATTGAAAAAGGTTGTTAAAGAGAAGACTTTGTAGGCGTCTCTTAGTATACCTAAGTATCTCATTGGCATTCATTTAGTTTTCTCTTTCTATCTGACACTGTCTATTTCTCTCTCTCGCTCTCTCTCTCTCTGTCTCTTTCTCTTTGACTCTTTAAATTTGTTGTTTATTCATTACCTTTTACCTTTGTTACTTTTGTGTTACCTTTTTCAAAGCATTTATATAACATTCATTTACTCGTTTTTTTTTGTTTTTGTTTATTTCATTTCGATTTCAACCAATTTATGAGCTCCATTAAAAAAGCAAAACTTTTGATTGCAAACTTTTCTCATGTGTCTTACGCCATCTCTCTCTCACACGTACACTCTTTCTCTCTTTCTCTGTCTCGCTTTGATAGAACCGTGGAGTAGCTGGCAGTGGAGCTGGCGGGGATAACAGCGGCCTTGGCACCCCCGGCACACGCACCAGCAGCGTTCTGCCCGATCTGCTTAGCCAGGCGTCGCCGGCTACGCCTCCGCGCCACGATAAATCATCCAGTGAGGAGGTGAGTAGCGCATACAATACCATCAGCAGCCATATCTACGTATGGCTTATACCTACATCGAATGATTCGATTTTTTCATTGTGTGTTTTGTGCGTTCAACTTTAGTTTATTTGACTTTTTTTAGTTACTGTTATTTGTGTTTTTATTATTGTTTTTTTTTTTTGTGCATTATCGAAAGAATAAATGCAGCTATAAAACGCGTCACACATCGTCTATGTCATAAATGTCTGATTATATTTAATCGTTCAATCAACTTGATTGAGATCATGAATTCAATTACATTTTCGCTTATTAAGCACTTAACATTCTGTTAATCTAACAGAAATCGTATCTCAAGCACATAACATGCTGCCTAACAGATTTCGTCTGCGAAGTACACATTTAACATTCTGTAAGCGTAACAGAAAACGCATAGAGCATTCTGTTAACAAAAGCCCCTGTTACAGTGAGTTTAGTTTTTATAGCAATTGATCTCAATTAAAAAAAATTGAATACAATTTAATGAATTGTTTTGTTTTTTCTCTCGAAAATATATTCTTTAAAATTGTCCTTTAGTTGTTTTTTCTTATATGTTTTTTCGTTTTGTGCTTTAAACAAACAAATTATACTGACCCATTTCAATATGATCTAACACTTACAATGTGACTAATCCAATAAGAATATCTTAGCGTATAAATATGTTTCTTTGACGTGGAGCAAAGTTCATTATGAAGAGCGCGTAAAACCAAAAAAAAATTGCATTTAAAAATAGATCGAATGCGAAGAATATTAAATTTGAAAATTCAAGAAATGTGCATGCGAATCGCAACTTTCACAAGTGCATGTCCTTTTATTAAATCAATCAAAAAACCGAAAATTAATTTAAATTTTAACCAGATTTAAAAAAAACGTTACAAAAACTTTCTTCTTCTTAATTGTGCTTTGTCTTTCCGCAACGTTTGAGCTGATGGCCACTACGATATATTCTAACAAATTACAAAATACAAATCAATTACAAACAAACCAAAAATTTACAATAGTAAGTATGAAAAACAACAAACAAACCAACAAACAACAGCAATAGCTCTCAAAATATACCAAAAAAATACTCTGTCTAAAAATCTACCAAAAAAAAAAAAAATTCCCAACTACCAAACTTTTGTGTAAAGTTTTTTATTATTATTTCCAAATGTGTCATGTGATATTGTACATAATATATTAAATGTGCAGGGCTTCCTTAATTCTATATATATTTATATAATTTTTCGCACCCGAATGCTACTTTAAAGTCTCTTGTCGTTGTATATATTCAAATATATGTTTCTGATTGTTTTTATTAGTTGCGCTCCACTGTGATCGCAATGTCTCTGTCTCTGTCTCTGTCACTCTCTCGCTCTCTCACTATACTACATTTCACGTTGCGTTGCATAGCAGGCAGCCTCATGTCACTGTCACTGTAACTAACATTTCGTTTTGCTGTCACGCCGTTAACGCTCTGTACACATTACAGACACATTACAGAGGACGCTACTCCTCTACATTCTTATTGTTTTTCTACACACACAGACATATGTACACACTCACACACACTTACAAATCAATATATAAACTTTTGTTTATAAAGTTTTTTATTTACGATTGGCCTCTGGGGAAAGACTAAACACATTTTATGTTTGTTAACATTTCTCTCTCAGCTCTGTTTACATTAATGCAAATATTTATAAATATTTTTGGCTATTGTTTTTTTTTTTAATTTTAATTATTGCTCAATATTTAACCATCCCACACACACACACATATACACGAACACCCACCCCTACCCCTTAGCATGATTAATTAATTAATTTTAATTTTTTGACAACTCGAAGACTAATTGAAATTTTTTTCTTGCACTTTTTCTATTTTCTTTTCTTTTTTAAAACCAAAAACGAACGAACGAAACGAAAACAAATGAATAAATCAATCAATCAATCAATCGAACAAACAATCAATCAATCAATCAATCAATCAAATAAAGTATCAAGCGGCCATTAGCTCATCCGTGCATTCCACGCCATCGAAATCGTTTATCGCTAGCAGCGGCGTCGGCAGCGGCAGCGGCAGCGGCATCGGCGGCTGCATCGTCAGCAGCAGCGCCGCCAACGTCAACGTCGGCGTTGGCGGCCATGGCCATGGCGGCGGCAGCGTTGTCGGTGGTGTAATTATTAGCGCTAATAATTCACCACAATCAACCATCTCGCTGGCCTCATCCAAATCGAATTCGCGACAAAACTCGCCAAAGAATTCGATAAGTAAAACGCGTTCTTCCAGCAGTATTACTAATTTATTGCATAAATCTGCTTCTTCCTCCTCTGCGAACATTCTACACCTGACACCCAACTCAACGATAACATCATCCACATCAACCACAACCACAACGAACGCCTCCAATCACTTGCCGCCGCATGCGTACGCGCTGCAACAGAAACAACGCAGTTTTCTCACCTTTGGCTTTGGCGCTGGCGGCTCTGGACCGACGCGTCGTGAGTCGACGGTCAATGTCAATGTCACGCCCACATCCCACGAGGCGGCCAACGATACGCCCGAAATTCGTAAGTATAAAAAGCGTTTCAACTCGGAGATCCTGTGCGCCGCTCTTTGGGGTGTCAATTTGCTAATTGGCACGGAGAATGGACTCATGCTGCTCGATCGCTCCGGACAGGGCAAGGTTAGCAAAGAGTGCTCATACATATATAGATGACTACTAATGAAGTCTTTACTCTGTGCAGGTATATCAGCTCATCTCGCGTCGCCGTTTCCAGCAAATGGAGGTGCTAGAGGGCCAAAACATATTGGTCACCATATCGGGCAAAAAGAATCGCGTGCGCGTCTATTATTTATCCTGGCTGAAGTCGAAGATCTTGCGCACCGATGGACTCTCCGATGTGAGTGGAGCAGAGCTAAGATGGCATAGCTTTATAGATGGAATATAATATTTAGTATTATGATAGTTTGTGGAGTATATATATTTTCTATATTTGTAAACAGACGAAGCGTTAGCCGAAATAGATTCTATTGTAGACTTCCTTTTGCAGCAGTTCGTACTTCTGTATATGTAGTACAGATCGGTTCACTATATAGAGACGATCTATTTTCTTATAAACATTTTGTGCTTCAGTAATATGTACAAACCGAAACTATTATATCATATACCTAGAATAGATCGTTTGCGATCATGAAACATGTTTTGCTATCAAAATTTGAGCTATTTGGCAAACTGTCAGCAAATTTAATTACAATTATTATATGTAATTTGAAGCATATCTTCAGAAGATCGATCTAATCGAACGACTATATCATATGAGGTATTTAAGTACAGCTAACTTCTAAGCATACAAAACAATGTTTTAATGTAATATAAAGTCCCGTTTTAGTTTCAAGTCTAGCACGTAATGTAAACTTTGTATTGTTCCAATTGCCACAACTAATTCTTGTAATCGGTCTCTTTAAACCCACAGCAAGTGGAGCGTCGCAATGGCTGGATAAATGTGGGTGATCTACAAGGTGCTGTACATTTTAAGATTGTCAAATACGAAAGGATTAAGTTCCTAGTGATTGCATTAAAAGACTCAATTGAAATTTATGCATGGGCGCCCAAACCATATCACAAATTTATGGCATTTAAGGTGAGATCACTTGTATATATATATATATATCAAATGCCAATCTAACAATTTCATGTTATTTTGTAGAATTTTGGTGAACTGGAACATCGCCCGCTTTTGGTCGATCTCACAATTGAGGATCAGTCGAGACTGAAAGTGATTTATGGTTCTGCTGAAGGTTTCCATGCGGTTGATTTAGATTCAGCTGAAGTATACGATATATATCTTCCTAAGCATGTAAGTGGCATTGGTTAACCAACTGGCTGTGCCCTGTACCGAATTTTGTATTCCTTACATACAGACTCAGGGTGCAATCATTCCCCATTGTATCGTGGCGCTTCCAAATTCAAATGGCATGCAACTCCTTTTGTGCTATGACAATGAAGGCGTCTATGTGAATACTGCCGGTCGTGTATCCAAGAATATTGTGCTGCAGGCAAGTATTTGGCATGATATGTACAGTGAACACTGGCTGTAAGAGAAAGGCAATTTGTAGAATTTTGCTTAAGTTCATCAAGGCAACAAATCTTAATGTTGCTGTATAGACCTTTCACTGTATTCCAAAATGCTGTTCCTGCATAGAGTGTTCACTGTATTTACATCTGTATTCCATGCCCAATTTGTATATCTATATAAACCGTCCCGCTCTCCCTTTGCAGTGGGGTGAAATGCCTACCTCGGTGGCCTACATTGGCACTGGACAAATTATGGGCTGGGGCAACAAAGCAATAGAGGTGCGTCACACATAAACTAAATACAGTGAATACTCGATAAACTCATGCACACCGTTTCTGCTTACAGATACGTTCCGTTGAGAGCGGCCATTTGGATGGTGTGTTCATGCACAAGAAGGCGCAACGCTTGAAATTCCTTTGCGAGCGCAATGACAAAGTATTCTTCAGCAGTGCCAAAGGTGCTTCATCGTGTCAAATCTATTTCATGACGCTCAACAAGCCGGGCATGGCCAATTGGTAAAGGGCCGTCGGGCAGACCCTCAACCCACTTCTTTGTTTTTTATTTTGGCAACTGAACAACAACAACAACCACATTTTCTACTTATTTTACAACTTACAAAAACGAAAGGAAAAACAAAAACAAATATCTACACAGAGATCTACACACACACACATTTAGCTCGTTTAAGTAAAAAGTGCATAATTTTTAAGTGAAAAATAACATCCTATACATATTACACACACAGACACACACCACACACACAAACACACACAATACACACTTCAAAATGTGCTTATGAATCAAAGTTCAGCAAAAGGAAAAACGTTTCAATTAGTAAATGTGCTATAAAAATTTACAAATGTAACTCTTATAAATGGGAGTGTACAATTTTAAGCGAGCGTTAAACAATGTAATAATAATTATAAACAAAATAAGCAAACAGAAGAAGAAGAAGAAGAGGAGGACGAAGAAGAATGTGTTAAAGGCGACAGACAACAATATTTTCCCCAAGCTCACTCGTCGAGGTTTTTAATTTTCTTAAAACACAAAGTTGTTTATTAGACACACCTACACACACGTTTGATTAGCAACACATATACACACATACATATGCATATGTATTTTACATAACTAAAGAAAAAATATGAGAAGAAAGAAAAGTAAAACGAAAAGTAAGAAAAGCAAATGCCCCCAAGTAATTTATGCACATACAAAACAATTTCATTTAAAATGTCATTTTAAATTTGTGTGCATATATATATCTTTATATATATATATATATTGTTTTTTCTACTTATATTATATTATTATATATATTTTTTGTGCCCGCAAGTTAAACTTAAGTTCAAGCCAAGGCAAAAGCTGCGAAGAAAACTTTACGAATTGCAAATTTAGTTTTCTTTCACATTTTGAATTTATTTTTTAATGTGCGTGCGAAAAAAAAACAAAAACAAAAACAAAAAAAAAAAACAAAAAATAAAAAACAAAACATTTACATTTATATCAAATTATAAATTAATGTGTCTGCTCATTTTTTATGAAAATAAAAATATAAACAAAAACAAAAAAGCGCCATTGTAAAAACTAAGTGATAAACAAAAGCAAAAGTAAATAATAATATAGAGAAAGCTGGAAAAAAGCAAAAATTAAAAACAAATTATGATTCATGAGTAAATGTGTAAAATATAAAATAAACAAAAAAATTTCTAAAACAGCAAGCAACACAGACAACAGCAACAAAAAAATAAAAAAAATATATATATATATGCTTAACGTACATTTTTGAAGCTAATTATGAGACAATTGATTGAGTGATTGATCGATTGATAAGTCAGAATCCATGTCACATTTGAAAGACAACTGAAAACAAGATTGAATAAGGGCAATTCGAAGATGAAACTAGTTAAGCAGCATTTTTTACCGAACTTTTATACAGAACTTACAAAAACAAAAAACAAACTTAAAAAAATACGAAATTCTATAAAAAATTTAATAAAAGCTAGCATGTTAAAATTGGAAAAATAACGAATTCAATTAGATGTTGATGGATTAATTGATTGATTGATAAGCTCGGCTTTTGTGTGCTGTGCATTTCGTTTGTATTGTTTTTTGATTTCTATTTGTTTTTTTGAGAGAGTTATAAAGTTTAATTATTAAATATGGCTACGTTGCAATATATAAATATTCACATTTACATTCTCTAGCAAATCGGCACACTATAAACTGCCTGCTGCAATACACTCCCACACACACACACACACACTCACATACATACATATGTCAAATTAAACTGGCGATTATTGCTAAAGAAAAATAATAAAAAAATGTATGAATTATTCTCTTTTGTTTTAAGTTGAAAATGAAATTGAAAAATGCAGAAAAAAATATTTAAATATTTGTTTGTTTTGTGTTATAAAAGAAATGAAAAAAAAATAAAATAAAATAAATAAATGTATACCCCATGTCCCCCACATATATTTAATAATGTTCTTTAAACAAAATGCACTACAATGCAATTTAAAAAAAAAAAACAAACAGAATTAGTAATAAAATGCTTACTTTATTTCTAAAATAAAACAAGTAAATTGATGATTAAATGAATGTAAATCTAAATCATAAAAAAAAAATTATTATATATATAATCTGAAAATTAAAAAAAAACAAAAAAAAAGAAATAAAAATCAACTGCAATTCAAATTGACTGTTTTCGATTTAACAGTGGGAGCTCTTAAAACCGATTAACGATAACTTCAACTGAATTAGCAACACTGAACAGCTGACGGAAAACAGTGTGAAGTTGGCAGCGCTAAGTGTCAAACTTTGACAATATGCTTATGTCTTCCTCTTCTCTCTTTTCTTTTTTACCCGAGCATCGGTAGGTGTCGACCGCTGAAATGATAATCGTAAAATTAATAAACCAAACTGCAACATCGCAAATAAATAATAAACAAATAGTTTGAAATGTGGCTTAAGCTTCCGTATGCATGCCATATTTGTAAAATATTGCAGTCTTGTTAAACAAAAATGACTCATTTTGGTCGGTGCAAAACATTAATTTGATTTTCTTGCAATTTATAGAAATGGGTCGTGTAATTCGTGCACAGCGTAAAGGCGCCGGTTCCGTCTTCAAGGCGCACGTCAAGAAGCGCAAGGGAGCCGCCAAGCTGCGTTCTCTGGACTTTGCCGAGCGCTCTGGCTACATTCGCGGCGTCGTCAAGGTAAGCTTTTGTTAGATATGGCAACAACAGCACATGGATATGACTGATTGCATATTTGTTTGTTATTTTTAGGATATCGTTCACGATCCCGGTCGTGGCGCACCCTTGGCTGTCGTTCACTTCCGTGATCCCTATCGCTACAAGATCCGCAAGGAGATGTTCATCGCCCCCGAAGGCATGCACACTGGCCAGTTCGTCTACTGCGGCCGTAAGGCTACCCTGCAGATTGGCAATGTAATGCCACTTAGCCAGATGCCTGAAGGTACCATCATCTGCAATTTGGAGGAGAAGACCGGTGATCGCGGCCGTTTGGCTCGTACTTCTGGCAACTACGCCACCGTCATCGCTCACAATCCCGATACCAAGAAGACCCGTGTCAAGCTCCCATCGGGTGCCAAGAAGGTCGTCCCATCGGCAAATCGCGCTATGGTCGGCATCGTTGCCGGCGGTGGTCGTATTGACAAGCCCATCCTGAAGGCCGGTCGTGCCTACCACAAGTACAAGGTGAAGCGTAACAGCTGGCCTAAGGTGCGTGGTGTTGCCATGAACCCTGTGGAACATCCCCACGGTGGTGGTAACCATCAACATATTGGTAAGGCATCCACAGTCAAGCGTGGCACATCCGCTGGTCGCAAGGTCGGTCTCATCGCTGCCCGTCGTACTGGTAGGATTCGTGGTGGTAAGGGCGACAGCAAGGACAAATAAACAAGAATTGGAGGAGTACGTTCCGTCTGAAATCGGCGTAATGCTTTACTGTGTTGCGCTGTTCAGTATAATTGTGCATATGTATATGGGAAAGCTGTATGTGGTTAACATGCAATTGACGCGACGGAATAAAATTTATTTCTAAATAAAAGACTTGTTTTCTTATTACATATATTTAATTAATAGTAAATAGGCTTAATCAAATAGAGGTAACATATAATGAGCATGTTCGTTGTAGTCAAATTATACTGTGTATCACATTGGATTATCGATATGACTTTTATATCGGATTAAATTGTGGGTAACCAGATTCGATAAGCACGAATGTAGAAACATCGACTGGTTGCTGTTAAGTTACAGTGATTATTCGGTTATACACAGCTGTTGAGTTAAAATGACCACTAAAACTATTAGTCATATTTAATAAATGTTTAATAATACTGTGACCTTCCAAATGGTAACATAGTTGGCTCTTTTGTGTAGGCAGTAAATGTACTGTTTGGTTTCCACTGTTAAGTAACATTACGTTCATATGTTAAAGTTGAATTGCTGTTAAGAAGATACTAAAATAATGAAAATAAATGCACGAGTGTGTTGGTGCGTTGTGTTGTGTGCGGACAGTGAAAAATCAAAGCAATATATTTTGTTTTAAATAATCGTGCGCATAAATAAATAATGGATAGTACATTCCACGAAGGATGGCTTATAAAATCGCCGCCCTCAAAGCGTATTTGGCGTGCTGTAAGTTTATTGACCCACACAAATACAGCAACAAAGCATTTTTGTTGCTGCGGTAGTTTCAATGCAAATAGCAAATGTTCAGTGAAATGTACAAATTACAAGCTGCAAGCACAGCATACGGTAAAAAAAATGCAAAAACACCAACAACAAAACGCCTGGAAAAGGCATTTAACTGTTTTTTCCGTTTGTTAACACTGAGTCATGCAAAGAAACGCACCAAACGGCATTTTTTTGTACAATTACGCTCTGCATACATTTTCAATGTTTGTGCGTGTGCATGACTGTGTGTGTGTGAGTGTATAGTGTGTAAGTGTGTAAGTGTGTTTGGGCCTGCGATCATTTGGTTGCTTGTTGTTGTGAGTCCGATAATCATTTTTAATTCATTAATAAGCGGCTGACGGGCTGGGCATGGGCTGCATGGCTGATATCGAATTGTCGTTGTTGTTGCTCCTCCTGCTGTTGCTTGGAAATGCTGGCCGAAGTGATTGAAAAGCAAAATGTAATAAAAAACCGCAAGCCAATTGTTCTGTTATTGTTTCTGCGAATTTGTAAAATTTGTAAATGAGCTATTTTCAATAGCTGCGCCAGTATATGTGTGTGCGTGTGTGTATATTTATGTTTGCGTTTTCTAGGCGTGGGAATATTTTGTGAGACTGCCCTCAAAGTTTACGGTTAATTAAATGTTTACCTGCGCTAACCGTTAAGCGCCGCTAGCGGTGTTGTTGAGATATTAAATTACAAATGTTGAGCAACTGTTGCACGTTTGATCAAAATTTTACTCCCAAGTAGAAAGTGTGGCCCCAAGCACACAAAATGAAAAATGCAAAACGATTAAGGAGGCATGTACATATACATATGCATCTTTTAATACCCTACACTCCAATTTCAATGGGGTTACATAGATTATAACCTGTAGTATGCAGTATATGAATTCCACGAGATTAAAACTGTAAAAAATGAAGACCATGAATACAATTATTATGCAGAAAAATTACAATAATCATGTCAATGTGAACATACGGTAAATCCTTGAACTATTTTAAAATATTTCCTACTTAAAATGGGAATTTAAGTGAATTGCTGCTTGAGCACACGTATAATAAAATTCGCCCACAGAAAGAGAGGGAGAGAGAGAGCTGTACAGAGTAAGCAAAAACAATATAAAAAAACAGTTATGAAGTGGAAGCAAAAAAGAGAGTGAGAGCTGCCATCGATCAAAATACGCTTAAGACTCACAGGTCATATTTGAGCGAAAAAGCGAGAGCAAATATAAAGTTGGGGTGGGACCTGTTCCTCCAATAGTTTTTATGAAAATAGTTGCTTCTTATTCTCCTATGGTTTTCAGTAAATATGAAAGAATGACAAAACAGGGTAAATCTCGGCCATTCCCTTTTGACTAGCGCACGCTGCCTATGTATGTACATACATCTGTATGTATGTAAACAAAGATGTGTGTATGTAAACGATAAGCCACACAGCACGCACAAAAACAATGACGCACTTGTTGCTGCTGTTGTTTTTGGTTTGGGTTGCATTATTATTAACGCAGACCTTATATAGAGGGACTAAACGTCCTATTCGAGCCCAGCCCTATGTCATTTTGTATGCCAAGAAAATTAGTTGCCTATTATTATTATTGCTCTTCAGTTTGGTTGCGCCTTGGGGTGCCAGTTTCTTCATACACTATGAATGTGTGTGTGTGTGTGTGTGTACGTGCGTGTGCGTTCGCTGTATTTGTGGCATTATGTTTATTGTTTATAATTGAATTAAGCGTGAAATTGTGCAGACAACAATGCAAATTTGTCTGGTAAAATTCATTAAACAAAAACAAATGAATGAGTTAGCAAAGGGCAAATACTCTTTGTGTGCCATTTATTAAAGATATTATATGTAAAGCCCCATGTTCCAACTTGTATTATCACATAGAACCATTTGCTTCTATACTTTATAATCATCTTGTGATTCATGTTTTCCTCCCATGTTTCATCTGTCAAGCATAACATATTATATTAATTCTTGACTCATGTGCGAACATGCCGAACTATAATCTATATATAGGGTATATGTTATACGCATTTACGTGCCTTGATCTTGTTATTTTTCCCATTAATTGGCATTGATCCAGCTTTATCGATCAAGTTTTTTCCATGAATTTTAACTTTTTTTCAAATAATTGGATGCTTAGCGTAAATATATACCTATAGAATATGGCATATGCATATATCCGAGACTATTTGAAAGCAATGGAAAATTGAATTCATTGTCAAAAAACGAGAATCAAGAATCTGAAATTAAACATTAACGAAAAATATTCATCTTGAGGGAGTTTTTATTGTTCTTTTTATAAGAAAGCTTAGCACGTTCGAATCAAATGAATAGCGCGTGACAGATCGTACTTCCGACTTTTGAATGAACTGTTTTCGTTGAATGTTTTATTATTTAATTTATCTACCTTTTTGTTGACAAACATTAAAGCTCATAAAGAAGTGGTCTGGACACCTTGAGTTTAAGCCTTGTTTAAAAGGCAACAGTTCGCTTAACCGCACTGCTTTGTGGCGGTGTCAACATACTCTTTCAGCTGTTTGGCAATGCTCGTGGGTGTGAGCTGCTGATTACTCAAGAAAATGTCAATGTAAATAAGATTCGCGGAAAATGAACAGCGACGTCAGCAGCGGCGCTCGCGGCGCAGCTAGCGCAGCTTACTCATCAATGCTGATAGCTGAGCCATCGCTGCTGCTGCAGTTGCAGTTGCTGCAGCTTATCGTTGTCATATCCAACACATTTTAGCTGTCTGAGCGTCTGGTCAGCTGTCCGACTGCACACTGCCCACTACCCACTGGCTGCACCCCTGCTGCTCGCTTATCTTGCCTTAGTAAAGTTAAAACTTGTTGCTTTTGTTGTTTTTGCAGCGCTGGCGCCGTCGCTGGTTCACGCTGAAACAGGGCGAGATACCGGAGCAGTTTTGCCTCGAATACTATACGGATCAGCAGTGCCGCAAGCTGAAGGGTGTTATCGATTTGGATCAATGCGAGCAAGTTGACTGCGGCCTGCGCTTAGAGAATCGCAAGCAAAAGTTTCAGTATATGTTTGACATTAAAACGCCGAAGCGCACATATTACTTGGCTGCCGAGACCGAAGCGAGCATGCGCGACTGGGTGAACTGCATCTGTCAGGTGTGCCATCTGCATGATACGAAGCAATCGAATGATTTGCCTCTAGGCGCCACAGCAATATCGACAGCAGCAGCTGCCGCTGCAGCAGCTGGTAAGTGTTAATCAAATCTTTAACTGGTCTACAGACTACTTTCACCTGGCCAATTCCTTTCACTGCAGATGAGAATCGCAGCGCACAGCAGCATACCAGTTCGAGCGGCGCCTTGAGCAACTCCACACAAAATACAACAACCACTTCGTTGCACTCCTCGGCTGGGACTACGGCCAATTCGCTGCTGCGTCGGCCAGCGGTCATTGATCAGCAGCCGCAGAGCTCCAACAACAACTCAGACTCGGTCTATGTGAATACGGACTACAACAATCGCGAAACATTGCTCTGCGATGCACATTTCGATCAGCAGCAGTTGCTCTCGGCTGCACAGCAACAACCGCCACCGTCGCCTGCAACGGCGCTCTATTTGAATCAGAGCGCTCTGATCCAGGCACAGGCTCAAGCACAAGCGCAGGCTGCAACTACAGAGCAACAACAACAGCAACAAGAACAGGAACAGGCAAAGGCACAGGCTGCTGCACGTCTCGCCATCAATTCGAATGGCGTGGTCCGTAAGCTGCCCGAGCAGCTGGTGTTAAATCAACAAACATTGGCTGAGGCCATATCACAGCAGCATGGCAGCAGCGTGCAGGCATCGCCGGCGCTGAGCACTGCCTCGGGGCCGTATATACCCATTAGTGAATGCTTTACGGGCAGCCCAAAATTTTTATTGGATAGCCACGCCAATGCGGCGGCTGCTCTTAACAATTTGGATCCCAAATTCTATGATACGCCGCGCAGCCACAACAACATTGGCCTCAACTTAACCAACGATCAATCCTATTCACCTAAAATTACCAACTGCAGCTTGGTGAGCTCTTAAATACATTGAAAATATTTAACTATTTGCTAATGTGATTGCATTTACTATTGCAGCAACAACTGGCAAACGCCAGTGGAAAGCAGCGTAGTCAACGCTCTGATTCTGACTCAGAGAGCGTTTTTACAGACGACGATGAGTGGGCGCATCCGTTGCCATTACGTGAGAATGTTGGCAAGTGAAAAAGATATATATACATATATCTTCAGCATATCGATTGTATAGTTCGATTTTAACTAAAAAACTTTTCTGTTTTAGATCGCAGTACACGCCCATCGGATAGTTCCATTGAGAACGAATCCTTTGTGTTAACCTATTCGCAGCGCTTCTCGAAGATGCCAGAAGATGGAGCTGCATTGGTGCCGTCAGGCTCTGCCAGGCATGCCAAGCAGCTGGCTACAATACCAGCCACAGCAGCTGATGGCGCTGGTGAGCATCATACGCTGGAGAGGCTAGCCAAGGTGCTGAAGAACAAAAATAATCTTATACTGGACTTTAAGGATAACGAAAAGTAATCAGAGCTCACACTCAAATTCGATGTGTATTAAATCTTTCCAATTTATAGATTACAACGAGATTTGCCACAGCTGTCGGACACGGAGAACACATCGCCAGCGATTGTGGCCACACGACATGCGAATTCGTCGTTGATAGAAGAGAGCTATGACATTCCACGCTCACATCAGTTGCCCTATTGCAATGTGGGTCAATTGTTGGGCGAACGACCGGTTACCAGTCCGCACAATAGTAATCCCATAGCTGCTTCCACACCTAATCTGATGGCCGATACGTGCATTGCTGCACTAGCTAACCAGGTGGTGCCATCAGCAACGACAACGGCAACCACAACGGCAGTCAATTCGCCAACCAGTGCACGCACGCTGCCTCGCCAGCATTGTTATACTAATGCCGCGCCCACTCGCATGGAGGGCAATGTGTTTCGATATGATTTCATTAAACAAGCCGATTGCCCGCCTGTTAATCGCAAGCTAAAGCCTAAGGCATCCAACACGCCGCTGGAAGCTACGCACAAGAGCAGCGTGGAGGATAAACCGCCCGAGGAATTCCCAGCCAAGCCACCCGTGTGCACCATGGAGCAGCTGAGCAGCAAGCTGAGCGGAACCAAACTGCAGTCCAGTGCGCCACCCAGTGTGGATCGCAAATGCAAACCAAATGCTTATAAGGTATGAGCTAATATAGCTACTCTGACTACTGATTATTTAACTGGTTATTGTATTTTGAAATCTTATAAAGTTGGGCTCATCGGCTACCATGTCGCCGTCAACGCGTCGCTCGTCTGGCGCTCCGCTTTCGATGGTGCTGCCGCATGAAACGGATGTTCATTCACCGACAG
Organism: Drosophila hydei; assembly: GCF_003285905.1. NCBI lineage: Eukaryota > Metazoa > Arthropoda > Insecta > Diptera > Drosophilidae > Drosophila > Drosophila hydei. The sequence goes on along the minus strand of NW_022045838.1, from coordinate 1,987,847 downwards.
CTATCGCCTATTTGCATGAGACGCGTACCCTGCCACGTCAGCAGCATCGTCAGCATCCCAGCAGCCCCGGCAGCCAATCAGTGCAGCATCAACGCACAGCATCTGCAGCAGCAGCCATGACCTCAACATCAGTCGCAGCCGCAGTAGCTGCCGCAACGGTAGCGGCATTCAAGCAAAGCCAACAGCAACAACAGCAGCAGCATCCAGAGCACAAGCTGCAGTACTTTGATCTGGATGTTGCCAACAAACCGCAACTACTCAACCGTCAGAGCATGAGCGTAGGTAATCTATATTCCCAAGGTAAATCTGCTCTGAATCAACCGGCGCGTCTAGGTGCCACTGATGCTGCTGCAGTGCGGGCGCCGGTGCAAAGCAGCGTAGTCTACAACTTTGTGGACTTTGTCAAGACGGAGGCGTTCAAGCGCATACGCGAGGAGCGCAACAAGGAGAGCAGTGAAAACAATAACAAATGAGCTGCGCGCACGCTTCCAAATTAATGACTCACATTTTGTATAATTTGCAATAGCGTCATGCGAAACTCTGCTGTAGTGCCTGCAAAAGCTGTCTAAACAGTGCAAATTCTAAGTGGCTTTCATATTCATACCGCGCACACACACACACATACATCCATATCCATATACATATTGATTTATATAGCCACATAAGTTAGTTATTTTAAGTTGTATTGTGCCCTTAGCACCAGTTTGTGTGCTTTTTAAAAATGCTGCTGTGCGTCTTTTCAATGTGCTTCCAATTTCCAAATCAATGCATGTTTTAAACCCCTTTTAAGTGCTATTTTATATAAATATGTATACACACACACACTCCCACACTTACACACACAGATACATAAACTATTTATACACACCACGAATTTTTATGGTAACCATTTATATACAATTTATACTAAGTGTAAGTGTAACTCGTGTGCGACACAAGCTGTTGCTTGATATTGTGCTTTAATAAAACAACTTTTATAGAATTATATTAAAATTTAATTTAATTTAATTGGTCAATAATTATTGCACCCCTTTATTTTGTGGTATAATGCAACCCCGAAAAATCTTAAAAACTTTGCAAGTTTTATTCGAAATGTTGCTAGAGCAACAGTCAAATTTGTGTAGCAACCGTTTGGAAGTGTTTTGAAACTAGGCAACGTTGAATTTAGTTACATACAGATATTTTTAATTACAAGCTAGCACTACAAATATATTTTCAGTAAAATACAGATTTCGCCAGATTATCATATATATACATATATATTCAAGCGCAAAAAGGAAGTCATTTTGTAAGGACTCAAGTCATGTCGCTGGTCTACATAACACATCATAATGAGAATATTTTTGATTTGGAGCGGGCGCCCGAGAAGCCGCCGGAAAATCGTCCAGTAGTCAATAGTAAATAGAGCGAAGAAATTTTTTCTTAATAGCATATCTAACGTATGATACCATCCGGCAGGTACGTCCACAAAAGCAGCTGCATATGCTAAGGAGCGGCGTGATCGTCTAAATATAGAGCGCAAGAAGCATGATGTTATCTTGCTAAAGGGAGGCGTCCGCTTGCTCACCGATGCCAAGAAGGCATATCATCGCACCATGGGCTGTGCCAATGTGCCGCTCGATCCGCCGTGCGCCTTCTTGCGCAAGAATCAGGGTGTCAAATGGCGTCGCGAGAATTTGCACGTGTGCCCCAAAAGTGACAACATGCCACCTCTGCCGCCGATGGGCAAAAAGGTTACAAAACCGGACATGGTGCCGAATTTTGTTAACCGTAATAAGATTTGTGCAAGTAGCTTCGTGCGCTGTCCGCCGCCTCCACGCTATGTGGACACACCCGGCGGCACACGCCAGAATTTGTTGAACTCGGGCATGGTGCCGCAGTATGTGTGCCGCAAGGACTTTGGGAAGGTCCCCGTTTACATACAGAAGACCAAAGCTATGCTCAAAGAGGCACACACCATCTGCTGTAAGGAACGGGCACGTCTCATGGAGGTTTGCGGCGGCACGAAGCTGACAGAATCATTAACCGAAATGACGCAACCAGCACGTGCCGATGGAGCACCGCCTGAGATGCCAGGCATGCGCGTAATGGATCAAGAGGAGCGTAATGAAATACTTGTGGGTCTTCGCGCTCATCTGAATGAGATGACCAAGAATTATCAGTCGATGCCCTTGCTGATTGACAGCGAGAACAAGCGTCAGCGCAAGGGCAAGTTGGAGAGTGACTTGCGACAGCTCGAGCAGGATATGCTGCTGCTCGAGACCAGTCCCATTATCTATGTTTCACTGTATTAAGTTATGTTGCTTAACTAGACAAACATGCACTTATAATCTACGTTCGAATAAAATTTAACGGGCATATTCTAGATTTCGACACCTGATCAAACCGCACAGATTCAACGAGAAAATTGGAAAAAGAAAACAGCTTGAAGCTTGCGGCATTGATTTGGTATTGAAATTTAGAGAGGCACTGTTCAAGTTTATGCATCCAAAAGCTCCAAGGCGTAGCTACCATGGCAGTAGGGACACAGCAGCGAGCTACCGGGTTCGTAAAGCTCCAGTAGTAGCTGTTTTTCCATCAAAGCCTGGCGTCCGCAGAGCGTGCAGTAGTGACGTTCCAGCGAGGGAGTTAGCTGGGGGAGATATGAATCTGTCAGTTGTGTGTAGTGTTAGATATAACTAACTAGACCTTCACCTGCATATAGGAGATCGCGCACAGGTGTTCTGCATCCTCGAGCATTATCTCTGGCACATTCAGCTTCACCTGCAGTAGCTCAAAGTGCTCCTCCATTTCAGCTTGAGCAAAGTGCTTAATAGCCACATTATTTGCCTTCTCACGTAACAGTTGCTGCCTCAGCTGCAGTCTAATTCGTTCACTGGCCGCCAATTGGCATTGCGCTGACTGTCGCTGAAATGCAGTCAGCTCCTGCAGATTGCTCAAGTACTGAAGACGCAGACGTATATGCGTCAGCTCAATCAAGCTCAATAGCAGTTGAAATTCGTGCTCGATTTGCTCGAGCAGATATTGATTGCGTTGGTCACGCTGTGCTAAAATTAATGTATCGAGGACGTGGTACTTGAGCTGCAGCTGCTGCAGTTGTGCGTCTGTGGCATCATTATCAAAGTTGAAGCCTTCGATTGGCGAATAGTCTATATAGTCATCCAGCTTGGGCCTTTGAAAGATATCCAGGCGTATTTCCACCAAAAGATCTAAATAGCTGTTCATGGATACACTGGGCAAGATGCATTGAGTAAGCTTGTCCAGCACGTTGCCTGCTTGTATTTTGCCCACGCGGATGTGCAAGATATTACGCCGTATTGTCTTATTGAACAGATACTCTTTGTTGCGTGTGGAGAGGATGGTAATTAGGTTTTTGTTGGGACTGCTCCATAACCCAAGTGGCTGTTCGTTTTCCGTGTCGTCTACCTCGATTGAGCGCATGCTAGTGCTCAGCTGGCCGGGCTTGTGGCTGAGCTCGACTAGGCAAAGTTGTCCGCGTGCTGTGACCAAAGCATAGTTGTTGTTCCCCACATCGCAGAAACCTTTTGATTGTAACAAGAATAAATATTAAAAGTATGAAACGGTAAATTGTGACTGTAGAGATCACCTGTTATCTTCATGCCACCTGTATGTAGACGGGTCTCCAACCAGTGGCCACTTGTCTCTCTGGGCATACACCAGATGAGCAAGTGCGCTGACTTGCAACAAGCTATATAATAACAATCCCGTGTCGGACAGTGTGTAATCAGAGCCTGTTGCAGGCCGAGGCGATCCGGGCGCAGCCAAAGAGTCTTAACCAGACAGAGACTCTCCCCTTCTGCAGCGCTGAACCTGTAGAGATGCACCAGGCCATTGTTGTCGCTCACAAGCAGCAGATCCTCGTAGATGTACATAAAACAAATGCGACCCAGGAGTGTCTGCAACTCGGAATGGGCTACCAGAGTTGATGCATTGCTGCATAAAGTCAGTGTCCATATACTGCCGGCAGCTGTTCCCAGGACGAGCTCAAAGTTCTCCCCCCTTTGTACTGAACGCCAAGCGAGCATGGTTATCCAACTGCGATCCATATAGCCCTGATAGTGTCGGAATGTCTTGATCGTTGCAGCTGGAATTTCATACGGTGGCTGCAATGTATCCCGCAGCGTGGCGGCCACATCGATACCCTTCTTGTAGGATACCCAAAGAGGCTGCTCTGGAAGCTTACTCAACAAATGCAGTGCGCCATAGCTGTTCAAGCTGGCCATCAGCATTCTGCCATCGGGCAGCAGGTGGTTGGCCAATTTAGCGGCTATGCGATTGGGTGCGGGCACATCCTGTGCACAAATGGTTGTGTAAACGGAGTCCAGGCTGAGGTGTTGTTGCTCCAGAACATTGCCGCTTTCATAGATCTGCTGGAGATTCACCTGCTCCGCCAGCTGGTCCAATGGTCGTATTTTGTTTATGCACTTCCAGGTGGCCAGGGTATAAGGAAAGGGCAGCTGACGGCGCGACTTGCAATTCAATTCGAGAGTAACTACCTCCGTCTTGGAGCCTATCAACGAAATGCAGTTGCCATCGGTTGTGTAGGAAACAAAGTCATGAACAGTTTCCTGCCTGAGTTCGTGATTACACAGTACATGAAAGATCATAGCTGCAAGACAAAAATTATAAACAAACTTAAGCAAAAACACAATATATTATCTGAAATGTGTTCATTTTCAAATTATCGCGTTTAATACTTTTTAATTAGCTCTTTTAATCTGTCGTTCTGCCGGCAGACGCAGACGCAGACGCGTACAGAGCGAGCACAACAAAAAATGCGCGAATTTCACACATGCCTAAAAATTTTGTGACATACACTCACACACACATACACTTTGTAAACTTTTTATATTGCTCATTTGTTATTCACCTTTGCCATCGCTAGCGTTTGCTTCAGTAGCTTTTTTCATTTCAAAGTGAATGCAACAGCCAAAAGAAGCTAGCCACAATGTCAGCTAAGAATGGCGTTGAAATGGTTAAAAAAGTAGCCGAATTTATTTCCAAAGGCAAAAGTTTTGATCGCGTCACTCAAATGGTGAGTGCACCTGAATATTTTTGTAAAGAAAGGACGTAGAAACGACGCACTAATCAGCTGAAATTTTGATTCGATAAATTATGTAAGAAGGACTATCGATAACGCGCTACATTTGAATGTTACAGGTTAAAATAACGAGTGGCGGCGAAGGGCGTTGCGTGGGCGAATTTACTGTTGAGGCTGAGCATTTGAATCGCGTAGGCTCGCTGCATGGCGGCTTAACGGCCACCATATTAGATAATGTAACTACTTATGCACTGATGTCAAAGGGCTCACATCCTGGTGTTAGCTCTAGTTTAAATGTGAGCTATATATCTGCAGCCAAACCTGGAGATGTTATAGAAGTGGATGCCAACACGATGCATGCTGGACGCAAGATGGCATACATCGAGTGTGTGCTCCGAAATAAAGCGGATGGCAAAATCATTGCCAAAGGTGGACAAACCAAATATGTGGACTTTAATACACAATCGAGCTAATAAATGTAATTGCTTATAAAACTAAACAAATAAAAGATAGCTCAATTAGCTGTATTCGCTCTATTGACGTCATTACATGCAAATGAGACGATCTGCGTTATCTACCGAATGTGAAGAACCATGAACTATCGATAACAGCACATAGCCGCTCATCTCTAGAGCTTATTGATATGATTTTTTTTATTTGCTATCCACTCGTTTCATAACAACAGAAATATGGGCACACGCAAAAAGGGCTTGTAGTTCGCTAAGCATATTTCAGAGATTATTGCCAAGGCCACAGGCTTTGAGCGACACTTGGAAAAGGTATGAAGATGTTAGCTTTAGAATCGACAGAGGCTAATGGATTCAACCTTTATCTAGGTAAAAATATTGGATGGCGGCGATGGCATTTGCACTGCAGAATTTACCGTTGCTCCAGAGCATCTAAATAAAGCTGGAGGATTGCATGGCGGCTATACGGCGACTTTAGTAGATATGATAACGACCTATGCGCTGATGTCGAAGCCCTGCCACCCAGGTGTCTCAGTTGACATCAATGTTAGCTACCTGAAAACGGCTCGTGTGGGCGATGAAGTGCTCATCGAGGCTAATTTAGTGCGAGCTGGAAAGACGCTCGCATTCCTCGACTGCCAGTTGCGGCACAAAAAGGACAACTCAGTGATAGCCAAAGGATCGCACACTAAATACGTAAACTTTCAGTAGATAGTGTGTGCTAAGTTTTGATATTGTGCTTTATTGTTTACACGTGTAGCAGTAGATATTTAGTTAATTTGTTAATTAATTGTTTGTTGCTCTGTGTGCGTTATGGTTAAGAGTTAAAGGCGGCTTCCATTGATAAATACTATGAATCCTTGACTGTCTCTATACTCGAGTTTGATTTACGTTTCCGTGCTCTCGAATGGAAACCGCCTTCTAGTGTTAATGTGGCTACTAAGTTTAAGAGGGGCGTTGATTAATTGTTAAGTCGATATGCAAATGGCTGTCTCAATTGTCCAGCTTCTTTTTGGTTGGCATTGTGGGGCAGTGCGGGCAGCAGGCCTCTGGCGGTGTCAGTGGTTCAATGCCTGGCGGGCAGCTGATCTCGCCGCATTGTTGACGCACACAGTTCACTTGGCCGTGGAAACAGTTGCACTTGGTGCACACATCCGGCGTCCAGACCTCGTTGTTCAAGCGTGTGGTGCCCTTGTCATCGACGCAGTGGCTCCGTTTGGGCTTCACAACCGCCGGCTGGGGCGGAGCAGGCGCCACTGGCTCAGCGTCGACTGCATTGCAGGAGTCCTCCAGCTTGCGCAGTTTCTTGTGCAACTTTTTCAGCTCCTTCTGGAAGCTGCCAATTAGATCCTCCAAGCCGCTAACGCGCTCCTCGTTCACTTCGTAGAGCGCTTCCAATGGGCTGTCGTAGCCCTCTGCAGTCGGAACCTCTTGCTCGCTGGACACATCACGTTTCTGGCGCTGGCTACGCTTGGTGTAGGTCTGTGGCACGAACGAGTCGAAGAGCGCTGGCTGGCTGTTGCAATTGCCGCACTCCTGCCACAGATACAAATTGATGCCGGGTATGTCCTCGCATGGCTTATAGCCGCCTTGATGCTTGGCCAGGATGAACACATTTTCCGTAACCTGATCGAAGTTGTCGCCCACATCGCAGAGGACGCGTCCCAAGTTGGCCTGCTTAATCTGCACCAGCTGCTCGGGCTGGAAGACACTCGGATTCTCGTAGTAGAAGCGATCACCATCACGCAGGCGTCGGAACTGCTCCACTAGCAGGCATTGGAAGAGTGGACCCACTTTGCCGCCCTCCACCTGATCCTCGAGTATGCCACCCAACCAGACATCAATGTTATCCGGATGTCCGTAGAGTTCGCCTAGTTTCTTTCGGATGTCCGCATTGGTGATCTCCCCGGCCAGGTCCTCAAAGTCCGTGGCAACGGTCAGATTGCAGAATTTTCTGTAGACGTTATAGCCGGGTATGCCATGATCTCTTCCACGTTGTATATTGATTGCAGCCAGATCGAGGGCCACAGCGTGTGCCGTCTGGAACAGTTTCTCCGTCAGCTCCGTATTCAGGTTCTGATCGGGAAGTTTGAGCTTGGCGGGCACAGCGAGCATGCCGCGCAGCAGAGGATCAACGCCACCTTCGTAGGCCAAACGCCAAGGAGCAAAGAAGGCTTTGTGGAGCTGCAGATGTCCTTGCGGTATGGGCTGGAAGCTGGAGTTCAAGCGATGCAGTATGGGATTGATGATGGTGTGGCCAAAGCGCAAAGCAGCCGTTGCGAATTCATTTGCAATGCTCGGATTCAGCTGGGGATTGTAGCCACGATATTCACCCAACATGGACATGCCACTCTCGCCAATAATCAAGGGCAGCCACTGCTTGAAGGTGATGTGCTGCATCTGAGCGCCCACAATCTTGCGGGACTCCTGGTACAACGTATCGCCATCCCAGTGAGGATTGATCTCGCCCAGCTTGCGGGCAATGCGATTGTGTTCGCGCATCCAAACAGTGTGCATGGCCAGCAGACCCACTTGCTCATTGACTCGAATATCGCCGGAAACGAAGCAGTTCATCTTATTCTCATCCAGATTGCGACGACAGTCCATGCCGTCCTGGGGCGCCGCGAACGGTAGCATGTCCTTCTGATTGGGGAAGTGCACGCCGACGCGGAGCAGACCCTCGTCGGAGCTGAGGTTACGCAGCTCCTGGGCGAAGGGCGTGTTGTAGCCGTACATCTGGGAGGCGTCTATGTAGGCCGTCAGCTGATTGATCTGCTCGCGATGCTGCACGCTGTCGAAGAAGAGCGAGGTCATGCCAGAGCCGCAGATGGCGCTGGACCGCACCACGTCGATGCAGCGACGATTCTGAACGCGCGGATCATTCGGGGGCACCTCAATCGGGTAGCAGGGCGGTGCCATTTCGCAGGTCTTCTTGCAGTCGATACCGTCCCAGCTCTCCGAACTAACTGATGGTATGGCATGATCCAGATCGTGGTCCAGAAACTGACCCCACTGCATGACCATGTGAGTGATGCGGGCATCGGGCGTAATCTCCTTAGTAGCCACCAGCGAGGTGGACACCAGTCGAGCACTGGGCTTGGGGTGACCCGAATACTTCAGGCCCTTGGTCCAGCCCACGGGCATGCTGAAGCCGTTCTCATAGATGGGCGGAGCGAGGCGTCTAAAGGCGGTCAGAGAAGCGCCCCACGTGGGATGCATCAGATTGTTGCAAGTGCCCTCAATGCTGCGATATCTCGAATGGAAACACATATCCGTACAGTTAGGCATCTCGCGATGCTCCATGCAGCCGGATAGCTCAGCCACCAAGTGCAAATGCTCGCGCGATAGCAGATCCCTAAACTCGTACTGTTCGCTCTCCATGGTCAGATTATCGCCCTGCTGCACATGCTTCCTAATGTTGACCAGCGTGCGCTCATAGATCTCTGCGGCACGCGCCAACTGCCTGGCCTGGCCGGTGGGAAAGCGGAAGACGCGCAGCAGCTCGCCATAGTTGGGAGGTGCACGGGACGAGCGATTGGAGAAGAGCATGTCAAGGGTATTATTAATGGCCATATCGATTTCCTTGGCTGCCTCGGCGAAGGCAATGCGCACATAGCGATCTCCGGGTGCCAGATCCACATTGTTTCTATGGAGTGGGAAGTGAAGTGAAGAGGGGAAATGAGAGGTGGGAAGGATAAGATGAGGAGTGGAGAGATGTGAAGAGACGGAATTTCAAGATAAGGGAAGAGAAGAGATAAGATGAAAAGTGAAGATGAGAGGGGAAGAGAAGAACAGAGAGAAGAAAGGTGAGAGAGAAGAAGTCATAAGATAAGAAAAGAAAAGAGAAAGAGAAGATAAGAAATCAGATAAGCAAAGAGCAGAGAGAAGAGAAGAGAGAGAAGAGAAGTCATAAGATAAGAAAAGAAAAGAGAAAGAGAAGATAAGAAATCAGATAAGCAAAGAGCAGAGAGAAGAGAAGAGTGAGAGAGAGAGAGAGAGAGGATATGAGCACAGAAGAGATGAGAAGAGTAAAGATAAGATAACATAAAAAGGGAAGAGATGATAAAAGAAAAGTAGAAGTGAATGGAAAATATATGAAAAGGGATGAGGGAAGATATGTAGTGAAGATAAAAATAGCAGAAGAGAAAAGAAAAGAAGCAGGGCAAAGAAAAGAGATAAATCAGAATTAGCTTTTTATCTATGCTGAGACTTAATCAGGACTTATGATAATATGCAAAAGTTTTAGTTGCTTGAAAACTTGCCACCGAATTGCATAATTAATATTAAAAAATGGCTCGACTTCTCACAGCTGCTCTGCTCCCTACTTTAATTGCAATTAATTTAGCCAAGATCAGAGGTGGCTTAAAACGTCGTTGTCTAATAAAAAGCCAGAAGTAAACTTTACTTATTTTTAATTTTTATTTTTATTTCTATTTCGCTATTATTTTATGTTGGGCTGCTCTTCGGCCAGCGGCAGCCGCTGACTTGGCAACGAGCGAAATTATGCCACACTCAGTTTTTTTTTTTCGCTCGTTGTTGCAGCAAGGAAAATCCTCGCCAAGCTCTGCGCGGGTGGCATTAACAACAATTCATTCCACCACATTCTATGTGGCGTTGGCCGTCGTCCGTCGCCCGTCGCCCGTCGCTCGTCGCCGTTAAAGGAATTTCCCTTTCTGGAAAGTTTCGCTGTGTAAACTTTGCCATTGTCGGCGTGGTAGGTAATAACTTAACGACCATAATACACCCTGTTGCACCACAGCCACTGCTGCTCAGTGCTTACCACTATCAACTATCGCACTATAGCGACTAAATGGCAACCACTGCCAGCCAACAGCAACAACAACTACATTTACTCACACATTTTCCCTCTCTTTCACTCTCACATACTGTGTGTCTCTTTGCAAGTGCCCCAGCCATTTTTGTGGCTGCGCTTTTTCTGGCATGCCGGCGCTTTTGTAATACCCTAACTGTTCAACTCAGACATCGAATCTGCCGTGCAGTTTAGCACATGTATATTTAAGCTATTATACAATAATAATGAAATGATAATTTAATTTATGCTTTGATAAGCTAAGCACTATGTTGCCAATGCTGTTAGTTATTTCATTCAAATTAGCTTTTGACACGCAACAATTAGTGCTGCCAATCACTCCTGCCTGCCTTGCACAAAATAGCTAAAGCAAAGTGCTGCCAAATCTGTTGGACGCTTAAATCAGCCTGCCTTGCTGATCGCACACAGCTACTGTTGTCATTCTGCTATGCATACAATATGGCTGCCACGCACGCCTGTCAAATGTCAAGAAAAAGTGCTGCCAAGTTCTGCATTAATTAGTGCTTCAGCTGGTTTTGAGAATATACAGTGCTGGCAAAAATAAATGGAATTGTCTGGCATAAAATGACTTCGTCAATAATTTCTTAGCAATTCAGTAACTGTTTAAGTCAAGTGCTATCAAACTGTGTCATAGAGCATATTACGAGTCGTATGTCTAGCGCGTATTACTCTGTCTTTTCTTGGATTTGCGCCCACTGTGTGCGCGCGCGTGTGTGTGTGTGTCTGTGTGCCACATGCTGTGGCAATGGCAACGTATTTCCGTGGCCAGCATTCCCGCCAACACCTACGTCTCCAGCAGACCGGCAGGCAGTAACAGGATAAGCTTTTGTTTTACGCCAGCATTACCCACAACTTGGGCGGATTTCAGTAGCTGCTGCTGCTGCTGCTGCTGCAGCTGCCTTTTGCCATTGTTGTTGCTGCTGCAGGCATTCAGCGGTTTTTGCTCACTTTTTGTTGTTGGCTTCGGCGACGTTCCGTTAGCTATTCTGGGTCTGTGACTCAGCATAGTTTTTCACTTTTAACGTTTTGCGTTTTGCGTTTTCTTTTCTCCCTTTTTTTGTTTTCAATTTTGCAGCCTCCTTTGCTGCGGTCTAGCGACTGAGGTTTGCCCCAGCGTAATGAGTAAAGTTTCTAATGCTGCTGGCGCAACAACATAAGCGGCTGCTACGCACACACACACACACACACACACACAGCTGGCACAGCGCACTAAATGATGCGTACACACAGCCTGGGCTGACTCACAGTTGGAAGCAGGTCATATGGAAGAGCCAAAAGACTGCTCCTTTGGCTGCCTTTGCTTTTTGCATTATGCATTTAAAAATTTTGTGCTGCGTAAGCAAAACGCCTTTCGGTTAGCTGCCTGCTTCGATGCGGCTGGAAGATTTGTGGCCTTGGCTTTTGGTTTACCTATGGCTTGTGCGGCTTTTGCTTTATCATTGCGAGCGCACAAATTGATTTACGTTGCACCAAAGACTCAAACTATTCCATCTTAAATCCCTAAAAACGAAGCCCGCAAAGTGATGAAAATTGCAAACGGCCGTGGGAGGAGGGGAAAGGGCGAGGGAAATAGAGAAAGAGAGAGTTGTCCCATGAACAACTTGTCAACTCAATTTCAATTTGGGCAATTTGGACAACTTGTGCGGCTGCCTCAGCCTCTATAAGAACTAGACTTCAGCTCTCCCTCTGCCTCTCCTTCTCGCCTCTATCTCCATCTCATGCCGTGTGTGTATGTATGTCCTTCTGTCCGTTTGTCACGTTTTCTTGCACTGTGTTGGCACGTTTGGCTAGGCTGCCAACTGGCACAGGCAAGTTTTTTGTGCTTGCGTTGTCGGCGCCTTTTGATGTCTTTTAGTGCATATTTTATATGCAGTTTAGCCAGCGGCACAGTGGGACGCAACTCAAAGAAACTTCATCAATAGTTGATTCGCTTCCTACTTGCTCTAAGATCCCCCCAGCGAATGTCCTAATGTCTCTGCAAGTTCAGCTTTAGCTCTTAAATATGCCAAGCAGCTCAAGGCATAAAAGCAACCGCAGACATAAGAAAGATTTTATATAATATATGTATACGAGGGCCGCTTGATAAGTTCTTGGCCTACAAATAGGAAAAATAAAAATTTTGAAATGTGGAGATTTATTGCTTAAAATAACCTTCGTCAAGCAGGCCTTATGCCTGACTGAATTTCTCTTGCGATAGTGGCGCCATCTGGCGCTGAGACGATGTACCAAAACAGATCTATTCATAAAAATAGTAGTGCAATGGAGCTTTCTCTATATTTATATATATATTCATGCTATGCATACACATATATATAAAAACTCTAAACTAAGTCCATCTACATTTCTTAACATACATGCAGCAGACGTTTTCATAAATTTATATCTAACCCACTGCACAGTGGCACTAAAGCTAACACAATAAAAGCGTTTTTCGCACTAAGCCACTTAAATGTTTTTTCTCTATTTAATTAATTTTCACAAAAGTTAAGCTGTGCTTGCACCACCGTGTTGCACTACAAGTGCTTGTAGTTTTGGTGGTTTCACCAAAAAAAAACGAAAAAATAATGAGAACAATTTTCAATTAATTAAGCAAAGTTTTTGGGCTCCGCTCTTAAATGCGTTTTAAGTGCTGCCTTTGCATGCTGCCAAAAAGTAGTTTGCTTTGAGCGAGAGTTGGTTGCTTTGATTCCATTTTCTTTTTGTTTTCACCTCAGACTCACTCACTCACTCCCTCACTCACCTGATGGTTATCAGAGCGGAAGCTGTGGCTCGACCGAATCTGTTCTTCAGCTGGCACTCGTAGCGGCCGCCATCGAGGATGGTCACATTCTTGACAAACAAACTGCCGGCGCCACTTATTTGATATTTCTCAGTCAATTGGACATTGGGATCGATGAGGCGTCCATCGCGACGCCAAACAATCTGGCAATAAAGTTGAAAGATGAAGTTGCCAAAGTGGCGGAAAAGTGGCGCGGACGCAACTTACCTGCAGTCCGTCTTCGGGATGCTCGGCCTGGCAGGGCAGCTCGATGGTGGTGCCGGTAATGGCGACCAAATTGCTGGGCTCAATGGCCAGCCGTGGCGGCAATTGTGAGTGCTCCACTTTAATCGTTGCCTCCACGCTCACCTCGCCGTTCTCATTGCTCGCCGTGCAGCGGTAGACACCTGAAACAGCCATCGAAAGCAACTCGAATTGTGCAAACAAAAAGGCGTGTGGGTGGTGGTGCTATTGCTTACCTGCATGCTGCTGTTTGGCAACGCTAACCACCAGCTCCGTGTTCTCGTTCTCCAGCAGCAGGTCCGCATCGTTGGCGGAGGACGTTAGTGGATTGCCATTGAATTGCCAGGTTATGCTTGGCAGTGGATTGCCATCGGCATCGCATTCCAGCACAAAGGCTTTGCCCAGTTTGATTGTTTGGTTTTGTGGTGCCATTAAAATTTCGGGTAAATCTGCAAACCAGATGCAACGACCCGTATTGAGTGATTTAAGCAATTTCAACCGCTCCAAATGGCAGCGCACACTCACACACACACACACAAAGCACAAAAAAAGGAAAAACCGTCAGCTCAGTTTTCTATGCGTTCCATCAAACAGCTGCCCACAGTCCCCTTTCCCCCAACCCACCCAATGCTCCATATTGAGCATAAACATATTTTTCATTGCATACTTTTAGGCGCTGCGGGTCGCCATTTTGTATTTGCTTGTATATTGTATGCATGCATGTGTGTGTGTGTGCGTGTGCGTGTGCGTGTGCTCGCTGGGTTAATTATGCTGACCAAACGCAACGGCTCAATGCTTGAACAGCCAAACACCATCCGGCAGCCTGCCCCACAGCCACACCCTACAATGCAACGCCCACTTTTTGAAGTGCGTTCGCGCTTTATATATATATATGCATCATAGCATAATAGTTTATAATTTTTGCACTTAATTTGCAAAATAAAGCGCACATTTTGCACTTCATTTTGCGCTCTGACCACAAATTATAATGAGCCATTGTGATTAAGGCGTTGACTGCAGAGCATTTTCAACAGGCCACGTCCTGCCTTCCGGCTCTGCTGCCATAAAAAGTACAGTCACGTCGCAGCGCTTGGCTAAGAAATTAAAGATATTAAAGCCAAAGTTTAAACGCACTCGCACAGCTCAGCTATTTATGGCAATGGGCATTACGTGCCTCACATTTCGCCAGTTTCATTTGGCTAAAGTTTTTAGCTTGTGGCCAGCATACATAGATGTATATAGATGGCTTATTTATGATTGTCTATGTATATATTGTTTATTAATCGCAATTCTATAGCCTTTTTGTCGGCGTTGGCTTGGGATAAATGTTAGATATGTGGAATTTACAACTGAGATTTGCAATAAAACATGGATTACTCATGCAATTTGTAAGCAAAAAATGCATTGATAAAAGCTGTTAGAGTGGGGAGTATGCCACTGCTAGTTACCCTAACCAAATTATTAATTTAGTGTAAATTTGAATATTTGATATATTTATAAATAATTTGATATAATTTAAATAAAAATATGCTTAAGAAAATTCGTGTAAATCAAACTTTACTTTCAAAGTAGAAAAACTTGAAATATGCTCAATTCATTTTGCATGTCAGAAAGTAACTTCAAGAGTAATGAGTGAGTTTGATAAAAGTTTATTCGAATTACTTATTCAAAATTATAAAAATTTCTATATAAGTTGAGTAGTTCAAGGTTCCATAACTTTGCCAAAAACTAAAAGTTTTTGTTTCAGACAAGTTCAATATTTAATTTTTCGTTTCAGTTTTCTATAAAGATATTTATATAATTAAAATACACTACATACACTATATAGATACTGCCCGTTATTTATTTCTATTAAGCCTAACTCCAATCAACAGCAAATGTCCATAAATAACATAGAAAAGTACGCAAAAAGCAATACAAAATATAAAATAGAGCGAAACCCATAAAAATCATTGCAAAATAGGGAATACCCCAAACAGAGCAAAAAGAGTAAAAAATAGCGCTTTTTTCAACCAATTAATCTTAAGCTTTGGCCATTCGAATTGCAATAAAAACACTTGCTGTTGATATAAATGGAAGCTGACTTAAATGAAGCCGCCGATCGAATGGCCAGAACAACTGCAACTGTTAACTGAACTCCGTAACGAAGTTACAGACGAGCCGTTGCGGATTTATAAAGCTCGCAACGCGATACAAATTAAATCGACTGCAAATTGTGTTAAACGCGACAGTTCGGACTAAATGTGAAACCCCAACTGGACGCATTACAGTAGAGAGGGAGAGCGGTAGGGCGGTAGGGCGTTGTATACTCACCCTTGACTTCGATGTGGGCGGTAGCTTGGACACTGCCCAGACGATTGTGTGCCTCGCAACGATACGTGCCCGCTGTCAGCTGGCTGGGCTCGAGCAGGACGAGGCTGCCATTCGACTGCAACTGGAGCGCGGACGTGGACTGGGCTAGCTGCCGACCATTGACGAACCATTGTATGTCTGGCTGTGGCCAGCCGCGGGCAACACAATCGAGCAGCACGTGCCCGGACCCATGGAGTGCTACAATTTGGTCCACTGGCTTGCGGATGAAGGTGGGCGCGGCTGGTGTCGCATCGACGGCATCCCACGCCTGCTGCGCCACGTGACTGTCCAAACTGTTGTCGGCCTGGCTAACCAGCATTCGCACCGGCTGCGATTTGATCTCGCCCATCTCATTGCGCGCAATGCACTCGTAGATGCCAATGTCATTCGGTTCAACGAAATTGATGCGCAACGCGCCGCTCTCCAGCACCTGCATGTGCGGCGCCTGCTCCACACCGATCTCGTTAGTGCCGTGCATCCAGATGAGCTCCGGCTTGGGCTGGCCAACCACCTCGCACAGCATGTCCACAGTGTCGCCTTGATAGGCGCGTACGTCCTCGGGCCCAGACAGCAGTTGTGGCTTGGCTATGTTTGTTGGTTGAAATCAAGAAAATTAGATGCTTATAATCAAATTAGATTTGATTTATATTTGCGCAAAAGTTGATTATTTTCTAGTGGACAAAGCTCTTATATGAGCTTAAAGTTCTTATAATGCTAGCGCTCTTATTAGACCTCACTTGGGTTCTTTATATATTTAAATATTTTTAGAATATAAGCTTAAAAACTTAAGTGTATTTTAGCTGAGCTTTTATATATATTGAAATAAGTTTAAAAAAGTAGCTTTAAAGCTCAACTTTCTTAAAGTTGTCAAAGAGTAAAATATGTAGAAGAATTTGTGTCTAAGTCTTTTGCTTTCTTTTTTAGCTATATTGACTCAATACGACTCGAGCTTTTGTTATTTATTAATTTGAGGATTAACTTTTAACTATGTGCTTTAAAGCATATTAGAAGCTAAAAGCTGACATACATCATATTTGTTTTCTGATAACTTTGCTATATAGAAGCTTTCCATATTCGCTGAGCTTTCAGCAGCTTTAAAGCTACTAAATTGCATTAATCTGAGCAAATTCAAAAGTTTTTTAGGTGATATATAAAAATAATCTATGAACTTATAAGCTCTATTTAAAAGCTTAAGTTTGTTTGTAGCCTTTTCATAGTCCAATATTCAAATTCAGTTTTAAGCCTGTCAACTGCAAGTTGATTAATCTCATTGCACCAACTGTTTATTATTGTTTGCATTAATTTAATATCAAAATGAATTTGCAGTGGGCATCACTGTTCTTCTGACACTTGCAACAGCTGCTGCTGCTGCTGCCGCTGCTGCTGTCACTTACCACACTTGAAATGCAACTCGTTGAGGCTGGCAAAGCTTTGTCGCTGCAGTGCTGCGGGCTGGGCGCAGGTCAACGTGATGGTCATCAGCTGGCGCTGTGCATCCAGATGCCAGCGACGCCAGAGTGAATAGACACCGCAATTGCAATCAATCGGGTTGGCATCCAGACGCAAACGCTTCAGGCTGTGCAATTTGCTGAACACATCCAAAGGTAGATTCACCAGCTTGTTGTTATGCAGAAAACTGCGAGCGAAGAGTGCAAATAGTTTGAGCAAACATTCATGCGCGCTGCAAAGCGTACTTACAGTCGATTCAAACGGGGCAGATTGTCGAACAGACCGGCGGGCAGTTGCCAAATGTTATTGTCTTCCAGATAGCTAAATATTGAGATAAGAAGCAGAGCAGAGCCGAGCGGCGAGTAGTGAGAAATGCAGTCAACGTGGCGTATGCGCGTTTCTTTTAATTAAACTTGAACTCGATGCGAAATGGAAATCGTTAAGTGTGTAAAGAGTTTGAGTGTGCGTGTGTGTGAGTGTGTGTGCGTGTGTTTGTACTTACAGCGCCTCCAATCTTGGCAATTGCTGAAAGATGCCGGCGGGTAAGCGGCTTAAAGCATTCTTGTTCAAATAGAGAAACCGCAACGCTGTCAAACCCTTGAAGGCATCCTCCTCCACAGCAGCCAGCTGGTTGTCATTGAGGAAGAGCGTCGTCAGCTGTCCAAGTCCATTGAATGCATTGCTCGGCAGCTCCTCAAACTGATTGAAGCGCAAATCCCTGCAAAATGACAGCAATGAGACAAAGGCAACAAAAAAAAACAGATAACATTCAGTTTGGGTCGTGGAAGTTCGTTCATTCGTTCGTCTAATGGAGCTGAATGGGAATTTGCTATTCCACATTTTGCAAATTCCATTTTGCTTGCCGCAATTTGCGGCAAGTTGTTCCCTGTTCGGACATGTGTCAGGGCCAGCATCTGTGCGTGTGTGTTGGTGTGAATCCGTGTAACTGTGTCGAACAATTGCCATCTGTAATTAGTGCGTTACTTGAGCACACAATCAACAGTTAAGGGCGTGGCACAAGTCCTGAAAACTCGACAATAAAATTGGGCAGAAAAAGAAATGCGAAAAGCTAAAAGCTGAATGTGGCACAATAAATTCGAGTAAAACTTATGCGTTCGGCTCAGAACCTGCTTTAGTTTTAGCTCAGCTAACATCGAGGCCAACAGAATAATATACCATAAGTCGTAATAGCTAAAGCCGAGTCTAGCACAGGTTCAGAGTGAAGTGATCTCCGCGTTGAAGGTATTAGTTTAATCAAGCATTGATTAGGATGCACCTGTCAATGTCAGTTAAAAAGCAAAAGCATGTTCAACGGAATGCAAAAATCAATGTGGAGGGAATCAAGAG
This sequence comes from Drosophila hydei, assembly GCF_003285905.1. Taxonomy (NCBI): domain Eukaryota; kingdom Metazoa; phylum Arthropoda; class Insecta; order Diptera; family Drosophilidae; genus Drosophila; species Drosophila hydei. The sequence continues at coordinate 1,969,338 of NW_022045838.1, read as the reverse complement.
TTAGGGATATTAGGTCAAACGTAAGTGGGCTGCTGAAGGACCCTGGCTGAGCAGAGTTGAGTGAGTATGTGGATGAAGTGAAGGAAGATGAGCGAAGTTGAGCTAGCAAAGGAAAAGCGAAAAAACATTGGCTTGAAGGCGGCATGTAGATGAAGCAGATGTAGGCCAAAAGCGCAAGGGCGAAACCCGATTACAGAAAAGAAAAGTGGAACCTGAAAGCAACACTTGAAGCACACAGAAGCAGAGCAGCAGAGGAGCAGAGCAGCAGAGCAGCATAGCAGCAGCAGCAGCAGAGCAGCAGAGCAGCAGAGCAGCAGAGCAGCAGAGCAGCAGAGCAGCAGAGCAGCAGAGCAGCAGAGCAGCAGAGCAGCAGAGCAGCAGAGCAGCAGAGCAGCAGAGCAGCAGAGCAGCAGAGCAGCAGAGCAGCAGAGCAGCAGAGCAGCAGAGCAGCAGAGCAGCAGAGCAGCAGAGCAGCAGAGCAGCAGAGCAGCAGAGCAGCAGAGCAGCAGAGCAGCAGAGCAGCAGAGCAGCAGAGCAGCAGAGCAGCAGAGCAGCAGAGCAGAGCAGCAGAGCAGCAGAGCAGCAGAGCAGCAGAGCAGCAGAGCAGCAGAGCAGCAGAGCAGCAGAGCAGCAGAGCAGCAGAGCAGCAGAGCAGCAGAGCAGCAGAGCAGCAGAGCAGCAGAGCAGCAGAGCAGCAGAGCAGCAGAGCAGCAGAGCAGCAGAGCAGCAGAGCAGCAGAGCAGCAGAGCAGCAGAGCAGCAGAGCAGCAGAGCAGCAGAGCAGCAGAGCAGCATATCATCATATGATCATATCATCATATCATCATATCATCATATCATCATATCATCATATCATCATATCATCATATCATCATCATCATATCATCATATCATCATATCATCATATCATCATATCATCATATCATCATATCATCATATCATCATATCATCATATCATCATATCATCATATCATCATATCATCATATCATCATATCATCATATCATCATATCATCATATCATCATATCATCATATCATCATATCATCATATCATCATATCATCATATCATCATATCATCATATCATCATATTATCATATCATCATATCATCATATCATCATATCATCATATCATCATATCATCATATCATCATATCATCATATCATATATCATCATATCATATCATCATTATATCATCATATATACTTTAACTGTCATATACTTTTAATATAGGCAACACACTTTTATCTCTATATTTATTTTTCAGTATATTTAGCGAATTATTAATCTTTTTATATATACAAAATATTTCTATATATATGCATATATATTTTTTTTATTTATTGAATCTCTCCAATATTCATATCATATTTCATTTCAATTTAGATATTTAAACCTAAGCAGCATACCAACTTCTTAGTACAGTTTGCTTGCTCTAACAATTAATTTACGTCTTACCCCAAGTCTGCCTGACTTTACTCAATAATGAATGAGCTTAACACTTTGCAATCATCTACCCATAATAATAGCATTTGAGCATATTAAATGTGATGTATAAAGTTGTTATTATGCTTATAATAACAATCTGACAGCCTCTGGAGGTTGGCTTTATAATCAGTTTTGTGGCTTCCCATGCTTATATCAAAGGCAAAAGTAAATACTCATTTAGAGAACATTTTACACACATTAAAAATTAATTAGGAAAAGTTGTATGCGCCGTAGTTTTTATGCTTAGCGACAGCGCAGCCAAGCGATAAGCCGCACGCACACATACAAAACAACAATTACGCTCACACACACACACACATACAGACACGTATAGAAACAGAGCGAGATGTGAACACAGAAACGGATCTCCCACATATGTTCGCGTTTCGCGAACTCTTCTAAACTTCCCGCCTAATGGAAACAAGTGAGCCACGCGGCAAAGCTAACGACAACAGCAGCAGCAGCAGCAGCAGCAGCAGCAGCAGCAGCAGCAGCAGCAGCAGCAACTGAAAAAACTTTCTAATCAACTCTTGGAGTTTGCACTGCAAACAACAATAACAACAACCGCTGTAAGTTGAGCAGCAACAACAACTCGTTAGGGTGCAAATTCAATGCGGCAACAGCAGCAGCAACAGCAACAGCAACAACAACGACGACAGCAAAGCCGGTAACAAAAAAGGCAATTGCAAACGAGAAAACTCTGAGGCATGCCCGACCAGAAATACGCTGTAATCTAGAGTAATCATCGATACTTTGCTAAACTACCTATCTACGTAGCTACCGATCAATCTATGTATATAGCTAGCCTCTACCTATCATCTATCTATCTATCTATCTATCTATCTATCTATCTATCTATCTATCTATCTATCTATCTATCTATCTATCTATCTATCTATCTATCTATCTATCTATCTATCTATCTATCTATCTATCTATCTATCTATCTATCTATCTATCTATCTATCTACTATCTATCTATCTATCTATCTATCTATCTATCTATCTATCTATCTATCTATCTATCTATCTATCTATCTATCTATCTATCTATCTATCTATCTATCTATCTATCTATCTATCTATCTATCTATCTATCTATCTATCTATCTATCTATCTATCTATCTATCTATCTATCTATCTATCTATCTATCTATCTATCTATCTATCTATCTATCTATCTATCTATCTATCTATCTATCTATCTATCTATCTATCTATCTATCTATCTATCTATCTATCTATCTATCTATCTATCTATCTATCTATCTATCTATCTATCTATCTATCTATCTATCTATCTATCTATCTATCTATCTATCTATCTATCTATCTATCTATCTATCTATCTATCTATCTATCTATCTATCTATCTATCTATCTATCTATCTATCTATCTATCTATCTATCTATCTATCTATCTATCTATCTATCTATCTATCTATCTATCTATCTATCTATCTATCTATCTATCTATCTATCTATCTATCTATCTATCTATCTATCTATCTATCTATCTATCTATCTATCTATCTATCTATCTATCTATCTATCTATCTATCTATCTATCTATCTATCTATCTATCTATCTATCTATCTATCTATCTATCTATCTATCTATCTATCTATCTATCTATCTATCTATCTATCTATCTATCTATCTATCTATCTATCTATCTATCTATCTTATCTATCTATCTATCTATCTATCTATCTATCTATCTATCTATCTATCTATCTATCTATCTCTCTATCTATCTTATACCTATCTATCTACTTATATCCTTTTTGTTATCTGCCATCTGTCTATCTCAGTATTTACCATATATCAATGGTTACCTTCATCCCACGCTCTTTGTCTAATCTATCTTTCATTCAACATGATTGTTAAAAATCTATTGATTTATCTATTTATCTACATGCTTTACACTTTTTTCATATATCTGTCCACATATCAATTCTGAAATATTTGCCTTAAATAAATAAATATTATTTATAAATAGTTTTAAATTCCAAATGTATAAACAATATTAGATGCAACTTCATTAATCACAGGGTAGCCGCTGCGAGCTGCCAGCATAAATGTTAACAATACAAATTATGCCCATCTGGCAACGCTGCGCTGAGCTGTGGTGAGCGCTGTGTGCTTTCGCCAGCTTCAGTTACCGTTAGCTATGGGTGCAGCCATTGCTTTGATTGTTGTTGCTGTTGCTGTGGTTGGTTGGCAGCGATAATTATGGCACAGGAGCTGCAGGAACTGTAACTGGAGGCGAAGCCACAGTTTAGTCCTCGTTTCGGCAGAGTTGTCTAAACAAAAATTATGTTTTGTGGCTACTGTAAACATGCAACACACGAAGCGCAACAACAACAACCTGCAGCAGCAGCAGCAGCTAACCCTAATTGGTGTCAGCGTTCAGTGCGTGTGTGTTGGTGTTGTTGTTGTTGTTGTTGGTTAAGTGCATATGCTTCATGTGTGTGTTGCAACTAAAGACGAGCAGCAGCAACAAAAAGGCAGCACAAAAAACGCACGACAACGAAAACAACTTAAAAATCCAGAACAACACTAAAACCACTCACACGTACAGCTTGAGGGCATCAACAACAACAACAACAACAACGACATGCAGCACAGACACATATGCAGCGCCCAAATGTTGGCACATAAACAAAGGCGCTGGCAGCGCTGCCGACGTCGACGCCAACATCGCTGCTTGGCCAAGGGACTCAGACCCGAACCCGAACCCGAACCCGGACCCGCACCCGGTCAGGTCGATTCCTGTGAAAAGAAGCAAGCCCCCGGGCTGCTTCTGTGTGGCTCCACTTTGGCAACCACAGCGCCCGCTCGTTGGGTCGCTGGGTGGGCGAATAAGCTGGAAGGTAGTTTGCATTGCAACAAGGACAACGATTTGTAAGTTGGGCTGTGCATATCCTGTGCATGCTGGCAATACCAGCCTTTGTGCCGCGCACACACATGCAGCTGGCTGCCGGCAGCAGGCAGCAGGCAGCAGGCAGCTTGATCCACTTTTGACCCAACTCTATGCCTTGCAACTCCATTAGCCACCCGGGCGACAGTCAACAGCTCTCGCTGTAGTGGTGCACCGAATGGCAACTCCGCAAGTGACAGCAGCCTGAGTGATATAGTGCCAGATGGAAGTAGGCCATACGAATGGATAAGCCAAGTAAATATAAAACGAAAGACAGTAGATCGAATCGTAGCAGAGTCACTGAGTGCTACGCAAGTTGCGTGGTCTTTAGAGAGAGGGAGAGAGAGAGAACTAATGGACTGAGCAGAAGATATATATATATATTATATATAGATACAAGCTTTATATCTCTTACATCTAGCTTTGCCTGCTTGAAACTTTTATTTAATTTTATTTATTATTAACAAAAGAAGAGCTGCATAGCTATGCCGCTTGCCTTGTCTTTCAGTTTAGTTTTTTCTATTTACTTTTGTCTTAGGTTTGCACTTTCAGCCCACTGTGCAGCGATTTCTTTTCGTTGTTTCCCACTCAGCCTGCGTCTGGCTGCTACGCTTTGGGCCCTCTCAGTGTCCACTAACTTGAAGCTGCTTGCAACGCTCTTTTGGACGTGTGACAAACGATGGTCCACTCAATGCACACACAAAGGAGCGTGAGTCCTGTTTCTGAGCCTAGTCGGCAGCTGCTCTTCTTCTTTTACTACTTCAACTGGTCCCGCACACAAAACTAACTTTGTGTGCGTTTGTGCCAGTTGCAGGCGGCATAGTTGCGTGTCAGTTGTGCAACTATTTGTCGAGCTGCAGCAGCAGCAGCACCTAAAAAAAAGGACAGCTTCAAAGGACTATTCAAAGGGTGCACAAATAACTGGCTCGACCGACGGCATGGCAGACAGCGGGGCTGCCTGTTCCGTAGTGCAGCATCATTTCAATCAGCAGACTGTCGCACTTAAGTCCATCGAGTGCCTAGGCAGGACATGCAGCAACAGATCCTGGGCAAGGAAATTACATTTTTTTCTCTGCTCTTTTTGTCTACTGCTCTTCAAAAGTGACTTTGATAATAACATGTTTGTTTTTTGTTGGTCGGCTGTTCAAAATTCTAATTAAATTTATGCGTGCGTACACACAAAACACACGCATACGCCATGTTGGATAGCATATCCGTTTCCCTGGCTGTCCTGCCCCATTCTCTGTGCGCCCTGGCTGTCTATCAGGCATCTGTGTCTGCACTTAATTAATGCATATTATTGACAAAAGCATAGCTTGTTCGAATATGTTTGTCTATTCACGCATGCTTGCACATACACACACACACACACACACAGACACACTCGCACACTTATGCATAGCTGCAATTGTTACGTATACGCTTTGATGTCCATGCAGAGAATTTATGGTTCACCCCGAGAACGAAAGCCAAGCGTCATGTTCTGAACCACAGCCAGACAGTAAATTCTATGGAAAACAATTATCAATGTGCAGCTAACGGTTAGCCAACAACAATTGTTTGAGTTACAGTTCGAGCACTGTTACACCCCTTATGCACAGCTGTGGGCGTGCCTAAGGTATGCTGCAGATAGTAAAACGTGTCGCGTGTGCAACGAGCATTAAACTATTTGGGTGGTCTAACAAATTTGATATCAATTAGTTGTCAAAATAAGTGAGGCAAAACCACAGCAACTAAATTAGTGAATTATGGTAAGGGTGTGGGTGGGCGGTGTAGAGAGGCAGATAATTAGAGGGGATGAGGTTCAAATACAATTAGGATACAATTAACAAGGTGTTTTCCAGCAAGATTAGTGAGATTTATTTAATTAACGCATTGAATGTTGTAAGTACAGCAGTATTAGAGAGAGAGAGAGAAAGAGTTGGACAGATGGAGAAAATGGGAAACAGTGAGAGAGAGAGCATGAAAGACAGGCAGAGAGACAGATATAGAGAGACCGACGTAACAGACAGATCGAGATAGAGCGCGTCACTAAATTCAACCACTTTCCAACACTACCACCAAGCTTCACACAGCAGCCACGCTCTAAGATGTATTTAATAGCATTATATACACATGTATAGAATATACCAACTGTTAACTGCCATCTTAGCTAAGGCGCTGACAGCACATCCCGCGCGACACGACTATTTAGATATAAAACTCAGTTTGCTTGGAAATCTAACGTTTTGGCTTACGAACAGCTGCAGTTAGTTTTATCATTAAAGCTGTATGTGCAACGGCTTTCATTATTTTCTTTATGCGCTTGCATATTTCTAGCAATCACAAACACACACACACACACATGCATGCACGAGTGTGCGCGCTTGTGTGTTGCATGCATTTATCTTTCGCTTTGCTGTGCCGCGAAGTATGCAACATAAAAACTGATAAATATGCGCTTTTTATTTGCCCAGGCTGCAGCACACAGCCTCTGCATGCCTCCCTATCCACTCCCTCTGGCATGCTCTTATCTGTACGATCGTTAGCTGGGCGTGGCATGTCGCCCCCAGCCGCCCACATAAGCCACGGCACATGTTTCTGTTGTTAAGGTGAATTTGCCATTGTTGTTGTTGTCGTTGGCTACGTTGCAGCCGCCATTGCTGTTGTCTCTGATTATGATTTGTCTGGCTTACACACAGCTCACCCACACACACACACGCATATACGCACATAGGCAGGCAGACAGACTAACACACACACACAGACTCATCGGCTTAGGCAGCCTCTTATGACGCGCCTTCTCTGTGTTACTTTTCCCCGGGCTGCCTTTATGGCAAATGTGACAATAAAAACAAGATTTAACTTTGGCTTGCTACACGACAAACAGCCCGGACAACCTACACACATGCACACACAGGCACCCACACACGCAGACATCGCACATTATTGTCATAACATGGCTTACAAACACTCAAATAACAAGCTGCAGCAACAACAACAGCAATAAAAGCAAATATATCAAGAAGAGTTTTGTGTGTGTGCAAGACTATAAGATACTCTGGCACACAATTAAAATACTTTTATAGAGTTATACGTCAATATTAAACCACGAAATTAATGAAAAGAAACTAATGGATGCGATCAGCGTTAAGTTGGCTGCGCTTGTTTAGAAATTGCCTTGTCCCAGTGTGACCATATTAAACTTAAAACAATGCCGCTACCCTCTTTTTAGACAAAAGTTCTTAGCAATATGCAGCCACATTGATAAACCAAATTTGAATCCAATTATGAAATTATGCTTAAAATCAGAGTCTAACATACCCTGCTTACATTTATGTACAGGAGGCAGTGACAGCCATAACAATAATAACCCAACAGCAAAGGCATTTTGCATCATGCCAACACAACCTGAGTCCTGTTGGTGGTTGCCCGGGTGATTGCTGGCCGACAGGCGATAGTCAAACGAAGACTCATGACAATTGCCAACTGCAGCTGCAGCTGCAGCTCATGTTGCATACTTGTGCAAGGGACAGGTGTGTGGGTGTGTGTGTGCAGTTGCAAGCAAGACACTTGGTAATGTAATTCCCATACCACGCCCCAGAGCTCAACTCTTATCTGCCCACAATGTATTTTATTTTTGTAAGCCAGCGTTTTATTATTATTAAACAAAAGCAACTGCCGCCCGCCTCTTGACGCTGCTTGACATTGTTTGCCTGTGCGAAAGTACAGACTGTCAGTCAGGCAGTCACTTTGTCACTCGGTTAGTTCTTAGCTTGACTGACAGAGCTTAGACAGAATTTCTCTCAGTGTGCAGCTGCTCGAATTCCAAACTAGTCCACAGTCGTTGGGCTTAGTTTTGAGCTGCAGAATGTATTCAATTTGATTTGCTTACTTAACTCACACAAACAAACACACACTCGCACACACTCGCATACACACCTATGTTAATGTAATTGTGTCCATTTTCCCATTTCCTGGCTACTTAGAGCACTTTGCGTAATTGCCTTTCGAGTTGCAGCATGCATAAAATTCTTTGTTGCCAACTATTTGGAATTGTACTCGTTTTGCTTAGCTTAATTTGTACAGCTCCAAAATCTATTTGTTTCTGAAAGCTATTGTATGCCACAATTGGGTTTACCTTGTTGTTAAATGCAAAAAAAAAATAAGGAAACAGAGCTGAATATTTGTCCAAAAACTGGTCAAAGGCAAATAAATTTATTTGGGCCAAGCATGGCCAAAACATTTTTATCAGCAATTTTGCCCAATGCACAAAGCATAACTAGGAAAAATGTCTGTTAATTCTGGTTTTCAATTTGTCATGCGGAATTAGATAAGTCAAACCAGGCACAAAGCTGTGTAACACCTAACACACTGTTAGGCAGAGAGAGAGGGAGAGACAGAGAGAGAGATGGAGAGTTAGAAATATATTCGAATGAATTCTAGTTGGAATTTGTGGCATGAATATTTGGTAAAACAATTGATATTTGAGTGAAACAGAATAGAATTTTAACTAAAATATATTTGCTATATAATGGTATATTGAGGTATCTAGAATTGGACAGTTTTATAACAGCTTAAAGGAAGAAAAGCTTTAACTGTTTTCTGTTTGCTATATATAGGTTATAGGTACTATATATTTATATAATATTATTTTCTTTATATTCATATATAAATAAGCTAGTGAAACTTCGATTCGTATTCATACCTGGCTCACACACAAGGCACGCACGAGCATTTACTAAGCTTCATTCGCACTGCTACATGCCAATTGCTACAACTGGAGCTACACATAGACTGACTTCTGCACTGCTCTGTACATTTGGGGCGAATCAGAAGCACCTCTTTTATGCATTCCAATTCTCGTCACACTTAGTGTTTGAACTCTTAAGCTTTTGAAATTCACAAAAATAAAAATATGAATATTTATAAACACTATAGAGTAATCAAACAGCAGATATTTCACTTGTCTTTGCTAACTAAATTAATAATAATATTTATCACATACATAATTAAATATTTACATTCAGTTCATTCAAACTTGCCTTCTTTCCGTGCCTCAAGCCTAATCTTAACTAAAAATTTAATGTTCACGCTGAGCGCTTTCAACTTGCATTTCCATTTAACGTTTTCTTTTTATATAAAAATAATATATGTATATATAAGGAAAATAAAAGAAATGCAATAAAAACGTTTTCCACAATGAGAGCTTGGCATAATATTCGCCTTTTATACGCATATTAAACAGTTTCCAATTGAATGGAGCGCCTGATTTCATATTATTTTTATATATATGTATATGTGTGTGTATGTGTGTGTGTAATGGTGTGCATGTGTATGTGTTTTCGCCACTTCAAATAAAATTGCAACCGGCTGCAACTCGAAACTCGAACGGCAAACGGCGCCATGTTCGACATATAAATCCTGCCATATAATTGAATTTCACACATTACACTGCGCTACACAGCAAAAAAAATGCAATGAAAATAGCCAAAAATGCGAGACGAAAGTTTAAATAAAATTTATTTCAACAAAAATACAAGCACACACACACAGACATTACACACCTGGCTACATTCGTGTGTGGCGTTTGCAAACGTGAAAATTATAACTGAAAATATAGCCTGGGATGCCCGTTGGTGGAGCATCGCTTAAACTATGGAGGAGTTGCCAAACAGTTGGCTCTGGCGAAAGCAGCTTAGTGTCCACAGAGACGCACACAGTGAAAGACACACGTGTGTGTGTGTGTGCGTGTGTGTTTTCAGCTGGGAGAGCTTTACACCTGTAGCAACGTCGATGGCAATCGCCGTGGTAGGACGAGGCGCAAAACATTAGCAGCTAAGAATACAGAAAAGTGCCGCTGAGCCGCCAGCGATAAGAGCAATGCAATGTACACATATTCTATATAGAGAAATAAACTGTATGACAAGGGAGGAGGGAGTGGGAGAGGCAGCGGGCGAGGTGGAGTGGGAGACACTTGAATATTTGTTGAACAGCGGCTGGTTTCCTGATGATGCTATTGATGCCCTCACAAAGGGAATTCAGATATAGTTATAAAATCTGTTAGGCATGTATTGTATATATTCTCTATATATGGTCTATCTCTCTCTGTCTGACTTTTTTTTTTTTTTTTTTTTTTTTTTTTTCGTTTTTATTTCTTTATTTTGTTGCAGCTTATTGTCTTAGACTCTATAGCGCATTTAGCTCTAAACCTTAACTAATGGGAGGGCAGATATGCCAATTATTCTGCACTTGTAGCTACTATCTTAATTAGTTCTAATATTGTCTAGAGGATGCAATCTCTTCAGTCTTCGCCTATTGTTGTTTATAGCCAGGTTGCTTGCGAGATGGTTAGGATGCGCTGCAAGTCTGTCCGCGTATCTTGAACTGTGTCGCCCAATGAGTTCAGCAACTGTGGGAATTGCTAAATCCCTATGTAAGACTGAGTTTCTTACAAACCAGCTGGCTCCAGTCCATCTGCGTAGTGCTTTATTCTGCAGGGTCTGAATTTTGTTCCTTGTAGTCTTCGCCGAGGAGCCCCATAGAGAGATACCATATACGAAGGTTGGGACAACTATTGCCTTGTAGATGGCGGCCTTGCTGCTGTAAGACAACTTGCTTGAAGCTCTCAGCATCCAGTCGAGGGTTTTTAGCTTGCTTTTGCATTTTGAGGTTACTTGACTTATGTGCGCTTTAAAAGTCAGCCTTCTGTCAAGAGTGATACCAAGGTACTTTACTTTTGAGGCTTTGGGAATAGTGGGCCCCAATGCAACGCTTGGGCAATCTCCTCTTCTAGTGGCGAAGGTAGTATGTACAGACTTTTGTGCATTAATGGTGATACACCACCGTTTTGCCCAGCGTCCGAAAGAGTCCAGATATTTTTGTAGTGAGTCTGAAGCTTCTTGCGCAGATACGTGACGTGATAAGATGGCGGTGTCATCTGCATAGGTCGCTATGAGTACTGCATCTGTACTTCCTATATTTGGCTCGGGAGTTGGCATATCTCCTGTGAATAAAGTATAAAGTGTTGGGCCTAGAACACTACCCTGTGGTACTCCAGCCATAATTGGTCTAGTCAAGGATACTGTTTGCCCCCTTGACACTTGGAAGGTTCTTCCAATAAGGTATGAGGATAGCAACGCGAAAAATGGGGCTGGAAGGGTGGTCCTCACTTTCTGCAGCAGTCCCAGGTGCCAAACTCGATCAAACGCCTGTTTGATGTCTAAAAAGACGGCAGAGCAGTACATCTTTTCTTCAAAGGCTCCAAGGATATGGTGCACAACTCTGTGAACCTGTTCCGGTGTTCCATGCTGTCTCCTGAAGCCAAACTGATGGTTTGGAATGGCCTCCTGGCGTCCCAGATGTGTCAGTACTCGTTCCAGAAATATTCTTTCGAATATTTTGGAGAGTACTGGCAACAGGCTAATTGGTCTGTACGACTCAATTTCTCCCACGGGTTTGCCAGGCTTAGGAATCATCACAATCACGGCGCGCTTCCAGCAGGCTGGAAAGTGCCGGATGCGGAGCATGGCGTTGTACACCATAGTTATGTAGTCTATGGTGGAGTCAGGCAGTGCTCTAAGGACTCTGCCGTTTATTAGATCATATCCAGGGGATTTTTTTGCCTTCACTCTTCTGATGTGTTCAAGAACCTCTTCTTTTGTACATCCAGTTATCTGGTCTTCAGCTGGGAGGGGCGAGAGAACGATGTCTTCTGTTGCTTCGATTTCTGAGGCCTCTGCGGTAATCACCGGCGTGAATTGGTCTTGAAGGTGGTTTGCAAAAGCCTCAGCTTGAGCTTCGTCTCCAATGTGCCAGGAACCAGAAATGCTCCGAATGGGATGACGTCGTATTGGCTGCCGTTTGAGCTTTCTTGTAAATTTCCATAATTGAAACTCTGCGTCAGTGGGCGATTCAGCTCGTACCAGCGCATCGCTGATACACCTCTTTTGAAGCAGGGCGAGAGCAGCTTTAAGATGCCTCGTGGCTTCGTTGTACATGGATTTGGCATCAGGCGTGCGTAATCTTAACCAGCGTCTCCTGGCCCATCTTTTGTGTATTAGTAGGTGTTGGGCCTCCAAGGTGAGGGGGATGTTGTACGGAGACTGTTGTCTTGTTTGGCAAGATGGTGGGGCGGCTTGGTGCGCAGCTTTGACTATTTCTTCCTGCAGTTTGTTTGCTGCGTAGTCCACGTCTTCAGGAGTGTTAAGTTCCATTTCTATGTGCAAAGAGTAATGGAGCTCGCGCCTAAAGACTCCTAAATCTGATCCTGCTGGCAGTAGTTGTTTCCTAATGGGCAAGGGCTGTGGCTGCGCGTGGATTGTGACTATTAGTGGCAGGTGGTCAGAGGATAGGTCCAAGGATTCTTCAATGGTCAATTGCCGGTCACAGATGCCTTTGTAGACAGCGAAGTCGATTGCCGAGGGCCTGTGTCCATTAATTGGGTAACGGGTGGGGGCTCCAGTCGCCAATATGCTGAATTGTAAGTTTTGAATCGCCTCAAATATGACTTCTCCGCGACGATTCGCACTATTGCTTCCCCAAAATGGGTGCCATCCATTCCAGTCGCCGCCGATGAGGGTCTTATTCAACCTTTGGCCTAGAACCTGTTCCATGTGATGATCACACAGACCAGTGTTTGGCGGAAGATAAATTGACGCAACTTCGATCGCTCCAATAGACGTAGGCAGGGTGATGGCTGAGACCTGCATTGTTGCGTTGCAAATTGGCAGTAAAGGTGTATGCGGTATTGTTGCTCGTATGAGGATTGAGGATCCACCAAAGCAGTTTGCTCCTTCACCATGAGCCTGATAGTGTTCGTATCCGAAAATTTGTGTAGTGGGGCACTCATGAGTTTCTGTTATTAACATTATATCTATGTTTTCTTGTGAGAGAAACGCAGCCAGTTCCTGAGTCTTGTTTCTCAGGCCATTGGCGTTCCAGATACCCACACGTAAAGCCATTATTTGTAGGCAAGCTTGGTTATGATGGCCATTAAACTGTTTAGCATGGTTGCTTGTTGGGATTGTACTTCTCGCATCGCTTTGAGCTCGGCATTAATTGCGTCAAACTGACGTTGTTGTTGCTGAAGCATTTCAGTGAACAAAGTGTCACTTGTGGTATTCTTATTTGACGGTCCACCTCTAGCGGCCTGTGCGTAAGAAACACCACTAATAGGCGTTGCAAAGCTCGTGGCTTGGGTAATGCTCCGGGGCCTTGTAATTTCGGAAGCAGTACTCGGACCCGTAGACGGTGTTTGTGTGGGACTCCTTTTTTGTGCTGGGGATTGCAATTTGCGCAACCGCTTGTATACTTGGCAGCCCTTATAGTTGGCTGGGTGCTGTAACTCACAGTGCACACAAGTTGGTGCCTGGTCCTTTTCGCGGGTGCAGTCTTTGGATGCGTGTTTCCCGGCGCAACGCACACATCTGGGAGCTTTGTGGCAGTAGCGTTGTGTGTGTCCAAATTCTTGACAGCGATGGCATTGTGTCAGGTCGTTGTATCTTCTTGGCAGTTCCACTGTGCAGCGTTGCCTGCAGACAACTCGAATGTCCAAAATTTCTTTGTTGTTGGGGGCCTGAGCCACGTCAACAAAAAATATATTTAGCGGTGTTTTGTCCATACGGCTCAGTGGGTTGTGCACATTTGTAATTGTGTGGCCTTTGGTTTCCAATTCCTTTTTAATTAGTGTTGTATCAGTGCTGGAGTGAAGCCCTTTGAACACGACTCTATATGGTTTGTCCTCCTTAAGCTGGTAGCAGTGGAACTCCAATTCCAGCTTAGTAAAGTGGTCTATAACTCTGCGATAGTCCTCACTGCATTGGGTTAATACACCTATGTTATTCTTCTTTGGCTTAATTACGTATGATTTAGCATCAATTACTTTATCTATTATCTGTTGAAGTAGGGCCACAGACTTGATGTTTGGACACCATATGGGGGGCGGACGAGGTTTCGGAGTAGTTTGCTGGTCGGTCAATACTGGGGCTTCTGGAGCTACAGGTGATTCGCTGTAGTCTTCATCTTCTTCTACGAGCAGTGAAAATCGATTTTCTGATATTAATGCTGCATTGCTGGTGCTTGGTTCGTCGAAGATGAGCCTTTTCTTGATGGTTTTTGGTGAATTTGGCTGTTTACGTTTCGTGTTTTTGTTGTTAGTGATGCCTTGCACGGAGGCGATATCTATTTTTGAGTTTATTGGCATGATGGAGGCTTGCCTATTTGCCATCACAACGTTAAGCTGGGCTTGCATTTCTGCATTTACCTTTACAGCTGTAGCGAGGTTATTGACATTAGATGTCATCGCGGATTGTGCTTTTGAGTGCAGGCGCACTCGCGCCAAGCGACGAAATTTCGTAAATTGCAATTAAAGCAATTGAGTTACGCGGAAGCAAGCGATAAGAAAACGCTGCGTGTGCGGTTTTTGTTGCTGTTGCGTTGAAGAATGCACCGCAAAGTTCTATTTTTAGAACTCTGCAGCAGTAGAGCTTAAGCGAAGGCTGTTCGAATTCACGTCTTTACAGGTCGAACGACTGATCGCGATTGTCTCTGTCTGACTGTCTATATGTAATTTGTCAGCCTGTCAAACTATTTATCTGTTGGTCTATTTGGCGCTCTTTGTGCCTATCTGTGTAGGTGGAGACTACTTATCAATATGTTTGGCTGTCTATCATGCTGTCTGTCTGTCTGTCTCTTTCTAGCTCCGTATCTTCCTCTCTCTTGCTCCCTCTGGATCTCTCTCTAGCAGTCTTCAACTCTCTCTATCTCTCTCTCTCTCTTTCTATATCCCGCTTTATCTGTGTCTCTGCCTTTCTCTCTCTCTTCCTGTTACTATTACTCTCTAACTCTTTCTCTCTCTCTCTCTCTCTCTCTCTCTCTCTTTCTCCCTCTCTCTCTCTTTCTCCCTCTCTCTCTCACTCTCTGAATGGCTCTCTATCTTTCTCAGTCTTTAACTCTCTATGTCTCATTCTTTTTCCCTCCCTCCCAATCTCTTCTTCCTCTTTCGCCCTACCCATCTCTCTTGTAAGAAGGAGCTTCTGAATACCTTGACTAACAATGAGAACACCTCACTCTGAGCTGCAACTATGCTATATCATATATAAAATATTTAATGCATATATACGTATCATATAAAGCCCTTGGGAACAGTAGGTCACAAATGAAGTTAGATCTCCACACAGCTCTCTCATGTTTCTCATCTATCTGCAAGGGCATTCAATTTTCGACAGTCCTAAATTTGGCTTGCGTTCCTTCTGCTTCTTATTAAGTATGCTGTCAGGTTTTCAGCTGCCAAACTGAAGCTTCCGCAAAAGGCAAAAAAAAGCAAAGAAGAAGAAGAAGAAACTGGAAGCAGAACTATGCAACGCAAGTTTCGATGCTTCCAAGTGAATTTTTGGCTGGCAAAGCACGTGGCGTAACTTTGCAGTGCTCGGCCAGCGCCAGGTCTGCCGCTGCCTTGGCTGCTTCCCAGCTACTGTTGCGTGTCGAGCCCAAGACTCAAGACCCATAGCCGGAACGCCGCAAACCTCAACCCTAATCTCAAAATTGAAGGCATTTCGCTGT
Organism: Drosophila hydei; assembly: GCF_003285905.1. Classification (NCBI taxonomy): domain Eukaryota; kingdom Metazoa; phylum Arthropoda; class Insecta; order Diptera; family Drosophilidae; genus Drosophila; species Drosophila hydei. The sequence continues at coordinate 1,953,385 of NW_022045838.1, read as the reverse complement.
TTTTCTTTTTGTGTGGCTTGCAGAAATTTTCCTCTATAATTTCTGCTGTGGTGCATTTAACGCACAGGCTGGCAGCTTAGGAAGGAAATGCCATGTCGCCGCTAAAACTGGGTTAGCTTATATATAATGGGAACATTAACGACAACGTTTTCCTTCCGCCTGCCAGCCAAATAGAATTGCTGCCCGTGGGCGGGGCGGCGGCGGCGTTGGCTCTGCCTACTTTACGCTTCGTCGCTTATTGGACATAATTACAGAAAATAACAATTTACGCTGGTTAAACGGGTGCGAGTGGGGGCGGGGGTGCATGCTGCAACAGTGACCACTTGTGCGTAGCCGCAGCGACAACACACAGATAAGTGCAACAGTGCAACACAGTGCCTGCCACAGCTGCCCCGGACGACGACGACGCCGAGGACGATGTGGAAGCCAGCCAGGACGACATATCAATTCCGTGTGAGCGAACAGGAATTTCTTGTTGATGTTGGATTGTAGTTGGCCCTTTACAGTTATTGTTGTTGCTGATGAAGTTGCTGCTGCTGCGGCTGCTGTCGCTGTTGTTGTTGTTGCGGTGGTCATGGTCAGTGGGAAAAGGCGCCTCGTTTATCGTTTACACTTCGACGAAGCTGCTGGGCATATTCTAACAGTAAAAGCGTTTGCAAGTATGTGTGTGTGTGCACTTCAAGCTGTTGCTTGTGTGTGTGTGTGTGTGTGAACTTATGTGTCCATTGTTTTATATTGTTAGTTAAAGCCTTTAAATTCATCTAATAAGCATTTCGTTTTAATGCAGCTCCCAGAGCAAACTCTGAGTGCAAAGATATTATACTAACTGCAAGGGACATTTATAGAGAAGTCTTATTAGAATTGTTATGAGTTTTCGTATATTAAATGTTAATGTAAAGCTGGCCAGAATTTTTAATATTTTTAGATTGCATTCTCTAGACCATGGTGAATTTTCTCACATTATTCTATAATTCATACAAAATATATAAGCCTATATATCAACTCAAATTGATCAGTTATTAACCAGTAACTCCATTTATTGTGCAACAAATTTCGCTTGATGTCGTAAAAAACAGATGCAAATATAAATTAAAAATAAAAAAAATTTTATAATTAAAAAAAAATTTAGATATTAAATATTATATTTAAGAATTAGAATTGTGATATAAAATATTTTATTATACACACTAAGCCTAATAATCCAAAAGATTTTCGTTTAAAAATATTTAAAAATAAATAAATTGATTTATTTATTTTTTAATTAAAGTTAAATATTTATAATTTTTTTTCTATATTTATAATTTTATTTATATAATTTATTTTATATTTTTTATTTATTATATGATTTATATTTTTAATATAATTTTTAGCTTTGCTAATAGATTTATCGATAAGCTATCGTCATCGATAGCTGCATAAAAAATGTAAGTCTTATAACATCTTCAATTCACATTCCGCTCTAACATCCACTTGCACAATTTAATTCTTTCTAAAATCAATAACTTTTACAATTTTTCATTTCCCATTTCTCTCTATAAAATTCAAGCAGCTATACTTAATCTTAGTCACTTTGCTAACCGCATTATCATTTTCTCTGTTTGTCCAACGATCCACCGCGTCTGCCCTCTCTGTCTCTTCCTCGCGCTTAGTTGCATCAAAATAAAATTCTCATTAATAATATGACGTATACGCCATGTGCTTGAGTGTGCAGCTCAAGCAAAAATCTATTGAAGCAGCTGCCCGCTGCCAATTGTCATACCAAGCAGCTGTCCACTCGAACTGTGACTTCTACTAGACGTTGTCCCATGCCGCTGGCCACGCCTCCTGTCAGCTGCCAGAGCGCTCTACATTAACATTATTATGCGTCTGTCTATCACATTTCCAAATGGAATGCTAGTCGTCTACGTGGCGCACCACTTTGGCTTAGTTACTTAGTTTGCCGCCTGGCCGAGCAGAGCAGTTCTATATTTTTTTCTTCATGTACTCAGTTTGCTGAGTGCTTAGTGGGGTTGATTAGTTCTGTGAGATGAGCTGAGAGAGTTAAATGTAACTTCTCTGTGCTTATCGCAATTATGAGCTACAACAGTCGTGGATGCCCATCTGTGAGCTCTGTTTTCCAGCTGCTCTGTGTCTCTAATTCCCTTATCAGTTCACAACTCTTTTCATTCCACTCTCAATTCTTCAAATACTCTGAGCAGCGTGTGCTGCAGTCGCTTATACCCGTTTCTGAGTCTCTTAAGAACTATTTTCAGCTCTCTCTTTCTCAGAACTTCTTTAACCAAAGCAGCTCATACTTTGGCCAATTTCGACTTCTTGTATAATATTTACAGCTCATGTCTGAGTCGTGCATACCCCACTGCACCCGCTTGCCTCATTTTATGTTGAGCTCTTCACAGGCTTTGCTTTCCAGCTGCTGTTGACTTTACCTGTGCCCGTGATGGCATCTCCAGCAATGCGCCAACTACAATTGCCGCACATTTGCTTTGGCTACAAACGTTTTGCCTCTCTACCCTTTCTTTCTCTCTCTCTCTCGCTCCCCCACTCTTTCTAGCCTGCTTGCTATAGCATACTTATGGGCTGCTTGTTCTTTATGCTTGACCAGTTGCTGCTGCAGCTCGCTGGCTGGCAGTAGCTGCGTCACATGCCGATTGCTCCACTTTGACATGTTCGGGCTGCTGCTATCAGACTGCACCACCCCCACCCTTGCAGTCTCCACTCAACCACGGACTGCTACAAAAATAACTTTGCTTATAAATTGTGGCATGTGTTTGTGAGTTGCTGCTGTTGTTGCCCCTTTGCTATCGCAGCGACTACTTTGCATGCTGTGCTCCTCAGCGCACTAACGAGCATGCGAAATGACAAAGCTTGAGGGCGTGGCAACGGTTGGCTGCTTGGGTGGCGCTGTGCCTGCTGAAGTGATGCAAATGCCACTTTGTTGCAGCATTAAAGCGTCGCAGCAAACAAGCAAAAAAAAGCGAAAATTTTAAATGTAAATTGCCAGGCGAAAAACGCGTACTTAAGATAAAGACAAAGGCTTCTTACTCGGTGCCTATCTCCCACTCTGTGCACGCCCACCCTCCCGCTTCCCCCACTCTGCTGCAGGCGAAATCAATAGCAGATTTTTCTATGTCAAAGTGACAGGCAGCCGCCGCCCACGCGCGCTCTGCCTCGTGCCTTTTTTTGGGTGTGAATTAAACATGCATGCGAAGTGATTGGCAATAAGCTGCATGTGGCAGGCAGCTGGGAACTTGCCACCAGCATGGAGTATGTGGCTTGCTTTATGCCTCACTTTAATACATTTCAGATCTGTCGATTCATTTGCATAATTACAAATCATATTACAAATTGTCTGGCAGCTTGTGCACTGTTCGAACTTCGAAGTGGTCAACCACGACACATACACAAAGACTCCCCCCCCCCACACACACACACATATATTCATACATATATTTTATTTCATTTTTATGCAAATCAAAAAAGGTCGAACAATTGAAAAGTCAAACCAAGCGCAAAGAGCAAGTGCATAGGAGAGAGAGCGAGAGCCAATGACAGAATGATATATTGAGAGAGTGAGAGAGAGAGGGAGAGATCTGCACAGCATATAATAAATCATACATCATATATAACATATATGTTATATATCATACAAATGAAGTATGTAAAGTCGCAGCTGAAATGCTCTCTATGAAATTTAAGCGAAAGTTGAGAAAATGTATTGAATCTGTGATATAAGTGAATAGAATATATTATCTTAAATTTATTATAATATTATTATGAAATATAATATTAACAGGCTTTTTACGCTTTTAATCAACACTTTAAACCAACTGCCAGGAATGAGATTTCTTTGTTAAAACTTTAAGAGATAATTCAGTCTAAGCTTAGGCAAATAATTTTTTGGGATAGAAACGATATGATGTTCTTCTTCTTGGAATAATAATATTATATAATTAATATATTCTGTATCAGGAACATCAACTAGCTTTGCTGACACAATCATCTCTCTGTTCTTCTATATGTCTTTGTTCTATCTGTCATTCTGCCCAAAACAAAAGCTAGCGACTTGAATGCCAAATTACATAAGCACTACAAACTTGATCATTTTTATTCGATAATCGATAAGAATCGATAAATCGACTTACATTTTTAAGCATATTTTGAAGACCATTTAAGCCAGTGACAAGAAATTTGGATTGAAGATGACGAACGTGAAGATACAGATTATTATAAATATAAAAAAAATAAAAATAAATAATAAATAATACAAATTTAAAGATACAAAAAAATAAACAAGAATATAAATAAATATTTAATTAAATAAATAAGAAAATAAATATATATACAAAAATAAAGATATTTATGCTGAAGAGCTAGTTTAGCTGTGTTCAGTTTCGGTATCAGTTCTGCCTCACTAGATTGTAATGACTTAAATATTTATAAAAAATTATGACTATTTATAGTTCTGTTTAAGTATACACTTCCCAACTATAGTTATTCATTCAGATAAGGACTGCAAGTTTAAGACCATTTCTGTTTCTGCTTCGCCTCCCGCATCCCACCTCTCCTAGGCTATGCACTGCATGACACAACCTGCTATGAGCTGCTATTTTCTCTTAAAGCAGCTTTAATATTTCACTCAATTTCAAGTGATCTCAGCAGCCCTTTCAGTTGACAGCTTACACGCTGTCAGCAGATCTTAACTGTCAACCTAACCTCATTTTCACCATGCCCAAAGGCCATTTTATGCAGCATTCAAAGTAAGCCTTTATGCCGCATTTGTTGTCAACACCTGACTATGAACTGTAAAGCGAATAGAGAACTCGTTTCGCTTTTTTGGAAGCAATATTTGCACGGGCAAATAAACAGCAAATGTAAATGGGAAAACTGCAACAGGAACAGCAGCGACAACAGCAGCAGCAGCAGCAGCAGCAAAGCGAAAAAAAACTGTGAACTGTGGCAGGCAAAAAGGAAATTTATGCATATTTAATAATAACATACAATATTTTGTGTAGCCAGCCAGATGGACAGACAGCCAGACAGCCAGACAGCCAGCGAGGCAGGATGTGTGTGGTGGAGCGGCAGGCAACAAGGATGAACAAGGCATTTCTCACGCATATATGCTTCATAATATGCAGCACGAAGTATGAAGGAAATGAGCAGCACAACAACATTTTTGCCAGCAAAATAGTTTAGGAACATCAGTGCTGGGGGCTGGGGGCTGGGGGCTGGGGGTGTGGCATGCGACTGCATTGTCCAAGCACTAATCAAACTTTTTAATATGCCGAGCATGCAACGTGTGGCGACTTTTGTTATGATAGAAACAGCATGAGATAAGTCTGCCACATGCAGTATCGCACTCTCTGTGCATCTCTTTCTATATATATATATAGTTTATTCAAGTACAGATATCATATGTGTGCATCAGCTGCGTTTTATGTGGCAGCCATGCAAAGGCTCAGCAGGACCTCTCAGCATAATGAAGGAGCAGCTGCCCGCCAGCTTAGCCTAGGCTAAACAGCACTTAAACTGCAAGTATATATATATATATACATATATGTATATTATATAATATGTATATATAGCTCGAGTTAAATGCATCAGCTCGAAATGAAATCAAGTGCATTTATTTAGCTAGTAAAAGTCTAAAAAAAAACTAGAAATGCCTTGGCGCAGCAGCTCTGGGTGTGTGGGCGTGGAAGATGAATGATGCCGATGCGGCGGCGTATGTGGCATGCATACACAGTCCACACACACAGAGCACACTGTGCCTCCATTTAGTTGCAAGTTTAGCAAAAAGTCAAAATGTTTGCGCTTTTGTACTCGCATCAACATTTCAACTGCAACTGTGTGCGTGGGTGTTGTGGCAAGGCAACATTGATGAATGCACACACAGCTTGAAAAGAAATACCCTTGGCATCAGGCATAGGCCTTAAGCCAACACAAAAAATTCAATTCTTTAAAATTGCAATTTTCACTCGAACAAACGCGCAGCTCTGCGTTAAGTGAAAAACTTACAGCATTTTCTCGGAAAACTCTTTCGTAGCTTCCTCTAACAGCTCAATGCTGTTAATTCTACCTGCAATTGTCATCATTCGTCACTTTTCCATTTACATTTCGCATTGCATTACTCGCACTCTCACATCTGATTTGACAACTCTCTCTCTCTATCTCTCTCTCTCACTCGCCCTTTCTCTTTTCCTCTGCTCACTGTTTTGCTCTCATGTTTATTCATCTTTTCATCACAGCTGAAGATTTAAAAAAGAAACGACAACAAGAAAATGTAAACAATTTGATGCCATTAACTAAATTAAGGCAAACACATGCGAGTGCTGCAGAAGGAAGCTTGAGCACTGCTCGACTAGAATATACCTCGCAAAATTTTAAATACTAGAAAATATTCTTTTAGAATTTTGCTTTGCTTTAGGCCTGAGAGTGAATACGTGTATACATACTTTTTTGATGTATATATATATATATATATATATATCATATATGTACTGAAATAAATGAGATATATATACGAGGGTCGTAAGTTAAATTTCTAGCACAAACATAAGTGAATACAGATTTATAGAAAACTAAAAAATTAAGTTATTAAAATTAATATTTTCTAAGTATATAATTTATTTCTTATATTTATGGATATATTTCATAATCCACTCTATATAGTCTTACTTTTACAGGGTATATATATAAATACAATGTGAAGCAAGCTTAAAAGCTCACGCGTGCTTTCAAAGCACATTTTTTCATACTAAAGCTTCTACTCTACTAAATATAGCTAAAAGTTAATTACTAATTTGCTATTAGCTTCTGCATATACCCGCTTTTGGCTCTCACGATTGCGCACACAATTGCATGTGTCCGGCCTGGTGGGCGGCGAGAATTGCATTTTAGTTAAATATTATTTTATTTCATGCTGCTGGCAGAGCTTTTTCAAAACATGTGTTAAGATAGACAGAGACAGAGAGAGAGAGAGAGAGCGAGAGAGAGAGAGAGATGCAAACATGACAGCAACAAATTGCGGGGGCGGAGGCGTTCGCAAATTGTGTTCATGTGGCACATTTAGCTGAAACAAAAACAACTTTAACACAAATGAAACAAATTAATTAAAACTGCCACAAAATCAGTTTCCAAATGGCACAAGAATAGAAACTATAAATTTGCTGGATTTGTTGCAATTGTTGCAGCTTTTGTTGTTGTTCAAGTTGAATTATTTATGCCTTAACTTATCGAAAATTAAGATTGATTGAGTCATAAAAGTTTGTTGTATTTTTTAATATTTTTTTTCATGCAATGATTGTTCATCTGTCTCCTGTCTCCAGTCTCTATCTTCTGTCTCTGTCTTTGCCTCTGAGAGACTCAATATATATCTATATAGCTTATTTATTTATTTATTTTTATTATTATTACTTTTTAAAATATAGATATATATATATATATATAGTGATCTATTTATGTTTCTATATACAAAAAATTCATGAATTTCTTATCATAAATTAGTTCAGTTTCTCAAAAGATTTTCATAAATTCCTAGATTACAGCTCTGCTGCTAAAAGTATCTGAAGACATTTATATATTATATCTATATATAAAGGCATTTAAATATAGATCTAAAGTTTACAAATGCATGCCACGCCCCCATATATTTCAAGCTGTTGCCCAAAAAATCGTGCACTCATTGAATTCTCTTTGGAATACAGAAATCCTACTCTGAACTGTTTTTTGATGTTGCCTCCCAGTGGAGAGCGGATGGCTGGTGGTTGGGTGGTTGAGTGGTGCAGTCAGCCTATCGCATAAATATGCATATGTTTCACAAACATTTGCCAAGTTGCATGCAACGACCCACAGCTGAAACTTGAGTGGAAATTCATGGGGAAAAGTGCTGACATTTGGAAATATATAAACGCAGCGTCAGCTCAGATATATATATATATGTATATATCTATATATATATAGGGACTTATGCATGCATACGAAATCGCGTCGCATACTGATAAACATACAAAAAGAAAACAAGTCGCGGCGCTAGTTAGACAGCGTTTAATTGAGTCAACAGGCAAGAGTGGGGCTTGGAGGATGCGCCAAGGCAGCATCCACGGACGACTTCATCTGCAGCTCGTGGCACATTAAAAACTAATTTATGGATTTGTGAAAAGCCAAAAACTTGACGATGATTTATGCATGTAAACCAAACCAAGCATAGCCAAAGCTAGAACTCTGCCCCCACCCCCCAAACGTTCCCCACTCTACTTACAGCACTTGAGTATCCAGCGGCAGTTGGGGCAGCACTTTGAGTCGTGCGCGTATGCAGCGCACGGTGCGAGCGAGGCAAGTGCAGCCAGTGGGGCAGGGCACCCACTGTCCGCTGCTCAGATTGACAAAGCTGGCCAGGCACAGGGCCAGGCCGAGCATGGCCAGTGGCCAGATCCCGTGCATCTTTTTTGTGGGCGACAGTAAAACACGCGTCAAACGACCCGCGCTGCTACGCGCGTCCAACGAAACTGATTAAGTGGCACAGCGGATGTGGCACTAGTTGCAAGATAGTCAACGCGCTTCCAAAAAACACCAGCTTATCACTAGCCTCAGTTTAGTTCGTTTATCTTTAGTTTATCCACTTGAATTTGGTTGTTTTCGAGTCAAACTAAAAATTTCGAAATTACTCAATTTCGCTTGCAACGCGCCTTTTGCAACTGCACGCGCCAAATGCCGACGAGCATCTGAATATGGCAAAAAGTGGGCACGACTCGCCCGTAAGCCGAAACCGTAAAACGAACCGAAGCGACGACTGCGGCCGACGACAGCAGCTGCCCGATTGCACGGCCGGATGCAGCGTGTGATAACATTTTTCCTCAAGAACTCATGATTTTGCTCATGTGACTCCTTGCTATGTATAGGTGTGTGTGCGTGTGTGTGGGTGGGTTTGTTTGTATTTGAAGCTAATATGTAACTAAAGATGTTTAACTAAAACTTAGAGCATAGTCAAGGCCAAGCCAACAAGTGCTGCGAGGAGATTAGCTAAAAGAAAAGGAAGCCACTCGATGTGCTATCAATCTGCACACACAAAATACCAAACCACAACAGCAGCAACAACAACAGCAAATAGTTAACTAACAATAGCTGCTGTGCTAGCAGCTACCCTGTAAGGCAAATGCCTAGCCAAGAAAATGAAACAATTTGCATAATACTTCTATTATTTGCTGCTTGCTACTTAAGTTAAGCCACATGAAACTAATATCAAAGTGTGGACTAGAAAATACCCTGTAAAGGGCATGCACAACTAGCTGTTATCCTGTTAGTTGTCTAGTGTAGATAGCGTAGCTAAGAGATTTCTGCAATTTGCTGCCTAAATTAAACTTATTAAACGAAATTAGACTAGCATAAGCTATTATAAACTCTAAGATACCCTGTAATATTTACTCCATAATCAACATTTGCACTGTAAGCCTAAATGAATTTATTTGCACAATTTTAAATTGAGTATTCCCATAGTTAAACAGGACTCATGTGATAACTATATGATACCCTGTAATTTCATGATATAAACAATATATATGCACTCTAGAGTTGGCATGTAACTTAGATGACTAGAGCGTAAAGCAATTTATTTGCTTAATTTTACTTTTCTGTTCCACTTACGAGCTAGCCCAAACAAAGATCGACTATATAATACCCTGTAATTTGTAAGCTTGTGCAACATTAAGAATTACATTGACAAATTAGTTAATTCAAGTATGCCTGCTTCTTAAGCTAAGCTAAACAACTGTTGTGTACTCTGAGATACCCTGTAATTTATTGGCATGAACAATATAGACACACTAAACGCTTAACTTAAATAAATTATATTTAAGAGCGAAAATTTTTTGCATAGTTCAGTAAATTGTTGCTCAGTTTCTAATCTATCAGCAATGACCATGAGATACCCTGTAGTTTATGAACTCATTAATATCGTATAAATACTTGTTTGACAGGCTTAACTGATAGAAATGCTAAAATTGAGGAAATGAATTGCCTATGCCACCCAACAAATATCTAAAAGACTAGGGTATTCATGTCAGTTGAGTTCTTGTTCGCATTGCTCACTTTGCTAACAGTCAGAATTAGTCGAAGCCATAAAGACTTTCGTGATGACACTCGATTTCAATATACCCAATCAGCACTGTTTTACAGGGTATCGAATAGCAAGCATACGCCACGTTCAACTGCACAGTTTGCTGCCATTGCAACACATAAAATGTTTTGCGCTGCTCATTTTTAATGCAGCGCAGAAAGTAAAAGAAAGTTTCCCAGCTGTAGGGAGATAGAGATAGATATTGAGAGAGTGGAAGAGGGAGAGGGAGAGGGAGGTAGATTGTGTGTGTGTGCACACTCCATTTGGGCCTGTCGAACTTGTCGCTTTTGGTGATAAGACGCGGAATCAAATTTAAAAGCTATCAATTTGATATTAGTTGAGGGAACGCTTGTGAGATTTTAAGCGCGTGCCAGGATGCAGTTCAAACTCTTTTCTAGTGTTGGTTGTTGTTGTTTTATGCATAAATTCGCTGCAGTTGGGGCAACATGTGAGCCCTAGTGGCTGTGCGACTGTTCGTTTTTTGCAGCAAGTTTTTGAAATCAATTTACAGATGATTTATTATGTAGCGTTGGCGGTGGTGGGGAGGAGGTTGGTGGATTGATAGCTGCTGCTGCTGCATGCGACAACGGTGAACGTTGATGAATGCCGCTGTGTATTGTTTGGCTGTCAGTTTTGATCAAAATTCGATTTTAGACGGCATCGAATTGCAGGTGAAGTGGAAAATTTGCGAGTTATGCGACAGCTCGCAACGTTTTTCTCATTTTTTCTGGCCACAGATAGCATGGCGGTGATTTGGCAGCAGAATTCGGAAAATTGACCGTATAACGGAAGAGGAAACTGTTGTGGGAATTGCTGCAGCTGAGCGACAGCAAATCGCAGCAGCAGTTGAGCACACAACATTTTTACTGCAATACTCTAAGCAAATAATAGTGAATTAATAGCATTTATTACCCTAACAGACACTTATAGTTAAAAATTAATACAATCACGCTTCATAACCTCTGAATAAACTGTTTTTAATATAACTGAAAGTAAAACCAAGTTTAACATTCAAAAATTAACCGCCATTCACAATGGTTGCCTTTAAAATTTCAAATCAAATATGGCGCTCATGCGCACTACTAGAAGCATCGTTATAAAAACAGCTGTTTGTTAATGCCTCTATATCGATATAAATTGAAAACGATAACAAAATATAAAACATTGAAGCATTAAAATAAGAAAGTTTTAAATCAAAAATGTTATAAAATTGAAGAAAAATTAATGCAAACATTCTTGAATTTAAATAAATAGCAGAGAAAAATTTAATTCTTGCTGAGTTTCACCCTATTTATGGTGATCGAAGTGCGTTTTACAACACTGGTACGAACAGCCGTCCAAAGCGAGAAGCAAACAGCGGCAACCAAAATAGAAAGAAAAGCCCAACTGGAAAACATTAAGAGAAACAGAATTTTTTATACGTATGTGTTTATTGCTATGTCCAAGCGCAATAATATAACCTACGTGAAGCCACAGGAACCCAGTTTTTTGGCCAAGCTCAAGGCGGAAATCGGCTACAAGGAGGGGCCCACCGTCGAAACAAAGGTAAGCTATTGCCGCAGCCGCTGAGTCAAAACAAAGTTGCCCCCGCTCATGCTCAGCTTTGTTGCAAATAAAAAAAAAACAGCGCCAGAGACTAGAGGAAGGTGATCAGGATCAGGAGGACTACGATTCTAGTGAGGAGCGACCGGAGCGTGAAGACGAAAAGCCACAAATTGTGGTCCTAGCGCGTGGGGATCTCACGGCTGACGAGGTGGCCCTCGAGCAGCAGCGCATAGCGAAAGGTAAGCACACACACACGCACACGTGCTGTGTATTTGTATGTTTGCATGTATATATGTATGCTGTGAGTGTGCACTTGCGTATGTATGTGTGGATGTGAATGCGTGTCGGTGTGTGCGTAGGTAGGATGTAGTTATCGTCTGTGGCAGTTTGGCTTTCAGTTCAGTTGAGTCAGAATCGAGCGTCGGTCGCTTCCACGCTTCTTTCACGCTGCCACTTTCTGCCCTACACTGTGTACGTATGTAGGTATGAACGAATATATATATATGTAAAGATATATATATATATATGTACGTGTTTGCATCTGTCTGTGTTTGTTTCTTTTCGCGCGTGTGTTTTTGCAATTGAAATCTTGAAAATTTATATGTATATAAAACATAAACAAAATGCAATTGAAATGCGCAAAAGTGCAGCAAACCGAAAGGCAAAAAACGCCGCGTTCTACATTTTAAATTTTTGCGGGCAATTCGAAGTGTTTGGTTTTCTATTTATTCCGTTTTTTTTTGTTTTCTATTCGCTTTTCGTGTGTGTGCAAAAATACGAATTTGTTGCATTTTCCAAGTGTTTTTGCTCAATGGAAAATTCAACTTCAATTCTAACCTAGAAAATATATGGAGAGGGAAGAGTGTGGGGGAGTTGTAAGTTCTATGTGCCACGCCCGCAACTCAACGCCCACTGGCGTCTCTATGGCAGCAGTTCCAAGTACTGTTCTGCACGCCCTCCCCTTTTCATGGCTTTCGATTATTGCAATTAGTGTGGCACTGCCAGCGGAGCACCCTCATGCACACACACACACATACACACATTGATAGTCATACACACACGCATACTTAGACAGCTGGCACAAAGCATACACACTGACATTTTCATTGGGGCTCCGCTAAAGCGGAGCATGTGATGAAAATCATAGCCAAAGCGGAGCGCACGATAAAGCAGGCGGCCAAGAGAAGTTAACAAATAACGGCGACCCACAGCCGTCGTCGCCGTCGCTGCCATCGCAAAACCAACAACAGCTGCCGCTCTGTTGCTGCTGCCGTCGCCGCCGCCGTTGTAGCCATCGCCATCGTCGTCATCAACCCGCCGCCGCCGCCACCACCGCCACCGCTGCTGCTGTCAGAAGGCCCGCGCAGAAAATCGGGTGAAAACGTGTGAAAGAATGAACGAAGCAGCAAAACGGGAGAGACAATGATGAACGAAACAGGCGAACAAAGAGAGCACGGCAAGTGGCTTGACGACGACATATGTGTGTGTGTGCGTGTGTGAGTATGTATGTGTATGGTCGAAAGGGGGCAGCGGCGGCGGTGGCAGCAACAGCAGCACCAGCAGCGGTAGCCACTGTCTTCTGTCTGTCCAACGGGTGAACTCGATGAGGTGGGAGAAGGAGCACTGCAAGACTCTTACTCAGTAGAATGGAGGGTGGAGAGGGATTTGTGGGCGGCTGTCGGGACGAAACTAGGAAAACGCTCGCAACGACCAAGAAATGAGTTAAAATCAGTTTCTATCTCATTCGTGGACTGCACTGGTGGAATGGGGCGTGTTGTGTTGCATGCGGAGGCGGGCACTGGAAGAACTATTAACTATTGCAACTGCCCATATGGCATAAAAACGATTTTTATGTTTGTCTATGACTTATTTTAGTTTTTTTTATTTATTGCTAATGACCAAATTCTTGCATTGCAGAAGAAGCTGAAAGGCCTGCGGATTTAAGCCAACCCATTGTGTTTAAGCAGCGGGTTAAGCAGCCTAAAATCCAAACTGAGGACGAAACAGAGAAGTCGGATAAACCGCAGAAATCGAAGGATAAAAAAAGCAAAAAGTCAAAGTCGAGCAGCAGCAGCAGCAGCAAATTGTCATTCAACGAAGACGAGGAGGACGCCGAGGCAGGCGAGGAGTGAAATATATAAAATTTCAAACCATATCCATCTATCTGTCAATAATATTTTCGCTGTATCTACGACTAAGCAGCAGCCTCTTTGTATGGTTGGTCGCAGTGAATGGTTAGGTGAGCGTTTAAATCTTTCACAAACACAAACACACACAGGCATACACATACACTTACATACATTCACACACATCTATGTAAATATGTATAAACGCAAACTGCGCACTTAAAATTTGCGTATAAAATAAGTTACATACATACATATATCTCTATCTATATATGTATATATATATAAATATATATGTATATATGTATGTGTGTGTACATATGTAATATATTGATTATAATGGCTAAGTGGTTTTGCTATAAGCCAAGTTCTTATGGGAATGCAAAATTTTTAGCATTTTGTTTATGTTGTTGCAAATGAAAGTTGTATATATTTTATTTTTATTATAAAATCGAATTTGATTTCCAGCTCAACCCAAGCTTATTATTGAAATTGGTCTGAAAACGTTACTAAATTCTTAGATGAAGAAAGCTCAATATCATCTCATAATTCAGTCATCACCTTTTGCTTGTTAAGATCATAAATATTTAAGTTCTAATCTCAGCTTAAATATGAAAACTTAAAATTTGGTCTTAATTTGATTCGCTTTGAGTTTATATTTCAAATATCATTTAGTTGTTATCAAGATAAGATCATGGCTCATGTATCTTAAAATTAGTAAATAATTCGAATTGTTAGTTAGTTAGTTATTATTGATATTTTTGCATTCGTCATCAAATGGTAAAAGAAATTAGTCATTCTCTTTCTTTGGAATATGATATATGTTGAACAAATGTATAGAAGAAATTCATTTCTATATATTTTTGTAATACATATATAAATATATATGTGCACACGCATATTAAATATTGTTATTAAATGTAAGTTAACGGGTTGTATTGATTAACTTCATTACTGCATTAAGTCTAGTCACTAATTAGAACAGGCCAAGAATTCCAATGCTTGGACTTAGCATAAAATGTAGACAAAAGTAAAAAGATCATATAAATTAAAAGTAAACCAAGTTTCAATATTAAATCATTCATATTAGATATTGACATTTATTTTTCACTCACAAGTGTTTTGCTTCATACTGAAGTTGCTGCCAGCAGGAGTCAAGTTGCATTGCCAATAAATCGTGAAATATATATTACACAATATTTCAATTTAACTTCGCTTTGTACATGATTAAATCATAGAATGTTTGTATATTTAGGGGAATTTAAGCCCCTTCTAATTATACTGACTCACTGCAGTTTTTGCAGAGAGAAAATTTTTCACAATGCACTTTATGCATTTCATTAGAGAAAGTATCTTAAGAATTTTGTTTGTTTGACCTTCCTGACTAAAAGTCAACAAGTTACTAATACTGGGTTGTATATTGAAGTAATTTACAAATTAGAATTTACCAATAATACAATTACCCTAATATAATATATGAATCACGCCGAAACAATTAATGGCAATTGTAAAAATGATTGGCAATTTAAAATAGGTTTCAATGAAATATTAATGCCTATTAGAAAAGTTATTAAACTAATTTTTTGCATATGAAGTCATCCAACTTACTTGGTAAACTTTAGTTAGTTCTTAGAATCTATCTTAGAATTTTCAACAACAAAATATAAATATTAAAATTTGATGATGATATACCCTTGAGCTACTCGCTGCCCGTCATACAAATATTAGCCCCCAATTTCCAATGCGTTAATTTTCAAAATATCCTTTCAAAAATCGTTGCTTTTCATCTAAAAAAAAAAGAATAAAAATATCTGCAAGGTTAACTTTCTTAGAAATTGTATCTAAAATTCGCATGACAACCAACGACGGCGACGACACAAACCAGAGAAAAGGTCACGTGTATGTATAACAGAAGTTTTGTTATCGTTTTATTATAAATACATACATATATACGATATATATAAATATATATAAATATATATATATATATATATAAATATATATAATAATATATACATATATATATTAATACTATTTTACCGATAATTGGTGGCTCTTAATGAATCCCGTGGCAGCGGTTGCGGAGCTAGGCGAATGCCAAACTTCTACCAGTTGCCGATCAACGGGGGTGAGAAGCGGGTTACTTTCAAATTTGTACTTGCATATAGACCAAATCACACACATAAACATTTTGATATATACATATACATATATATATATATATATACACGCACACATGCATGCAAACATGGCATTCAGCTTACATACATACATATAAATATATACATACTTATATAAGTATACATACATATATTTGTATGTGTGCATATATATATATATTTGTATGTTTGTATGTGTATTGTATTATATTGGCCCATAGCATGCGAGAGCGACAGAGAGAGTGAGCGCGAGCGAGAGAGCAGCAACGTAATCTGAAATAAGTTGGGAAAGAAGAAGAAGCATCAGCAGCGCCAGCAGAAGTATCGTGATGAGTATACAGTTTTAAAACTTACAGACGGGGCAATCGCCGCTTTGCCTATGCTTACTACACTTGATACATATATATTTATTTATGTGTGTATGTGTGAGCGAGTGTCAGTGTGAGGGAGCATTCAATATTGGCCTGGTTTAGCAGTAACTATTCATTACCACTAATAAGCTGCAGCAATATCAATATATACTGTTATTCGTTTGCGCGGGAAATTTTCAAATTTTTGCGCGTCGCAGACACATGTCCAATACAAAAAAAAGAAAAAATCCATCAAACACGCCGGCAACTGCGTCGACATATACGTTAAACGACAACACAGGCAGCAGCAATGCCGTTTCAGTTTTGTTTTGTTCATTTCGTTCGTACGCGCGGTACAATTGTCAAATTTGTTTTTCCCTCCCATCCATCCATTCACATGGGCGCGCTCCAATACTACAACAGCACCGTATCCACCGACGAACACACGCACGCATACAGTCATCTGTAGTGACAACGGTTCGTTTGCGCTTCACATTGCCATTCGCTATTTTTGAGCGTAACACCTATGGCCAGATGTGTGTTCTCTCTGGTTACTCTCTTTGTGCGCTACGATGCGAAAGTTGGCGCTCTGCCGACAATTTTGCCTTGCTGATCTTTATGCAAGTTGCACGTTGAGTTGAAGGCATGTGATTTAATTGTAGTTTAGTTATTTTTTGCAGCTGCACTAGTTGCAACATGCAATAAACGCTTATTGCAATTTTATCGATTGTTCGATAACATTGGCGCGCGCCGCTCTTTGGGAACACATGCAACCCTGCTTACCGGGATGTCGCCCATGCAACTCTGTGTTTGTAGCGACGTTTTTCGCTTTTTTCCGCTTCCATTTCCAGTTTGCCTTGTTGTTGCCCCCGTCTATCGTCCGTTTGTCGCGCTTTGGCATAGCGTTCTTTTTTCATTCGCTTCGCGTTTGTGTGTGTGCTCCACAATCAAGAAAAATTTTGTTGTGCGTTCGGCAAAAAAGATCCTTTATTTTTATTGTGTTGTTTTTACGTGTTATCATTTTGTTAATTGCCACAATAACAATAACAACAACCTGCCACTACCTTTTAAAGTGTGACGTAAAATGTAAATTGTAAGTGTTTGTTTTTCCTCTGTATATGTTTAGATCTTAGTTTGTTATTGTGCGATTGTGCAGAAATTTATAGAATTTGGATTTAATAGTTTTCAACTTGCCTAAAAAAATAGCATTTGCACACACAAACAGGCATAAAGAAGCACACACACATACAAACTAATACGCACGCATACATCAAAACATCGACACACACACACATGCATACATACACAAGCGCAAAACACGCTCCTGTACCCACCCGTACTCCACTCCACGCCGCCGCCGCTAGCTACAACAGCAGCAGTAGCAGTAGCAGCGAGCCACAGCCAACCAACAACCAACACCGCAGAGCCAAAGCCAACGTCGTCGTCGTCATCGTCGTCGTTGTCTCACCGGCCGTCTGTCCGTTCGCTTGTCTGTTTGTCCGTCCCAGCGTCTGCGTGTCCGTTTGTATCAACATACATACATATTATATATCTGTGCCTGTGCATGTATGTATGTGAACGTATATATATAGATTGTATATGTGCGTGCGTGTGTGTGTGTGCTCGTTTTGTACGGTGCGCTTTGTATATATGTAGGTGTGTGTGTGTGTTGTCTGTATGTATGTCAATCGTGCAGTTGCTGTGTGCTCGGTAACTGCTGTTTGCATGTGTGTAATATATATATATATAATATAAATATATATATATAATATAAATGTATATATATATATATATATATATGTATATATATGTATATATATGTATATATATATATATATGATTGTTTATGCAACACAGTACATACAAATATACATCAGGTTTTACATAGCGATGTACTAATATATATATATGTGTATATATATATATATACATATATTATATATAAATAATTTTTAATATGCCTAGCAAAATTAAATTTGTATGATATTTCATACATATATATGTACATACGCAAGTACATAGATTATATATATAACTGTTTGCAATAATACATATAAACATGCCAATATATACATATATATTTGCAATTTACATATATACATATTAAATTGTATTTTAGTTTTAATCCAATATGGCAGCCATTTTGTCTCAATTAACTCTTTTTGGCTTTGCTGCCCCCTCTTGTTATGGTTTGTGAGGGGGAGGGGCGTAAAGGGAGGGCGGGCTTAATTCACCTAGATTTCAATTTTCTTTGCTTTATTATTATTATTTTTTTTTTTTTTTTTGGCAATTGTTAATTTTGTGTTGTGCTCTATTTGATTAGTTTTCTGCAAGTTTTGCGTTTTGTTTCCTCCAATTCTTCTTTGCTCTGGTCTTTCGTTGATATGTTTACGCTTTGGCTTTCAGTTTCTATGTGCCAAATATTTTCCAGTTAATTTATGAGCTATCGATTTACAACAAATGAATAAAAGGAAATTAATCAAAATTCATTATCGATCTAATTTAACAGGCGCATCCTCGACAACAGCAGCAGCAGCGACATCTATCGACCAAGAGGCACATTCCAAAAGCAGAGAACAAAATAACAAATGACTGAAGTCGACGTCGTTTTGCCGGAGGGCGTTGTCGAGCCCACAACCAAAATACTTGCCAAGGGGGCAGCCAACGACGACGACGACGACAACAACAGCAGAAGCAGCAGCACATCTGAGACTCAAAATGAGCAGAAGACAAACTCCAAACCAGATCTGGAGACGGACCAGCAGATAATGCTCGTAAAGGACACAGAAGGAGATTCAGTTAAAGTAACAAAGCTGCCGCTCGACAGCAATAGCAACAGCAACAGCAATGATGATAGCAAGCCAAATCCAAATGCAGCGACAGAGTCCATGGATGTGGATGACACTGAGGAGGGTGACTCACAAATAACTAGCTCCAGTTCCACAGAGAATGGTAATGGCAATGGGAAAGAGTCAAAACAGAATGCAGATGATGATGAAGAGGACGAAGAGGAGGAGGAGGAAGTGACCACCAATGGTGATCATGAAGATGTTGAGGATGAAAAAATAGGCAGCACTGCTGAAAACAGTTGCGATGCAGAAGATCCGCTGGGTGCAGCAACACAGCTACCAGCAGATCAAGAGGAAGATGCACTAATGGAAGAGAAGAAGAGTGTGGGAAATGCAGATGAACTAGATGAAGTGGATGACGAGGAGGGCAGCCAGCAAAGTGGCACAGCCAAAACGGTGACCGACTCGGAAGCCGATGGAGATGCAATGCATACCGAGGAGGAGGAAGTTCAAGAGAAGGAGAAGAATCAGACGCCAATGAATGGCTTCACACAAAGCCCAAAGGCTAAAGAATCTGCTGCTGTGCTAGCTGTCAAACCCAATGGACAGGCAACAGCAGCCGAAGCAACGAAAAGCAATGACAACAATGATGGTGAAGATGCAGGGGCCGTGGTTAATCTGGACGAGGACAGCGATGAGGATATGTCAGATTTGACGGAGCAGAAACAAGAGCCAACAACCGTGGCTGCTCTCAAGCCAAACGCAACTCCTAACAAACCAAAAGCCATGCCCGCAGCCGTTGCGTCAAGCAACGCTGATTCTTCAGATGATGCAGTGCTTATTCCCTCCGATTCAGAGTCGGAAACGGGGCAAACGGCAGCAATGCCGCTGACACCGCAAAGCAAAAAGTTGCCACCAGTTGCGAAGGCAACGCCGCCGCCACTACCACAACCCCAACCACAACCTGCACCACCAGCAACAGCCGATCAGGACGACGATGATGACGACGACTGTGTGGTAATTGAGGATGATACGCCGCCAAGTATTTCGCCCAGCGACCAGGCGCTAAACAAGCGCAAAAGCGATATGGATGACCTGCATCCGAATAGCAAACGACAGCGCAGTTCAACTCCATCAGGAATGGGAGCGGGTGTCGGCATTGGTCTGGGCCAGTTGACCATAAAGGATGCACGCACTCTAATGCCGCATGAGGCGGGGCCAACTATTGCAGGCGTTGGTGGTGCTGTCTATCCGGTGACCATAACGAACGCCGTAACTGGAGTTGCCACAAATCTGGGCAATACGCCACCTAAGCTGGTGCCAATGGCCGGCATGGTAGGAGCTGGAGTGGGCAACACAGTTCAGCTGACACCGTCCACACTATCGTTGACCGCTGCCGGATTGCCCAGCATGACGAACAATGCGAATCTGTTGCCAGGTCTAACGGACGACATGTTCGTGCTTGAGGCGCCATCGTTTATTGTGCCCTACATCTATGAGAAGCCTCCCAATGATAATATACGCGAGGTCATCCGGGCCATTGAGACAAAGTATGCGCTCTCTGCCGAAGACTTAGCTGTGGCGGACAAAGTGGATGAGTTCGATATGATGACCGAGCAGAACAAAGAGGATAAATCGAATGCAGATGGAACGACGACAACGAATGCACCTGCAGGTAAAAAGAAACGGAAGAACGGCGACGATGAATCGTGGTCGGAGCAATCTGACGAAGATGACGACGACGATGATGACGATGACTCCGAGTCAGGGGTACGCACCAAGGTGTTAATCAAGGAGGCCAACGATGATCTCTCCGCCCTAAAGAGCGCCATCAAACCCGCCGCTGCAGTCGCCGCTTCCGGCGGTCTCGCATCCAATGTACCCGCAAAACCCGGCCAGGAGAACTACTTTGAGAGTCCGTTGGGTAAATTCTTTATGGACATTGGCGTTGGCCTGGTGCAGGAATATGTGCAGTCGGATCTGTTGCGATTGCAAAAGCGTAAAATGCGTAAGTCTCTATCACGAGATCCTAAGGACTTTGAGATGGCAATCAATGCGTTGAGCGGCAATCTGCAGGCGTCGAAGACGAAAAATGCCCCCTTCAAGTTCACAATGAAGCGCTGCGAATTCTGTAATTTCAAATCCGAATCCGCGCTTTCCATGGCGAATCATTACGAGACGCCGCATATGAATGGCGTACTATATAAGTGCAACTTTTGTACATTTGAGATTCGAAATGCCACTGAGATCGTTTATCACATGGAAGCCGTGCACAATATCAAGGCGCGTCTGATTAAGCCGCTGCCGTATCACACGTGTCCCAACTGCGGCTTCGAGGATAACGGCAAGGCGAAGCTGGCACGCCATCAGCCGGTTTGCGCCAAGAAGTTCCGGCCGGAATTGAATCTGGCGCCGCCCAACGACTGGGAAGCGCCTGCTAAGATACCACGCATCAAGCCGCGGCATGGACTGGTTGGCACAGCTACCGCCTATCAGGTAAGTTATAGAGAAACTGTCGGAGATTATCAATTAACTATTCTATCTCTTTATAGGCCATGGCTGCGCAGGCAGCGGCGCAAAAGGCAGCGCTGGCAACCATACAACAACAACAGGCAGCCGTACAGGCACGCAATTTACAGGCCGCAGCGTTGGCTGCACAAAATGCGGCCAAGATGCGACAGCGTGCACCACAACTGCCCAAGGCTATGCCCAATGCCAACAATATGGTCAGAAGTCCTGCGCCTGTTCGCGGTGCCATTGGCGCTGCCAATGCGGCACTCTCGCTGCCCAACAGCTATCAATTGGCAGCCGGACAGCTTGTGCAGGTCAGTACTCCTTAGCTATTTTATCTACAAGATCTAACTGATGTTTACCTAATTGCAGCAAGCGTCGAAGAAGCCTATTGCGGGTCAGCCGAGCATCTCAATAACGCCACTACCTCGACAAACTGCAGCTGGCAGCAATGCGGCCGCTGCTTCGTCCAGCAAGGCGCCAGCGACAGCGGCGGCGGCTGGCATGAAGCCCGGCCAGAGTCCCAGCGGCGGCAACAACAAGGCACAGTTTGTCATCTGCGAGATATGCGATGGCTATATCAAAGATCTGGAACAACTGCGCAATCACATGCAGTGGATGCATAAAGTGAAGGTAAAGCGTAAAAACAATTATCTACTGCTAGAGTAGGTGCTAATGTCACTCTATTTTGCTTTTCAGATACATCCCAAGATGATCTACAATCGTCCACCGTTGAATTGTCAGAAGTGTCAGTTCCGTTTCTTTACGGATCAGGGTCTGGAAAGACATTTGCTGGGCTCGCATGGCTTAGTAACAAGCTCTATGCAGGAGGCGGCTAACAAGGGCAAGGATGCTGGCCGTTGTCCTGTCTGTGGCAGGGTAAGTCTTTACATATTTAAATTCTATGATCCCTTCTAATTGCAATCCATGATATAGATGTACCAATGGAAGCTACTGAATCACGTATCGCGCGATCATCATATGACCCTGAAACCTGCACATTTATCGTACAAGTGCACCGTCTGCACGGCTACCTTTGGCATGTACAAACAGTTTGAAACGCATGTGTATACGGCGCATAGCACTGTGGCTCGAAAGGCAATGGACAGCAAGAAAAATAGCGCACAGTCCAGCAGTGGTAGCAGTGGTGGTGCTGGTGGTGCTGGCGGCATGGCGCGCAATGCGCTAGGAGCCGCCAATGAATCATTGCTAAAACCGCTGAAGATCAACGATGAGATCACCATCATACCACAGCCTGCATCGAAGCCACGAATCACAAATATGGAGAGTCATGTTATAGGCAAGTCGTCGACAAACAATATATATTATTCTATCAAATAACATACATATATCTATCAAATTTACAGATTAAACGGCGCATTGGATTAACCAAAAAGAAAGGAAAAAAGAAAAAACACAAACCTAATCTCGCATAGTTTTTGCTGCAGCATTTTGGCCGCTGGCGCGTTAAGATTAGTTTTTATTTGATTTTAAGGCTGCGCCGACGCGAACGTCTATATATATATATAATATAATATATCTATGATTTGTTAGTAAGCCAGAACTGTATAAAGCGAGCGGAAAAGAAATTTTTAGTAAAAACCACAAAGCAACCTAAACCTAAACCTAAATATACGTCGATCATTAAGAGAAAAAGTTACCACTTAATACAGATACACACGACTATGATTATTCAGATACACACACAGCAGATACAGATACAGATAAAGATACGGATACATATTTCAGATTCTAGTTACGATTTAGTTGATATATGTACGTTGGCATGTGCACATATGTTGAAATTGTAGCTACTACTACTAATAAACACAATTACCATACCATGCATAATTTACACATACATTTTAAGCACACACAATTACACACACACTCACACACACATATATATATAAATATATATTTTAAAAGAAGCCGCTAGAGCGCATCGTCTACATGACTATGTAAAATAGTTAAAAACTAAATATTATTTATACTATATACGAATACAAGTATCTAAATGTGCGTTGCAGTATGTACATATTACACACACACACACACAAGCACACATACACAATAACACGCCAATGGCAAGTCGATAGCAATAGACACGTCTATTGTTATCGATAAGTCGTGTGAAAGTTACGTAAAGAGCATGAGATACGGAAGTATGATGGGGCTGAATAGGCTTTCTAAAAGGGGGTTTGCGGGTGCGAAGGGGGTTAAATGAAATCGAAGTGGAGTTTTACGATTCGGGGTGGTTCTCTTAACTGATCTGAGACGTTCAACCATTTTAATTTGCGTGTACAAGTTTAAACTTATATTTATATATATATATATATATATATAACATAATATCTATTAATATAAAGTATATCATCTATTAGGACGTAAGAAATCATGTACTACAGTTAAACAAACTAAAACACAACAACAACAACAAACAACAAAACCAACAAATGAAAATGAGAAAAATTAAAAACTAGTTAATATAAAATTGAATATAGTTTGTTTTTTATTGATTATGCTATTGCTGCATATATAGTGTAGAGTAAGATATAGTGTGAATTAGCTAAGGTTAGCTACATAGCGCTCTTCGGCTGCTGTGTTTATGTAGCTCAAAGTGTATTTCGAAAGTTTAATAGAAAACTCAATTATGCTGCACGACTTATGGGCTTTAAGCGAGTTCTTATCTTGGCGTTAGTTTTTGATTTAAATTATAAAACCTCTTATATTTTATCTAAATGAAAATTTTGAACATTATTAATTTTTAGCTATTTTAAAAAAGTTTTTCCCCAAAAATTTATATATTTGTATATATTTTATAAACATTTATTAATTTATTTTTATTTAAATTTTATTTGTTTTTATTTAAATTTTTAAAATTAAAATTTTTATATAAATTCTTGTTTTCCACAAGTATTTTGAAAATTTTATTTTTGTTTTTCAATATTATCAGATATTGAGTTTTTTAGCATATAAAAGTATTGCGTATATTAAAATATTTATCGCTATATTTAATATGTATAGCTATCATGTTGTTCACATATAGCAATGCAATAATATGAAGTTTTTCTATAATTAATATATATAGATATTATATAGTTTTTGCTAATTGTGAATTAGGCTGTATGCCTCATGGAATATCTCGTTTTTTTGTCAGTTTGTGTTTAATTATAGCATTTATTTCATAATAATGCGAAAAATTAAGTTCACCTCCAAAAGTTGAAGCTGAAATCGGGTTCAAACTTGAGTAAAAATAATGAGGCTGCCTATTAAATGTAATGTAGTCAGATCGATAGACCGGAAGGAAAGTTATTAAGCCAAGATCATAATCACACGTGTTTACCTTTCTATAAATAAATAAATATATATATATATATATATATATATATATATATATATATAAATATATATATATATGTATATGTATATGTATGTATGTATGTGTATATATAGCATATATATAACATATATGAACGGGCATTCAAGTTTATGTGAGAAGTGTGAATGGATGGAAAGCTTTTAGCAGCTCTTCCTCAGTCACATGCCTGGCCGTCAGTAAAAATCGATTTGATCGAACATTTTTTTTTAAGAGTTGTTGCTGCTTTGCTGCATTTTCTTTTATTTTTACGTATACAAAAGTGAGTTGACTATGGCAAAGTCAATGTTTTGGGGCGGTACTTTCTACTAGTTCTAGATATGTATGTTACCTAACGGACTCCATCTCTTGCAGTCTTTTCTAACACTGTCGCTAATAACACTTATTCACTACGTTTAACAATAAGCTTATGTGATATGTATGTGGGTCTTATGATGTGGAGCACAACGCACTGCATTACTTCGTTATCAGAATTTCAATTTTGAGTCCAGCTTCAACTTATTGCTCCTCCGAACTGTTGTCCAAGTCATTGGAGGAGGCAGCGACGCCCAGGCCGCTGAGCGAGCCGTTGGGCGGGAACAGCTCGGAGGCGTGCGTCAGCTTGGCCAACGCATCCTCGCTGAGCAGCTGTGGCTTCTCGAATTCGCTCGTATTCGACTTAGTCAGCTGGTAGAAGGCCGTGTCACTGTGCGTTATATTGACAATGCTCCCCGTCAATGGCAGCGTCTGCAGCAGCTCTTGCGGACTGCTGAAGGCGCCAATGTTGATCGGTGCAATGCCCGTCAGCACCTGGCCGGAGACGTTCGTCTGAATGGGCAGCGGTATGTTGCCCAGATCAATGTGACTCTGATTGGTGTGCGCATCGTAGAAGGTCAGATCCACACGCTCCTGACTCTCAAAGTCCGTCTCATTGTCGCCCACCTCGGTGAGTATGCCTATCTCATAGACCACTGCCTTGACCACGTAGCTGAAAGGATGAAGAGCGAAGGTTAGATAAATGTTAATGCTGTTAGAGTAGAGGCGAGGTAGGTGCTTATAGCTACACTGAGAGAAAATATATGTGAACATTGGAAAATTGTTGAGCAATCTTGCAAGACTTAGAAGACTTAAATAAAGCTGTTGTAGTACTTGAAATGAGTTTGAAATTTGCTTAAAGTAAAATTTTTAGTTTTCTTTAAAGAGAATTTTGATTTCAAACTAATTGAGCTAGGCTTAAAGAGTCTCTTCAACTTAGAATTTTGTAAGCCAAATTTGAAAAGTTTTTTTTTCTAGCTTGTATCTTACATCTGCTTTTCGCTCAGTGTACAGTGTTGGATATTTGGTTACTTACAGATTCTTGGGCGTATCATTGAGATTCGTTTGCAGCTGCTCGAGCGTGGCATTGTCCAGCCCGGAGCTGGCGTCCAGCACTGGCAGCGTGCAGCCAAAGGCGAGCAGCATGCCGAGCACGGCGGCTCCTAGAATCGCATGTTGTGTGTTCATCTCTCGAACGCCTCCTCTAAATGTTTGCCCTTACACGAAATAGGCTCTGCTGCTGCTGCTGCTGCTGTTGCTCTGTTCCCTAGCCTGTTCTTCGCAAGTTTGAGCCTAATTAGTGCGGATCATCGGCTTATATAGTCGTCGTTCAGGTGCGAATTGCGAGATGCGATTCCGCGTAATTATTGCCACCTGTTAATTGGCTGACAGGTTTGCCTTTGCTCTTCTTTTTTTTTGCCAGTCTGAGCTCACTGTTTCTAGGTAGCCTGGCCCACAGGGCACGGGGCCAGCTATTGTTTTCTGCTGCTTCTTCCCTACGCTACGCCGTCAACAGGCTCTAATTAATTGTGCTCGTTTCAATATTCTGTATCAATAACGGAGGCCGTCTACGCAAATCTCAGCTTGGTGTAAAGCGCCGCGTAGGTTGTTGTTTACTCGCTGGCTTAGACCAAAAATAGGTTCATAAACATTGCCAGCGAGCTGACGCACTCGCTTTCTGAACACTGCACGCGCCACGCGTTACGCGTGTTTGCCTTACGAAGCTGCGCAAGCGTTTACGATGGTCATCGTATTGCCAGGTAATTGTAGTATTTCAGCTAGACTTTAGACTAAATTAACATAGAACATTACGCATACGCAGCGTGGGCCTTAAATGACTTATGAAAATCACTCATACGCAGCGTGTGAACTAGGAAAAAGTCTTCGCTGATTTCTATTTATTTTCGTTAACTTGTCTCAACTGAGATAAGCTACGGTTATTCATGGCTTAAATATTTATAATTTCTATAATTATTTCGAGCTTTTTTTAATTAAATTAAAGAGTTTTCAATTTGTAGAGACTGGGCGGTGCCTTGGGCATTGCCTGCTTTTCTGTTTAAGCAGGCAACAACTGCTTTGAGCTGCTTTACAGCCACATAGAACCAGACGAATCCCAACTTTTCATTCATGAGCGCGCTGGAGCTGAATTCAAATAATTCCGTGTTTTATTTCGGGCAGCAATTAAAAGATTTGTGGAAAGTTTTATAGATCAATTCGCACGTTAGAAGCAAATAGCTTAAGTTCAATAATAATTAACATATTTGAGCTTAAAAATAAAGCTGCAAAATCTGAAGTTATGCAAAAATAGTCATCAGCTGCCTGACCTGAGTTTCTCAAAGTTTCGAGCTCTTTCAGCTGCCAGGCTAATCCAAATTGTTCATTGCTCTTTGTGCCATTTAACAGGCAATCAAGTCTCGAAAATCCCCCTCAGTTCGTCCGACTGCTAAGTAAACAATTGTGACCAACATATTAGAGGCTGTTTAAGCTTTGCATCGCTTTCCGCTAAAATTAGTCGGCTGCAAATTTCACTTGCAGCAAATTCAATTTTTCGTAAATAAAAACGTATATTTTTAATACGATTTCTTGGAAACGAATAAAAATCAATTAAAGCCATATAACAAACTAATGTTAATTCAATTAACTGACAGCTTATGCTTCAGATGAACTTCGCTACAAAATAGTAAACAGTCCAAAGCTTCAGCTTGGCCCGGTCTTTCCTTTGGCAGCAACTGACATTTAGAGCAATAAGTTCAATCCTTGAGTCGATTCTCTTTCATAGCTGAAGGTTGTATCTATTACCATTAATTTGGTAGAGCTCCCTTGAATATACACAGATATACACATACATCGTTCCATGCATATAGACTTCATAGAACTTCTAGAAAAAATATTTAATATCATTAAAGAAAAAACTCCGCAATTAAGGGAGAATTCGCAGGTTTTTCTTCTAGAAACCAGTTCAACAAAACAAAAAAAAAATAAATAACAAAAACAAGAATTGTATCTCGCTTGCTCTGAGCCACGTTTGAAGAGTGCTAACTGAAAGCTTAGCTGAAACTTTTTTAGGCCGTCCGCCGTTAAGTTTAAAAACGCGCACACATCTCGTCAGCGAACTTATTATCAATCTGGACTTTGTGGTGAAAACAACTCGGAAATTCAATTCAATAGCAACGACCATGAAGTGCGCATTGATTTTCACTGTGAGTAGGAGCAGCCACTGCCATTGCACTGATCTTCAGCTAATCGATGCTTTCTCTCTCCGTTCCTTTGCAGCTGCTGGTAGCTGCTATCAGCTGCAGCTGTGCTGCGCCCTTTGATCTGAACGATCTGTTTTTGGGCTTGGGCCGAAACGCGCCTGTGGATCGCGAGGCGGAGCAGGATGTGGTCAAGCGTCAGGTGGTGGCCAATGCTGATGGCCAGCTGAAGCAGGTCTCATTCCAGACACTAATTGGCGATTTGGAGAACAGTCTGTTTCAGTCGGCGCTCAGCTTGAACGGTGCCAGCGCAGCAGGTTCGGAGGTGGCTGAGGTAAAGCCAGCCGCACCAGAAGCCCTGGAGACCAATGAGCATAGCGTTGTGAAGCGCTCTGATGAGTCTGCGCCTGCCACGCCAGCCGTCGAGGTGTCCGACAATGCTCAGGAGCGTAAAATTCTGCTGCAGACCACGAAGAAGGTGCCGCAGAGCGATGAGAGCGGACCCGCCCATCTGATCATCGATCGCGTCTCTGTGCTGCCACAGAGCGGCGTCTCTGTGCCCCTGATACCCACCTTCCAGGTGCATCACACCAAGATCACATCGGCCACCATCACCGAGGATGCGAACAAGGATAGCAGCGATGGCAAACAGACCAAGATTAGCATCACGAAGACCTCCATTACCTCAACGGCGCCAGTCGAGAGTGTCGAGGCGCAGAGCACCTCAACCAGCGCAAAGCCCGAGCTGGCCAGCACCACAGAGAAGGCAACCACCAGCGAGGCGACCAGCAGCGGCAGCACCACTACCAGCACCACGACCACCATTACCAGCAGCAGCACCACCGCCGCAGATCAGCCAATTGTGAAGCTGAAGCAGGTGGAGGAGAAGCTCAAGGCTAAGGTCGCCGAGGTAGAAGCTGAGCCTGTCATACTGACCGCACGTGTCTAACCATTTCGGAGACACTCTAGTCTTAGCCAACTCTCAACTCACCAACTCACTCACTCACACATACATATACACATACATATACATATTTATATCACGCTAAGTTGAATTAAAGTCATGTGATTTGATCTGAAGCCCAAACAGCGAATTGGCGGCGCCTTTTTTATTTAAATTTTAAATTCACACAACAAATCGTGAGTAGCGTAGGGAGGGAGGTGGGGGGTCCGCCAAATTTGAGGCTCTAATTGCTAAAGCATACGGCAAAACTGCCTTTTGGATTAGCATCCCAGCGAGCTAGACTCAGTCGAGCATAGCAAAAGTTTTCCCAGCGACGTGGCCAGCGAAAGAAAATGAATTTCCCGCTTGTCTCTGAGATCGCTTTTCCGCTTTTGCCATTGTGTTCAGTTCTCGATCGAAAGCTTACTCAATGCTCGAGTGCAAACAATTCCCAGCGTATTCCATTGGGTTAGCCAAACATTGCCCAACTTTGTTGGGGTGTGTAGCACTGCGAACCGCAACTCGAGTGCAATTTTTTTATTTATTATTATTTTTGCTTAACGAAGTGTTAATCAGTTGAGACTTCGCAATTGAATAGTAATTTTGAAAACGTAATCAATCATAAAGTGAGTAATGCAAATGGACAAAAGGGAAAATGTTCAAATTGAATGAAATGCAAATAAAATCAATAAATAAATACAATTAAGTCAAGGACAGCTGAGGGCATTTGGTGAAGAAGAGGCTCACTTTTAAATATTCTTCCTAATCATTTAAGTGTTTAAGAGTGTGTAAGTGGGTTAAACTGTGTATGTACTAGCTGATCCTAGAGTTTCTCTCTCATTGTTTAAGCTAGCATTTCCTTTTTTGCTCCCTATTTGACCATTCTCCTCTCAACTTATCTTTCACCTTCTTTCAATTGATTTCGAACTTTCTCTTTATCTCTATCTATCTCTCTCTCTCTTTCTCTCTCTTTCTCTGTCTTCCTGTTACTCACATTCTTTGTATCTTAATTAATCATATCAGTTGTTTCTTATCTATCTATATACATATATCTCTTATACTTGGTATTTCATTTTCTGTCTTTCTTGTTCCCTCTCTACCTCGCTATGTTTCCTTTATTATATTTAGCTTTTACTGTTTTAGCCTTTTTTTCTCTCTTGTTATTTTTCTCTATTTTTAATTTTTTTTCTTTCTCCCTCTCTTTCTTTCTCTGTCTCTCTTGTTGTCTCTCTATTATATTTATATTTTTATGTTTTCCCCTCTTTCACTATGTCCCTCTTTTTCTATTTATAGTTTCCTTTCCTCCCTCTCTCTCTCTCTCTCTATCTGTCTAGCTATATCTTGCTCTCTCTATCTCTCATTATTTATTTGTCTCTCTCTCGCTCTCTCTCTCTGCTTATATATCTTCCTCTATCTGCCTCTTTCTCTTTTTCTATTGCTCTTTCTATGTTTCCTTCTCTGTCTTAGTCTCTTTCTCTATCTCTCTTTTATATAATTCTCCCTAATTATTTTTTATCTCTCTCTACTTCCTTCTCTCTCACTTTCCTTCACTCCCATTCTCTCTGCTGCTCTCTCTATCTCTTTCTCTGATTTATATAATTCTTTCTTTATCTCTATCTCTATTTCTATTTCTATCTTCCTCTCTCTCTACAAATCTCAATCTTGTAATCTGCGCTAATCTGCAATCTCTATTTGTTTCTCTTTCTAGCTAGATATCAGTATCTCTCTCTCTCTCTCTCTGTCTCGCTCTCTATCTCTTGTCTATTAGCTTCTTATCTATTATTCATACACCAATTCTATTCAAGTATTTATTGAATTCAAGTTGTATTTTCGTGTTTATTCGACTTTGCATTTGTCGCACTTCATTACAGCTCTGTAAATATTTACTCCCTTCGTTTGGGTTTTTTTGTGATGTTTTGTGCTTTGGACAAGCACTTGATACTCTTTCCTATCTGCGCATATTGCGCTGGGATTCACGCACCCATTGGCTGATTCATCAATATATGGATCTGAATATGAGCTTTCCCCTTGGCTCCACTGCTGCCCTTTGAGGCCACGCAGCAATCAATCAGAACACGATCGCGGAATTGATAAACTGACGAGCACGAGCACAAACTATTCAAGAGGGAACGAGGTGGACGTCAGGCGGGCAGTCCACATGACCAGAATAGCGGATATTAAGTATACGCAGCGTGCTGCAAAACTAAGGGAGGCTAATTGTTGCTATTTACAGTTACGGCCAAACAGCAGGCAAACATTTTTAAAATTAGCACAAATTGTTATAAATATGGCATTTAATATATAATTCAAATGTATTAAGTCAAAGTAAACAGAATGCGAAAAAAGGTGTTAGATACGGGGTATTTGATAAGTAATTGAAATACATATACAATTGGCAGTGCGGCGAGGCGATTGGCGTCTTGGCCCAGTCTTCGGCTTTGGCCCAGCACATAGTTTTGATAGCGCGCAGTTTTACCCTTAAAATTTCATTAGGCTTATCTTATCGCCGAGCCCAAATTACAGCCGAGCCAAGGCAATTGTCGATGGCTATTCAATGGACGGATGAATTGCTGCTGCCCGGCTCTCAGTCCAAGAAAAGCAGCCGGTGCACGCGCAACGCTTTTCCGCTTGTACGCAACTGGGGCAGGTGCAAACAGCAATACACCTAGAATATCAAACGGTGAGCGAGATAAAAGCAGCAACAACAGCAACAACAACAACAACAACAATAATAATTTTGTATAAAAAAATAACAACTGCTGTGACTACCCTACCCAGCGTAGCTGATTTCTAAATAAAAAAAGAATACAAGCATGTACGACAGTGTAATTTCGCTCAAGTGCTGTGACTCATTTGTGCCGTGTGATAACAATATATAGCTGTAAACTATATCAAAAGCAAATAAAGCGATTTTAAGTAATTGCAGTTTGAATTGGAATTCCAATTGGAATTTGAATAGAGTTTACAGTAAATGCCAAGAACTCATTAAACCGATAAGATATAAATGTGTGTGTGTGTGTGAGTGAGTGCCAAAGCTTTTTCCTAATTTATAATTGAATTTACAGTCGCACGGTCTTATCGAGGTGTTTAGCAGCCCGGCCAATTGGCATTTGAACGAACTTATATAGCAACTGGCCAAAAAGGAATTATGGCGGGAGTCAGCGTGGGATTCGCCAAGTGTTTTATGCTATTTATGGCCGTTGTCATATTGGTAAGTTCCCCTATCTGTCCATATAGGCAGACCTGTCTCATCACATAAAATAAGCTCTAAATTTAGCATTAACTTAAACTGTTTTCAATTTCATAAAAGCCACACATTAGTCATTCATCGATCTACAAAACAGTCAATTTTATTACTTCCTCGAATTTTGGATGTATGTAGCCTATTTTTCTTGAGTGCTAAAGGAAATAATCATTTCTTGATAAGGAACTCTTTTCACATGTTCGATAAACAATCTACATGATATATTAATCAAAATTTCCCATGCATTTAATTGATAACTTATAGAATTTTTAGCGTATTATTTCAATTAAGAAATAATAATTAGATTTGATTGCTGGTGTTAAGTCCCCATATGGATATTGAAACTTTTTGCCTGTCATCGTCTATTCAATATCGTATATCGTATATATCGTATAGAGTATATCGTATTTTATTAGTCTTTCATCTTCCATTTTTTATTTTTCATCATCAATCTTCCATCTTCCATTTTTCATCTTCCCTCTTTCATCTTTCATCTTCCATCTTCCATCTTCCATCTTCCATCTTCCATCTTTCATCTTCCATCTTCCATCTTCCATCTTCCCTCTTTCAACTTCCATCTTCCATCTTCCATCTTCCATCTTCCATCTTCCATCTTCCATCTTCCATCTTCCATCTTCCATCTTCCATCTTCCATCTTCCATCTTCCATCTTCCATCTTCCATCTTCCATCTTCCATCTTCCATCTTCCATCTTCCATCTTCCATCTTCCATCTTCCATCTTCCATCTTCCATCTTCCATCTTTTATCTTCCATCTTCCATCTTCCATCTTCCATCTTCCATCTTCCATCTTCCATCTTCCATCTTCCATCTTCCATCTTCCACCTTTCATCTTCCATCTTCCATCTTCCATCTTCCCTCTACCCTCTTCTCTCTTCCCTCTTCCCTATTCCTTCTTATCTCTTCCCTCTTCCGTCTTCCCTCTTCCACCTCTTTTCTTTTATTAAGCCTTTTATCATCTCTTCATTGATTCAATTTGATTTCCTCATAGGTACAAGGACTCGTATATTTAGGACTCTCAATATGGGGCATTACATTACGCGATTGCAAAGACAAATCGGATATCGCTGCTGAGCCATTCCAGTTTGCCATGAACTTGATCTATTTCGTGCGTAAGTAGCTTAACTAGCTAAAAATTCTACATTCTTCTCACGCTATGACTCCAACAGAGCAAGAGTGTGGCAATCCGGTTGTTGCACTGAATTACAATAACATTGACCAAAGCTACGAGTTAACCATGGATTGGGCCAAGTCGTTTGCTATAACCAATCGCGAGTTCATCTTTCTGGTGACCTATGCCGTGATCAGCGGCCTGTGGGTGGCTTCATCCACCTTGATCATATGTAAGTGCCAATATATGTGAGGAAGATCTATTTTCTTAAGGACTCCTCTAACCATAGTAACCCTGTGCTTCGCAACTACCAAATTGATTTCCGGCACGGTTTATTGGCCCTGGTTCCTATCCGTGCTGGCTGGCTGCGTGGTGGACGTGGTGGCCACCGTCTACCATGGCTTGGACATATCAGAGACTTTGGTAAGACCGCATAGCTACTCATCCGCTAAAGAATTCTCTAAAAGTATTTTTCGTTGCACAGGGCCTGAACGAAGCCTTTAATTACGTTGGCGCCACACTGGATCCTACAGCACCCAGCGGAGTCACTACAGTTTTGGAAACATTTGGAGTTTACTTTTCCACGCCTGCCATTGTGCTCCTCTGCCTGAGCAGTCGTGTGGTGATTATTTGGCTGCTGAACGTGATCGGCGGCGTCTTCTGTCTATCCCTATCAAATATTCTGGCCAAGCAGACAGCAGCCAAGAAAAGCAGTAGGAAGGCAGCCAATCCAGAGCAGGCGCCACAGCCCGTGATACTTGAGGAGCATTTGCAGCAGCCAACGGCACCGGCGTCTCTAACGCCACAGTTTGAACAGGAGCCTCAGTATCCGGAGCAAGTACGTCCGAAGCCCTCGCCTCTTATAATACCAGCGCAGACCTCAGATATGCTGGAGCGACAGGATTCACGTTACCGGCCTGATGATCGCACCACGCTGCAGTCACCAGTGTTGGTCCTGCCGCCACTACCGCAACAGCAGCAGCCTCAGTCGCCAGCACAGCAAGATATAAGCACCTATCGCAACACCGATGCGCATCCCGATCAGCTTAACTATCCCGCCACGGATCCAACCACGCCACGCTCCGTCTCACCCATGTCGCCAGCAGTGCAGCAGCTGGCCGCGGGCTCAGCTTTAAATAGTCGCTATTCGGAAATTTATCCAGTGCAGCCGACGAATCCGCGCATCAGCGAGGAGCTGCGCAATCAGATGCCCTGGTCGTATACGAGTATGATAACCAAACCACCGCCGCCACCACGCAAGCCACAGCAGCAGGTGCAGATATATCCGCAGATACCCGAGCCGGACTACACGGAGAACTAGCTGGTGGACTAACCAGCGTATCTTCGACATGTTTTGTTTTGCGTTATTGTTATCTTTATTATAAACATAAAGCTAATGTACATGGCTAACGGTTTGTCTTATTCTCACATCCGTTTCACTGCTGGGCATTTGCTGCAACAGTTGCTGCTTGTGCCGCACATGCAAGGCTACCCGCTCCAACACTTCATTTATGTTCAACTCAATTTTCTCCGAGCCACTCGCATGCAGTTCTAGCTTGGGCGCGTCTTGCTGCATTGCCTTGGCGCCCACAACAATTGTAAGCGGATGACCTAAGCGTTTGGCGTCCAGCAAACGTTTGCCTATGGTCAGCTCCTTGCGGTCATCATGCAGCAGCTGCTGATCGCCGCAGATTTGTGTAAGCTGCTGCAGCAAATCGTTTTCTAGACGTTCCGCTGGCACTTGCTCCTTGCTGCCCTGCTTCGGTCCAATTAGACAGACATCGTAGGGTGCCAGCAGCGTGGGCCAGCGTAGTTCATGCTCTGTGGACAGTACTTCCAGCGCTGCAGCGATGATACGTGTTATGCCTATGCCATAGCAGCCCATGACTAGAGTTTCCGGTTTGCCTGAGGTGTTGAGAAAGGTGGCGCCCAAAGGCTTTGAGTACTTGTCGCCTAGCAGGAAAGTGTGTGCCACCTCTACGCCACGCACGCGATTCAGCTGTGTGCTCCGACAGGTGGGACATGTGCTGCTAGCATCTGGCTCAAAGACTTCTGCATTGCCTGCATAGCCACATGAGCTGCAGTTGAGCAGCGTATCCTCGCCCACGGGTGAAATATAATGATATTCATGCGACTGGCTGCCGCCCATAATGCCCGTGGCAGCCTCAACTAGAAGACCGAATTTTGTATATATATTAAGGCTATATACCAAAAGGGCTGACAACGCACCTTTAACAAAAGGCACCTCCAGCTGCCTGAAGAAGCGTTCATAGGCTTCGCTAACTGTTGCGTAAGTGAGCTCCGCTTTCTCCTTTGTTACATCGAAAGTGTACATGTCCTTCATGAGGAATTCTTTAGCGCGCATCAAGCCAAAGCGTGACTTCAGCTCATCTCGAAACTTGGGACCAATTTGGTATAGAAGCAAAGGAAGCTGGCGATAGGATATGGGCGCGGTTGTGGCCAACATAGCTGTGATCGCTTCCTCATGAGTCTGCAGAACATATAAGATAGATATGATAACCTTAAGATAAAGCTTACTTACTGGACTCATTAAGAACTGTTTGCCACTGCGATCGCGCACCATATAGAACTCGGATATATCTCCATCCAGGCGGCCTGTCTTCTTCCACAGTTGCGTAGGCGTTAAGACGGGCAGGCTTATCTTTTGGCCGCCAGCCTCTTGCATATTGCGTTGTACCAGACTAACACAGTTGTCCAAGGCGCGCTGGGCAATGGGCATAATTTGGTAGGTGCCATTGCTGCCTGGCTTGACAAGGCCAAGCTCAGTCAAGAGCTAGAAATGGAAACATCATAATCTAACGAGAGTTCACTTTTTGCTTTCGTAACATGACGTGAAATTTACCTTTTGACTGAGTGACAGTTGTTCCGTTTGTTTGACAACTGCATTTTTGGGTATTACCAGTGCGGGACAGAACAGACGTGAAGCCTTATTCATATTTATTATGCATTTAAGGTAATGTAACGATAAATATTGCAACTCAGCCGGCAAATTAAATATCCAGTGGACATCAATCAGCTGCTTAAACGATGTTATTCGATTATAGTGTAGCTATACCGATAGTTATTCAATTATCGATAGTGTGACCGTGGCTCTGTCAGAATGTCAAAATAGAAATTGCAACGCCGGTGAATTTTGTTTTTAGTGCGAATTTTGCAATTTTAAAATGAGCAATAATTACAAACAACTGTACAAGAAGAGCGTAGATCTTGGCGAGCAGCAAAAACTACGCCAACAACAGTTTCTCTATGAACAAAAGAAGCGACGACAATTGCAACAAGATGTGCATCGGCACGTAAAAGACTCAGACTCTGACGAAGATGAGCAAGAGCAGGGAACATCCAGCGTACAGTGTAAAACGCAACAGAAAAAACGCAGGCAGCGCAACAAGAATACCAAGATCAACAACAATGGTAGCAAGACCCCACATTTGAGGCTGCAGCAATCAGAGTGGCTGCGCCATCGTCCCGACAACTTATGCGATTGGCTGCTCTTGCCCTGTCCGGTGGGCAAACGCTGTTTGGTTATGGCCAGCAACGGCCGCACGAAGATCTACAATAAAGCAGGCCGCATCATCATGCAGCTGCGTTCACTGCTGCCAGGCGATGGTTACGTGCAGAAGTTCAAGACTGTGCTGGACTGCGTGTATGTTCAGGAATTAGATACATTTTATGTGCTGGATGCGCTTTCGTTTGGTCAGCAGCAGTTGCTCGACTGTGATGCAAATTTTCGGTTCTTTTGGCTGCGCTCGCGCTTCGATGAGCACGGCGAGCTGAACGAGCGTAGCAAACGCAATGAGAAACCCTTCAAGTTGCTGGACTACTATGACTTTGAGGATGCCAGCGCCGTGGAGCAAGCGTTGCAACGTTATCCTCAATGGGAGGGCAATCAGCCACAGCTGGACGGTCTGCTGTTCTATCACAAGGAGGCCAGCTACACCTGTGGCAGCACACCCTTAGTTTGTTGGCTATTCGCCTATATGTTGCCCGATGTGCTCAGTCTGCCAGTGCACAGCGGCTATGAAGCTCCAGATGATTATCTGCCCAGTGCAGCGCTCGAATATATGGATGAGTTTGACAAGAAGTTGCTGGCACAGCGACAGCAGTTTAAGAAACCTGGCAAAGCAAACGGGACAGCTAAAGAACTAGCTGCAGCTACAGTTGTTGCTGCGGATGCAACTGCCATGGATCAAGACGATGAGATGGCGGAATATGCTGAGTTGCGTAATCTGTTAGATCATCAGCGACGTCTGGAGCTTGGTGAACTGGACATGGACTGTAGTCCGGCAGTGACAGCGCCAGCACCAGCACCAGCACCAGCACCAGAGCCAGCACCAGAGCCAGCACCAGCACTAGAGCCAGCACCAGCACCAGAGCCAGCCGTAGCTGTCAGCAGTAGCAGCTGTTGAACGTTTTCTTCACTTAGCTTCGTTTCGTTTTTGTGGGTCGGGGGCTTGAGCTCTGCTGGTGGTGGTGGCACAATCGCGCATGCGCACTGCAGACCTTGGTCCCTGGCCAGCAGGCAGCCCAGATAAAAAGCAGCTCAGCAGTTCAAGTGCAGCTAAAACCAAATGAAAACCTTTGCAAATTAACAAAAAACTAAACGAACAAAATAACTAAAAATGGTTATACAGCGCAGTTGGAAGATTCTAAGCGATGCGGCGAGCACAGCGAGCAACAACATCAGCAGCGATGCACAGCAACGTTCACCTGCAGCATTGCAGAACAATTCCTCATCGGACGACTCCGATTGCTCCAATCAGACAACACACTCCATGGACACGCGTGTCGCCAGTCCCATGAAACACACCGAAACTGAGCCAACGACAACAGAGACGACTGTACTCAATGGAACGGATGCCACACTGGTGCGTAGCTGACACTCAAGATACCCATTATTTGTTTTTTTTTATATATGTATATTTTGTTTTATTAGATGAATATTTGAATTTATATTTGCAAAATATATTCCATATTTAGTAGAACTATAATTTGAACACTTTCTTTGTATACCTAGTTGGAGGCTTGACGCTCCACAGGTGACCCGATTAAGTGTAGATATGAATATTTATTGATTGACATCAAATGCCGTGTCAATATATTATCTGGAACAGTTAACCCAATTAACTGTATTGAGGACACGATTTCATAAGAAAAATTCATAGAAATTTGTTTTTCATTTCAAGTTTTTTGTTCTTTTTAGAATATTGAACTTTACTTCGGACAAAGTCCTATCAGAATGGGTTTAGTAGCTTTAATATGTATAGCTTACAGGTAGTCACTATCATCTTAAATGGCTTAATCAGGAAATCTCCTTGCTAAGTTAACTTAGCAAAAGGCTCATTTGATCTCGGCCACTTTGACACCTCAACTAATATTTCATGCCTTCTACAACAACTTCTAGCATTGCTTTAACTAAAAACCTCTTCATCCAACTTCACAGAAGTATGTAACCACCCCAGATATGGCAGAGACCATGCTGCAGCGCATACGACAACGCTACAATGGCGTGCACAACTTGGAAAGCGGCGGCAGCGCCGAGTCGGCAATGCGAGCTCTGGAGTTGTTGCGCATCAGCGTGCAACAGGCTTTCGATACGGAAGTCAATGACATAATCAAGCGTTATATGAACGTAAGTGGCAACGATCTAACACATAAAACCCCTGCTAAGCTTGATTATTACTTCATTTAGAACTACTTCAAGCCCGCATTTGGAAACATTAAAGAGAATCTCGGACAGCATGCGGTCAATGAGGAAACGTTGCAAAAGATGTCCTCGTGTGCTCTGTTGGAGAATGCCAAAGCGCAGTATACGAATTTTGTGTTACGCCAGCCGCGTCCTATTGGCGCAACAGCAACTGTTGCTGGCGAGCAGCAGCGTTTGGCGCTCAAGCGACCCGCAAAGGCTCATGAATATAACAATAGCAAAATGTTTGTCAACAATGTGGGCTATGCCGTAGCTGCAGGCAAGCCCATGCCAGTGCCTGCTCAGCAGCAGCAGCAACAACAGCAACAGCAACAGCAACCACAATTGCAGCTGCAACAGCAGCAACAGCAGCAGCTACAGCTGCAATTGCAACAGCAACAACAGCAACATTTGCAGCAGCAGCAGTCGCAATCATTACAATTACAACGCACGCCTCTTATTAGTGGACCTTTGCCCACGCCAGTGCGTCGTCAAATCTTCTGGAACACCGCACAAATCAATACGAACACCAAATTTGTGCTGGACGTGCAGGCAAATCTCGCCTTTGGCTTTAGCATTGATGGCAAGGAGCTGGGCGGCGCCCGTTTGGCCAGCAAACATCCAGAGATTATACGCTATCTGCCCGACGCTGAGGATCGGGAATGGTTAGCTGCTCGGGGCATTATAGCCGCCGAGAATCGCAGTTCACGCTTCTTGTTTCTTATTTACGACGAGGTCTGCCGGCTGCAGCAAACTCATGAGCTCTATCGGCACAAGACCAACATCGATCTCAGCATGATGCTCACGTTCAATGTGACGGAGACAATGATACAGAAAATGAAACTTTTCTTTGTGGATTTGAATATCAAGAGTCGCGGCTTGATTACCAATTCATTTATAGTGGCCAGCAATCAGCAGCAACAGCAGCAGCAGCAACAACAATTGCAGCAACAACAGCAACAAGCGTTGACTGGCAACAATAGTCACTTGCGCAACGCGCTGCTACAAGGCGCGCCCGTTCAGCCGCAGCTGACAACGCCCAGTGGGGAGGACACTAAGGATCTGGGCTCCACACCAGCTGCCACGCCCTGTTTGCAGGGCACCGTCGTGGGCAGCAGCACCACCAAAGGCAAACTAATTGCCAGCAGCTCAGCGCTTAGCTCCTCGCATGCCACGCTCACAGCGCTGCTCAATCAAAGCGGAGCTGCCAACAATTCAACGCCCAACAGCAACAAATTTCGCAACTAATCTGCTTCGATTTGCAGCAATGAAAATAATCAATAACTTAAGTTATATATTTCTAGTTGTAGCTACTATTTTCGTCACGCTATCATATCGCATTAATTGGAACCATCGACTAATCATTTGGGTGGGAATTAAATAAACAATTTCGAGCTATTCCAAATGCTGGCTAAGATTAATAAATGTATAATAAATAAATAAATTAAACTAAAACTAGAAAGAGATATATATAGAGTTAAAAATGTTATATAAAATTGATAAGCAATAGATAATGTAGTTGGAAGTGCTGCTTGAGTATCAAGTTGCGTTGACTAAGCAAAATCAGAAGCGTGTGCTGCTCAAATATTGTTCAATTGCCTCTCTATGCGATTCTCAAGACGAAGGCTATTGTGTATGACTTGTGAATATACTGTTTAATACTGTTTATTAAGTTTTAATTGGCTTAGGCTCTACTCTAGCATGTCTAATTATCATTTATATGACTCGTCAGCTGTAATCACATTCTAAGTGTACCTCTCTTTGCGCTTCTCATGCAAAAGTTTAGTGACATCCATATGAATATGCAGCTGCATATAATTTTGCTATTGGCCTTTTGGCTAAACGCCAAGTTCATCATTGAACCAATATGCCCTTTCGCTTTCAATGTAGAGAGCAATTCTCTATGCGTTGTCTAGCGCATGCTTCACTGGGGCATTTCTCCATATCTCAAGTGTTGCTGTTGTTGTTGTTGCTGTCATCGTGCAACTGTTGCCTATATACACACACACATGTATATATATCTATATATATAGTATATATATGTAACATATTGTTCGTAGCTATATATATTTGTGTATATGAAGAGCGCAACGCATCGCATTATAGCTGGCGATTCATGCAGCTTCCATAGGCATCTCCCTCTTTGCTGCTGTCCATCTGCTGTTGCTGTTGCTGTTGCTTCCTATGGATCGGCTGTGATTGCTGCTTTGGCTGTCTGTGTGGAAAACCACTATACGGCTCACATTCAGACTGCCCGACTGCCTGGCTGCCTGGCTGGGTGGCTGACTGGGTTGGCTGCTTTGGTCGTCGTCGTCTTTTAATTTTGTTTTTGATCGCGCTTTTACAGTTCTTTCTAAAAAACAATAAAATTCAGGCATCGGGCGTGGAAATGTGCTACATATACCGAAAATGTACGTCTCGGATTCGTGCTTCGTTCGCCATGTATTTGTTTTTGTATTTGTATTTGTGGCAAGTTCAGCGACAGTCGATCTGAATATAATTTTTGCGCTATATTTTGGAAAACGCAGCCGCGTTGCTTTGTAGTAGGCACGAATACTCCGTGGTGATCGCTTCGTAGGAAATCTCTCAGATCGATCTATATTTTATCTGTACAACAACAGCAACAACATGAGCGCCGTGGTAAGTGCAGTGGCTATTTAATCAAAAGCATTTTAGTAATGAGATCCTGCCGTAGGATGAGGATCTGACACCCGAGCAAATTGCCGTGCTCCAGAAGGCATTCAACAGCTTCGATCATCAGAAGACTGGCAGCATACCCACCGAAATGGTTGCTGATATTCTGCGTTTGATGGGTAAGTGCGAAGAGCCCTAACATTTAAGCAGATACCCTGTAATTTTGGTTGTGATTTATCTCGCTCCAGGCCAGCCCTTCGACAAGAAGATTCTGGAGGAACTGATCGAGGAGGTCGATGAGGATAGTAAGTATTGGTTTAGTTATCAAATAAGCCATAGCACCACCATTAGCAGGTGTCGTTCAGGTAGTCTAAATACACGGCCGTAATTCACTCACCTTTAATACTATCGTAAATTCATTGAGCTTTTTATTTGGTCTAGAATTATAGGCTACAATATTTATTTATTTTTTTAAATTTATTATCAGATTTTTCATTAGGGAATTTTTAGCAGGGAAAAAACAAAAATATTTTA
The DNA here is from genome assembly GCF_003285905.1 of Drosophila hydei. Classification (NCBI taxonomy): domain Eukaryota; kingdom Metazoa; phylum Arthropoda; class Insecta; order Diptera; family Drosophilidae; genus Drosophila; species Drosophila hydei. Next base: position 1,910,738 of record NW_022045838.1, on the reverse strand, counting down.
CTTTTAATTATAGAGTCTGCTCTTAGCTGTATCTATATATTAAAAATTATTATCTACTTTGTTAATAGAGTCTGGTCGCTTGGAATTCGGTGAGTTCGTGCAACTGGCTGCCAAATTCATTGTGGAGGAGGATGCTGAGGCCATGCAGAAGGAGCTGCGCGAGGCTTTCCGTTTATATGATAAACAGGGCAATGGCTTCATTCCCACCACCTGCCTGAAGGAGATCCTCAAGGAGCTCGACGACCAACTCACCGAACAGGAATTGGACATTATGATCGAGGAAATCGATAGCGACGGTTCCGGTACAGTTGATTTCGATGGTGAGTATGCTATAGATACACAGATACACAGATACACAGAAACACAGAAACATAGATACATATGTATCTCATGGAATCAATTCTAATAGCTTGCGAAAAGCGCCCACGTAAACACAAACACAAACATTCACACACACACACATGTGCGCACACCCACAATTTTGTAGCGTTCATAAATTAATTGTAAACATCAGCTAGATGTTCTATATGACAACGCAGTTCGGTTGATCTTGAGTTTTCGATTATGACAGCCTGATCGTTTTTTTTTTTTTTGGAGCATATCGATGCTATTTATAGGAACAGTGACAGATCTATGGTATATATCTATGTATATGCCAATATATATTAATGTGGAAAAACAAAAATATTTTAAATACTTAAATATTTATTTATATTTAGGTATTTGGAAGTGTTGTGAAAAGTTACAAGTTTGAAGTGAAGCTGATAGAAGATTAAAAATTAAAAGTGAACATATTTAAATAAATAATAAAATAAAAATTTAATAACAAAAATATTTATGTATTGTATATAAAAATGATTAGTTCATTTATTTATTTAAATAAACTAATATTCTTTATATATACATATATAAAGAAATAATTAAAAAAAAAAAACAGCAAATACATAAATAAATATTCACCTAATTAATTTAATATAATTAATGAATTTTTTTAAATTTTTTTATAAAAAATAAATGTTTGAAATAATATTCGCATAATTTTATTTTTTTTAAAGAAATCAATTAATTTTTTTAGTAAATTTATTGAATAACAAATTAATAAAAAAATGAAAGTTTATTGATTTTAATTAATCAATTTATTTTTATTTTTCGCATTACAACAAATATTTAACAAAAAATTATAAAAACATGAAATCATATTTAAAATAATAACTTATGTACATTTATTATTTTAATACAATGATTAATTAATTTTTCATTAACTAGATAGCTAAAATGCTAATTAAAAAATTAAAGTTTTTCTTATTTATTAGCCAACCCTCGATAAGTTATATACAAATTTATTCATTTTTAAATACTTCGATTGTAGATTGATCATAAATGGCGATAGAAAGAAGCGAAAATTGTAATTAATTTATTTAACTGATCATTCATTCCCACACAAGTACACACATGCACACATATAAACATTAATTTAAAAATACTTCAATTCTAGTTCTGGCTTTCGTTTAAATAATGTCTGTCATTTTGTTTAATTTACAGAATTCATGGAGATGATGACCGGCGAGTAAATAAACGCAGTCCCCAAGATCCACAAGTACACACACACGCACACACCCAGCCACAGACACAGACACGATACACTGACACACACCAACACACACACACTTACAACATACACACCCTAGCACACAGAAACACACACACACACGCCTTCCGCCCACCTGTTTGAGGGTGGCGGGGGCACAGACGTTTATTTGTTTATATTTGCACACTTGTTTCATCTCTCGTAAACAAATCCACGTATTTAAATTGAAGTCCACAAATTAATAGCATTAAACACTTTTGTACTACTTTTTTATACCAAAAACAAAAAATAAAAGCAACAAAAACTGTGTATGCAAAAAGCAAAAAAAAAGAAAAGAAAAGTAAAATAAAACAAAAACAAAAACAAAAAGCAAACCAAAGGCAATTTTGTAAACGTTTTATGGTTATGCTATGCTGTCAATGCCAACCGCGCAGTTGGCTGATAAACGCGGCTATCAGCGAAGAGCGCGCACCTAAAGAAAGCTGACGAAAAAACAACAACACAAAGCTCGTCAAGTTTTGTTTTTTAACTACGTTAGCATTACATACAAAAGCGCGCTCGGCGTTGACGTTGGCCTCGGCGCGAGCGGCGCTGCCGCTGCTGCTGTTGCCGCTGCTGTTTGCTGTTGCTGCCTGCTGCCATTGACCAATTCGCCCGCTCAACTTGGCGGCGTTTTTCTTGGGTCTCTGTCGGGTTGGTTCAGTTGCTTGGCTGTGGCTTTTGTGTGCGCTTGCCGTTAGCTGCCAGCCAGTGTTGAGCTACGTCCGATCGTACCTCGCGTCTCCCTACCTCCCTTCCTCCCACTACCACGCGCGCGCTAAAAAATTATTAGTTTTTTTGAGCATTCACTTAATACTAACGATCGTACATCTCGTGATAATATCAAGTGAAGTGTTTGCAAGTGATAATAATATTAATATTTATAATAATAATAATAAATATTTAACACAGCAAAATGCCGCAGAGGTAAATTTACCGTTATTTATTTATATGCAAGTGTATACATCATAAAAGACGTGCTTGTTTGCTTTGGCATTATGGGTAGCTTAAGAATGTGTTAAAAACGCCGCCGACGATTTTTGGTGTCCATAAAATTTATGGCCGCATAAATGTTCAAATAGGTTTCATTCTTTCTTGACATTGGCTTATCAAATGGGCGAAAACAAAAAGAACTCTGATAAAAGGAAAAAACAAAAAGAACTGTTTGGATTTGTGTATGAAGCTATGCGCGTGTTCTTACTTACAAACATACAAATATATATATGAGTGTGTGTGTGTGTGTGCAAAACGTCAGAAAGCTATTTAGCATTGCTTGATAAGCGATTTTGTAATTTTAGCTAAAAAGCCAATGTCATATTTTAAGTAAAGTGCTGACACGCGCGCTGTGGGAAACCCGCATTACATGTAATTCAAGCGAAACGGGTAGAAAGAGAGAGATTCGCTTGCAACCAAAAACCAGGCGCTGTATCGTCAACAGCTGCTTCGATGGATGGTCGGATGACTCATTTGACAGCCATAACAATAACAATAACAATAGCATTATGGCAATTAGCACTTCACATTGAATCAAATCGAAATCAAACAGAAATCTATAATGATAAGGTGTTTGTTGGTTTTTTGTGTGATCGTACTGACAAATTGGTTAAAAAAATAACAACGTGTTATTTGTATACATGTTTTTTGTCCAATAATTTACAGCTCGCCAACAAATTGGTCATTCCAGCCGCTACATCGACAGCGTAGCGGACAGTACCAGCACCATGTGCTTAATCCGGTGCCAGAGACGGCAGTCTTGACAACGCCTCCGCCTCTGCGAAAACGTAAGTATTATCAGCATTAAAGCTTTGCTTAAATTTGAATTTAACGCGCGTAAATTGAACATTCGCATGTCAACGCATGTTCACTATTGATATCTAGCGATAAGTCGATAGGCAATGTTATAGAGAAATATTCATTAGTCAGGGCTGCAATCATAAAATTGTTTATTACGTCCAATTACATTTTATAGGTGATAATTCAATCAATAGCTGTGAGAAAAAAATGCCTATTGCTTAAAATTAAATACTGCATGTCTTAATTAATATGCAAAAATATTGCGAATTTTCAAATTTGTTGTTTGTTAGCGATGACACACGATGACACAAACATATCGTAATATCGCTCCAAAAGATGCGTTCGTTTTTGTTTGTTCATTCATGAACAGCAGCAGTTGTTAAATACTATATATATATAAACATTCAACATATCCAATAACACTTACAGCGCTTTCGTTGCAAATTGCTGGCGTTGCTGCTGCTGCTAACAACGGTGGTGCTGCAGCATTAGCTGACAAAACCAAAAGGAGATACATAACAGCCCGCAAGAAGGCCAAAAGCACAATGAAAATGCTCGTCGTTGACACCGAGCGAGAGGAGGCTCTAAATTTGGTATGTATGTAGGCAAGTGTGTGTGTATGGGTGTGTGTAATTAAAAGTCCATCCGGCCTAAAATGCAATGTAATTAATCAAGTGCGAAGTGTATGTGCTTTAAACTAATTGATTATTGATTGTTTTGTCTCATTTTGTGTTTTTCCTTTCTTCTCTCACCGAAATGCCGATATTATTGATTTATACATGAAACGTGCCCCGTTGTTCTTTGTTTTTGGGCTAACGACGGCGACAACGACGGCGACGCTATCACAAAACACATACGCACACACACATACGCACGCCCACAACAAACCCGCATTACAAATCTATATATATTCATACACGCATACCTACATACATATTTTGCAGCAAATAGAATTCGAGTGGGTGCTGAGACAGGAAGTACACGCGATACTAAAGCAATTGCGAACTATACTTGTCGTAAGTTACCATAATATCCTTATGCAATTCAATTACTCATATCTTTTATATATACATATATGTATTTATCATTTAGGAATGCGCCCATAGATTTCCAGTGCCGCTGTATGATAACGAGGGCAAGAAGACTGAAAAGTTCATACTCAGCGTTTCGCCCGACCAGTTGAAGGCGGTGCTAACCTTAACAGGCGACGCGATAACACAAGCAGTAAGCACTAAGCATTAAGCATTAAGTATACATAAACAAGGGCACAAGCAAAGTAATTAAATTTCCACTTTGAATTTTACAGGATATTAGCTTTAAGCTGTGCAAGGCGCCCAGTCAGACGCAACGTACCTCAATCACCCACGATTCGCCATGGAAGCTGCAGCAGGTGCAAGACGCCGCTAATCATCTGCAAACAGCAATCAATCACATTGACGACGTTGATGACTCTTATCACTTCAAGTGAGACTGTTGATTATGTACTTTAAATTTGTATATTTATAACGTACTGATTATACAGAACCTCGGATGAAGTGCTTCATGTGATAGGCAATATTTTGGATGCGCTGCAGCGTGGACGCAACAGTTTGCTAGTGCCGAAAAAGAAGCCAATTGAGGAACTAATCAAGGGACGCAATATGAAATCACTTGTGCCTAACCTGCCCGAAGACTTGGCCGTTAGCTTCTATTTGCAAAGCCACAAGCTGATCATAGCCGTCTATCAACTATTAAACAATCAAGGGACAATGCAATTTGATTCACGTCAAGCGGAAATCGGTGTACAATGGCTCAACGATGTACTCCTGTTGCTGATGAATGGCCAGAAACTGTGTCAGCAGCTGAAAGACAAGGTAAATGCTGTCCATCCTTCCGCTCCCTTTGGCTCGTCTTTAATTGGAGCACAAATCTAAAACAGCTTCCAATTCGACTGCCAATTGTAGATGCCAAGTTTAATTTGGCTATTTGGCAATTCGCCAACATAATGATGCAGTTCTTGACTGTGACGCAAGTTGCCAATTAAAATACACACAACGTATATATATTTATAAATAATTATATATAATGAATAGGGTGTAAAAATTCATTGAAATGATTATGAACTATTTTTAATATTTGGTTTTGCTTTTGCGCTTTGCAGATATCCGTGTTTTCAGTGTATAAAGATTTCACAGTTGGTTCGCGTTCGCCATCAGCTTTATCGTACTGAGTGAAAAGGATATTGGTGAATGGCTGAAAAGGATAAACAATATAACAACAATAATAGCTTATAATGATAACGTACTTGTAATAGTTAAAGTAAATAATATTAGTTAAAGAGTTGCTCTTTGTGACCGCTTACCGTAATACCTATTATATATATAATGATATATATATATATATATATAAAGAGTTATATATACACCTAAATAGTTTAATGTACACACAATCAACATTCATATATTGTTCATCGCGCGACAATTAATAAGTATAGAATTTGTTTTCATTGCTTCATGTCACACTCCAATTTATGCATCTAAATGCAATAGAATAAAAATTATAATGTAACTAAAACAAAGTTCTAGATAATTATTAATGATTATTTATAGTTTGTGCGGCAGATGTGCGTACATTAATATTATAAAGAAATACTATATATATAATTATATGAAATCCAAGTCAGTTAGTACTTAACAGATTGATATATATATATACAACATGCATACATACATTAACATTATTAACCTTACGATTTAAAACTGAACATGAACATTAAAATATATTTACAGAATAATGTTGTAATAAACCAAACTGAAATGTGAACAGAATTTTTAATTATACTAAACACCATTTTGTATTCCATGTATATGTATATGTTGTTAATGTTTAAGCGCGCCTAATCTAATCCAAAGTCATTTGTATCAACGGCCTTTTACTTCTCGTTTACTTTATATTTATATATATATATATATATATATATATATATATATATATATTATATACTATATACTATATGAAGAAGGATGCAACGAAAACAATTACCAATGTACTTATTGAATATTGTAATTTGCCTGTGTAATTAACACGATCTGTATGGAAGATGAAAATTATTTATATAATCTCTAAGCCTATTTAATGTCCATATTCATTTAATTGTTGTTGAATAAAAAATTGAATTTTACCAACTTGACAAGTAAACTATTTGAGTTTACGCGCCTATTGCTCGAAAGACGATGAAAACTGACGATCGCCCAGCTCTATTGTTATTTATCGATGAGCATATGTTTGACAGGTGGCAACGCCGCCAGATCGCTTAGAGCTCAGCCCGTTCGTCTTCAAGCCGTCAAACAGTTTTAAGGCGGCAAGCAAAGCAAACCGTTTGCAACGGCGGATAAAAAAAATAACAAACAATTTTTCGTGGTAAGTTCAGGACGGTGGTTATGGGAATTTCGTGAATTGGCAATGCAGCGGTGCATGTCTAAAATGCAATTTAAGTTGCTAAAAGCAACTAACAATCAAAAGCCCAAATGTTCAAATGGACGGCTCAAATGGCAGTCGTTGTGCGCAACCATTTGACGCATGTATGTTGTAATAGACGCGGAAACCAGTTCGTAGTAATTATTTGATGCTAGTTTTGCCGCGGCTGTTATTGCTGTTGTGTTGTAATCATAGCTAGCCCAGCGTCAAGTCCAGCTCTCTGATTTGTATGTTTTTGCTCTGTTGCTGCTGTTGGTCCAAAAGTGTTGAATAAATTGACCCTGGCCAAGTAACACACAAAGAGGAAACAACGACGAAACACTCAAAATAGCAACAACTTCAATGATATTTCTATTGCGAAAATATGTAGTTAAAAATGCATTAATGTTAGTTTTAAAAGTGTAACGGAACTTTCACAGTGATCATACTTTGGCATGAGCTGTGTTCCTTGTGCGATTGTCGGTCTGTCTTCCTTTCGATATTTAATCGTATTGTATATTAAGCCTTTGAAGTCCTTCGATTAGTGGAGTTCATTGGGTCCCTTCGATAACCAATCGGAACAAGTATTTAACGTACTTTTTATTAATCGTCTTTTAAACTTTTGGTTACGGCGTTGTATGAACCTACGATCTGGTTAAAGTTTAGCTGTATCTTCATTACCATAACAAAGCTGCACGTAAGCCATGCGCCATAAAAAGTGTCAAGTCATTCAAAAACGGCTTTGCTGACCCCGGACGAAGGTCTCTCTGCAAGAGCCATGGCTATCAGCTTTAGTTATGAGAGCGCGAATGAAGGCTTCTCTTGCTGCGATGCGACCCGATGCTTGGGTAATTGAAGCAGCTTTTTTTATGATGCTCGCTTGACCAACTTGCGCATCAGTATTTGCGTTTTTTATGGCTGCGTTGCACTTTGTAGTGCTTTTTAGCACTCAGTTACTCAACGGCTTTTCTTATTGTACTTTATTATTTTCTAGTAAGAGCTGAAATTAGAGACATTAGACGCAATGGGCAACAGCGATGGCGAAGTGGTGCTCGTGACAGGCGGAAGCGGCTTTTTGGGCCAACATATTATTAAGCTATTGCTGGAGCAGCACAAGGAGCTGGGCATCAAGGAGATTCGCTCGCTGGACATTGTGCCGTATAGCAATAAGATTGGTCACGCGGAGACATCCATGCTGCGCACATTTATCGGGGATATTGGTGAACGTGAGAGTTTAAACGATATCTTTGCCGGAGTTGATAGCGTCTTCCATTGCGCTGCATCGGTAGACATTTCATATCCGCCCAACTATGAGCAACTGGAGCGTGTGAATATAAATGGTGAGTTAACTAGACGTTTCCTTTACATTTAGTAAATCGTACTTTAATATATTTACATAAATGTTACGCTAACTTAGGCACTCGGACTGTTGTTGATCTGTGCATACAGCACAATGTGAAGCGCTTGGTCTACAGCAGCTGCACATCGGTGTGCTTTGTGCCTTTCAAGGGACGCAGCACCTTCTCGGCGGTGATCAATTCAACAGAGTCTAAGACAGACACGCCCACGCTGGACAGCTCCAAGCTCTGGGAACAGGATGGCGAATTTTTAATTGCGGGCTATGCATCCAGCAAACTGCGTGCTGAGAATATTGTTCTCAATTCCAATGGAGCGCCGCTCCAGAATCAGCTGGGTAAGACCGATTAGTACCTGATCTTTCTATATACTAATAATTCTTTGCCTCAGATTATCTGGCCACCAGTGCGATACGCGCACCTTTAACCTATGGCGAATGCGATTCACATTTTATCACCGACACATTCGACTATTTGTCCACTCGGAATTGGATCTTTCCGCGTATTGCTGGCGTTGGAGGCAAGCAGCAGTTGGTTTATGCTGGCAACGTGGCCTGGGGTCACATCTGCGCCTATAAGGCCCTCAAGGTGTCTAGCAAAGCGGTGAATGGATTACCTGTATTCGTCACCGACGATACGGGCATCAATGATGTTTCACGCTTCGTGCAAAAGATGGCGCTGCTTGGCGATCGCTTCAAGGTCAAAACTAGCTGGTGGTATTTGCCACACTTTCTATTCTTCTTCTTAGCCTTTCTGTGGGAGTTTGTCGTGCGCGTTGCCTATCCCTATACCAAATATCGCTTACGCTACTCACCGCGGGCCATTGCATCGTTTACCTCCTCAATGCTCATGTACAATCGTCTGCGCGCCTCCATACACATGGACTATGTGCCGCTGTACGATCCAGATACCAGCGCTGAGCGCAGTGCCAAATGGTACGCAAAATGGTGGGATGCCAAAAAGCTGGCCAATAAGTCCAAAAAGTCAAGTTGAGCCCCGAGCTCGAGCTGTTTTTTATTTACACTAAATAAATTCTAGAATTTTGTTAACTCATGTGTGTAGGAAAATTGAAATAAATCTGGGTGTTATCAATGTATGAATATAGATTCATTGTAAACTGTCTTCAATGATTGCTTGTATTATAATTATCTACAATTATAAGAATTTGGCTGAAAAAAGACTCACTTAACTCGCTTAAATGAAGATCTGAAGTGAATTGATCTACAAAAATTTGATCTTTTCGAATTTCCTTTCGGCCCATAATACACATTTTCCATAAATGAAAACACATATGTAGAGTTTATGTTTTTGAACAATGTTCATATTTGTTTATTAATCATTATGAATTAATTTATTTATTTCTTCAGTTATTTCATTATAATTTGTATTATATATACTTTTGTTTTTGTTTTTGTGTTTTTTTGGTTGCTCTAGAGCCGTTTTGTTTTGCCATTGTTTTTTAAACTTATGTACCATTATCTTAACTTATAATGCCATTATTTAAATTGTTTTCATTTCGCTTTTAAAATCATGTTTCATTATAGTTTATATTTATTTATTTATTTATTTATTTATATATATATATATACGCATGCATATTTTTTGATGTCGTTTATGCTTACGCCGATTTTAAACAGCTTCAATGGAATTTTCGCTTCTTCTTCTTCTTCTTCTACGGCCTCCCACTTATAACATTTGCTCACAGATTGCGAACTCGTTATCAAATTCATCTGTTCTTCTGCTTCTTCAGGGGAAATAGGTTTTAAATGTTTTTTGCTAAAGTTTGTTTTTTGGTTTTTGAATACATATTTGACTTGATATTCTCTGTGTGTGTTAAAAACTTTTACAATTTATTGTTGTTCGAGTGTGTGAAGTGTATCAGTGTGTGTGTGTGTGTGTAAAAGGCAATAATTGCCAATTCTGAATGATCCTCCTGCTTCCTGTTCTGCTTGTTGTTGTGGTGTGCAAGGGTCCTTATAAATAATTGAATTACTTTAACCATCGGCTTTGTTGTTGTTTTTGTTGCTTTTTATATGCTTAACATTATTGAATTTAACTATATGTTTATTTGTTTGTTCTTGGTTATATAACTATTATATAAATATATATATATAGTATATGATATACATATACCATTTTGCTTTATATATATATATATATATATATATATATATATATATATATATATATATATATATATATATATATATATATATGTATGTATATATGGGCATATATATTTTTGCGTTCGTATGAAGTTTGTTTGTGTTTGCCTTTTATATATATATATTTGCATATATATATATACTTGTAGTAAATATACAAATTCGTTACCGGATTTCTTTATAGAAATGAAAAAATTGTTTTCTTCTTTAAATTCTCGTTATGCTTTCTGTTTATGTGTATGGCTTTTCGCACGCTTTTTGCTTTTTATTTTAATTTTTTTATTATAATTTTTACCTTGTATAGTTTGCTGTAAGTGTATAGTACTGTACCAGTTGTCTCATAGCTATTACACTGTCCTACACGCATGTACCACAGGTGTCTTTATGCACACCTAGGCAACGCCGCTCTATTACATTCTCAGCTCATCGCTCGATGCCCAAATGTGTCCAGCTGGGACTTAGTATCCAGACTAAATTTCTTTTCCTCTTTCTCTTTTTATAAAGTAACCATCGCGCTTCACTTCCTTTCCAGCTTCTGTGTGTGTTTGAGTGTGTGTTTCTAATTGATTTGCCATCCATTTCTTAATTACTTTTACTGTTATTTTTACTTTTACTTACATAGTAGAATACTTACAAACTGCTTAACGCTTTATTAACGCGCTTTATATAAATGTATCTTCATTTCTGTTGAATTTTGGGATTTTCTTCTTTATATATATATATATATATATATATATATATATATATATATACATATATATATATATATATATATTATTTTTTTTGGTTTTTAAGATTCCTTCGACTTGTGTATAAAGTATTAAAATGATTTCATTTTTGCTGGTTACGCATTTGTAAATACAATTTTAACTTCACTGCCGTCCTTTGTCATTATCTTTATCTTAAACATTTCTCATGTATTTCATATTTGTTTTTTCTTCTTCTTTTTTGTATATATTAATATATAATTTTTTTGTTTTTCTTTTGTTTTGTTTTTCCATATAGTATAGTGTAAAATATATAAGAGATATTGTCAATATAGTAAAGGTGTTTTTGTCAGCAGGAGTACCAACTGCAAACTGACGTATTCCTGGGGGGAATTTCTTACTTATAGCAAAAATAGTCAAGTGATCGTTCGTATGTAGGTTCTTTTGTATGCAATTCTTTACCAAGTATGTGTGTGTGTCTGTGAATGTGTATGTGTGCATGTCAGTGTGTGTGTGTATGTACATATGTGTGTGTATCGAAAAGAAAGTGAACATTACGAAATGTTTGTGTCAATAATAATTGATTGCTATCATATATAAAAGCATTGTCTTGCGCCGCTCTATGCGCTTCTCAGTGTTTACGTATGTGTGTGTGTGAGTGTGTGTTTGTGTGCTGCATATGGTAAAAAGAAACATCGTTAGACACTGGTTTCCATTGTATCTGGTTAATATCTCGTATAGTTTTGTTGTCGATTTACTCATACACATAATTAGAACTGATATGTTTATATAAGACAATTGAATGACAATAATGATAATTATAATAATAATAGTAATGATAATCAAGAGAGTTAAGAGCATAAACGGAAAGTAAGTCGTATATAAGTAGCTACCAAGAACTTTTGTCTTCTGTCTTTTCGTAATTGTATTTTTTTTTCAGATATTTATTTTTTTGTCATTTAAAACTATTTTACATATTACTTTGTGTGTTCTCCTTGCTTTTTCTTCCTCTTCTCTGTCGTGAACCACAAAATTGACTTTTGACTCAATAAACGGCGTTTTTAGCTTAAAGTTAAAAAATCTTTTTCGGCATTTTTAATTTTTGTTTTTTCTTTTACTTATTTGTTTATACACTTTATCCTCCTCTTGGGCTCTCTCCCACTCTCTCTCTAGAGACTTGTCTTCTTGTTTATATTATTTTCAAATTTAAAGCTTTTGCGCCTGCGCCGTCATTGTCTTTCTTTCATTGACGACGCCTTCAGTAGAAAAATAATGAAAAATGTTTTTTTTTATCAATTTTTTTTGTTTTGTTTTTTGTTTAAAAAAATGTGTTTTGCTTGTCTTTTTTGTTGCTCTTTGTGTGTTTTTTTTGCTGTAACATTTTCTTTTTGTTTTTTTCTTTTTTTCTAATTGACTGAAATTGATTTTTGTTACAAGGACGCATTTTATGTTGGTTGTTGTTGTTGTTGCTTTTGTTGATCCGGTTTACCAATAGAGTGTTGTGCATGAAGTTGTTTGTTGTTGTAGTTGTCAATGTTGTAGTTGTAGTTGTAGTTGTTGTAGCTTGTCTTGAGATTTGCTTTTAACAATATAGAGCACTACTACAAATAATATCGTATAAAGCATTTTCTTCTACACATAACGAACGTTAACAGGGAAAATGCTAGAAAAAATTCAACAGTACGCTTAAAGCTGGTTTTCTTTTTTTACTTATTTACTTCGTACATCAACATGTCTGTATGTCTCGTACAATATATATATATATGTGTTTAACCGACAACAGCTTCAACAATCAGTCGTTAGACTCATTGCTGAAAGCGTTTCGCATCGAGTTCGATATTTTTGTTTTGCCTGTTATCGGTTTATCGACTTAGAACATAGAAAAATTTACTAGCTGACTGTACTTTGGGCCAGCAAAGACTTTGCTTTTGTTGCCTACTCAATTTTGTTAGATTTTTTTGGTTTTTGTTTTGTCTTGGCATAACTGCCTAGAAATGATGTTTTCCTTTATAGACTTGGATAGCAATTTCGAGTAGATTTGTTTACTCAGCATCCAAAATCGATAAACGATATTTAGTTGCTACAATGTGTGTTCGTCTTCTTCTGCTTCTAGGACAGTCCAAAAAATGTTTACAAGTAATTTACAATATGCATATATAATATTTTGTTGTGTGTGAGAGAGATGCGTTGCAACTTCTACTTCTTCAATAATATTAAATGTATATGTATATATATATATATATATATATATATATATATATATATATATATATTTTTTTTTTTTTTTTGTATATATATTTATGTATATTTATATATTGGTGTATATTTAATGTATTCAAATTTTTCTTTCTTCTTTTTGTCAAACTTACTTAGCTTCTTCCTGCTCTGCTTCTTGTTGTTCTTCCCCTTCTGTTTGTTGTTGTTTTGAATTATTGCTTTTAGAACGTGTCTTAAAAATATATTTATTTATTTATATTTATATACGCATATACCTTAGATATATATATAAATATATGCATATATATATATATATATATATATATATATATATATATATAGTATATATATATACATATATATAATTTAACATTCTACAGCTCTGCAATGCTCCTCCTTTATTTTTAGGTTCCCGAATTTCGACTTATTTTTCTTATTTTTTTGTGGAATTCGACTTTAATTTATATTTCTTATTTTTTTTTTTTTTTGTTAACAAATAGTTTTAGTTTAGCGTTAAAGTAACCATTGCCTTGACTCCCTTGCAGATTGTATGTATGTGTGTATCTGTCTACACACATACGTATACATAAGTAAAATGTGTGTGTGTATGTCTTCCTCTTCTTCAGCAGCATTGAAGATATTGATCTTATCGTCCTACTGGATTGCCTCAAGCCGATTCAGTTATATATATATTGTTTTATATATACGTAATTTAGCAGCTCACTTTCGCCTATCTAAAATTTGTTGTTTTTTTTTAATTTTTTTGATTATTTATATAAGTTTATATATATATATATATATATACATATATATATATATATAGATATATTTAAATATATATTTATTTTGTTGTTTTGTCATTTTGTGAACCAAAATGTTGTTAATGTTTGTTGCGAATCCATATCTAAAAAGTACCCAACTACCTGAATACCCTTACCATTTCCAATTGTCTGTCTGTATGTCTGTCATTGTGTAGTTATTGTTGTCTGTGCTTCTCTTTCTTTATTTTTTGTCAACATTATAAACACTATAATTTATATAATTTGTTGTTATTTGTAATCTTCTGCTTCCGTTTCTTCTTCTTCTTCTTGTGTATATCTATATTTATCGTATTTGTTCGGTTTACTTTGTTTGTTTGTTGTTGTTGTCATGCCCTTAGATAGGACTTCTTGTTGCATGTTTTCTTTCTGATCCGAGACTTCAATTGGCAAAGTCCGGGCGAGCGTTGGTTTGACAATTTGGCAAAAAAGTTATGAAAGGAACATTTTTCTCTGCTTCACATTACTGCTACTTATAGCTCTTCATCTCTGCTTCTGCTTCTTCTTCATCATCTGATACTACTTCTTTGTGTAATGCAAAAATCTCAGACAGACCAAAAAAGCGCAATATATATTAATTGTTTTTTTTCTCTACTTCTTCTTAATTGTCAGTTAGTTGTTGTTCCAATAATTGAATACTTTATATATATATACATACATATATATACATATATATATATATATATATATATATGTAGCTGTATATAAATATATTTTTCTATGACGTCTTCTCTCTTTCTCTTTCTAGTCCTTTTCACTATGCTGTCGTCCTGCCAGTCCCGTCGTCATCCTGGAGACACGAGACACGAGACTAGAAAAATTAATTGCACATAATGTGGCCTGCTTTTATTTAATATATATGCATGTCCTCTTTGTCCTTGAACAGCTCAACATATATTTTTATTACTCATGTTTTTTTACCCATGTTCAACTGGCTTTTCTTACAAGTTTTAATTGTCTTTTGGTTTTTTTTTTTGGTTTTTTTCGCTTTTATAAATATTTTATTTACTTAAATTTAATATATATGCTGTATGTATAATAGTTCATTGTTATATTTGCATATGCGCTTAGATTGTAATTTGTTTAAGTTGTTTTGTTTTTTTGTTTTTGTTTTGATTCATCAGTTGTGTGTCTGTGTGTTAGCAAATAAATTGATTTATGCCTCGAGTTATGCGAAATTCAATCTCTCAATTGCGCTTATAATGAATGCTTTTTATTTCCTTTTAACATATTTGTCTAACTAACCATATGCCTTTGTCATCAATTTGTTTGTGAACACAAAAGAGTTTGCAAGTTAGAAAGAAAAAACACATTTCACTTAACAAATTAAAGTTTATGTTTTTGTTTTTTTTTTTGCTTTTGGCCAATAAACATTTTGGGATTGTACTTTAAAATAAATTCATAATTCATAATTTGCATCTAAACATTTGTTTTGTTTTTGATTTTTGATTTAGCAACGAGCAGAACTGAAATATATCTATATATACTCTGTACTTATGGGCAATGAAGGGCATGCCCAACTCGCCTAACAAATAAATTGCAAGTTTTTTTTCCTTTTTGCTTTTGATTTGTGTAATTCGTATTTTGGTTACCTTCTTCTTCCTCATCTCTTGTATATATTGCAGTTTTTCTTTATATATATATAGTTATATATATATATATATATATATAATATTTGTTAATCGACTTTTAACTTTAAAAGTTACAACTTAACTTTAAGAATAGCAATAATAATATTAATAATCATTTTACTTGTAATAATACGCAATTAAATAATAACATATTTCGCTATTATTGCAACATTTTTAACTTTATTTTGTTTTTTTTTTGTTATTAATTAATATATTTTATTTTATTTTTAATTTTCTTTATTTGGGTTTCCCTTATTTTTTGGTTTGCTTTTGCTTTTACTTAAAAACTTTGGCTGCCGGGCAAAAAAAATTGTTGTCAAACGCCCGGTTTGGCCTTGCTCGTGTGTGGGTGTGTGTTAGTGTGTGTGCAGAAAGGCCACGCCTGCTTGCAACGCCTTACTGCTGCTGCTGCATTTCGTTTAATTTGCATTTTAAACGATTTTTGCTGCACGCGTTGCACAAAATTTTTACTTATTTTTTATTTTTTTTTGGGCGCTGCCTTTTTGCTTGCTTATTTGATTATTTGTTAATATTGTTGTTGTTGTTGTCATTAAATTAAAATTAAATTGTTTTTACGCTATAAATTGTATATGCATACAGGTGCATGTATATATATATATAAAGATATATATATCTATATATATATATATACATGTGTGTGTAGTACATATGCGTTAATTAATTAATTGTTTTGTATGTGTGTGTGTGTTTTTTTTGGTTTATCATACTTATTGCTGTGTTTTGCTTGGCTGCTTAACAGATTTCATTTTGCTTTGTGCAAAAATTTATTACCATGCACAAGCTTAAATATATATATGTGTGTGTGTGAGTTATATACGCAACTTTACTTTATATATATATATACATATATATATTCTAATATAAATATATATATATATATATATATTTATATATTGTTTTACAGTTACTTTGCTGTGTCTGTTGTCAATTGCTGTTGCTTTTTTTGTATAGTTTTGTTGTTGTTTTAATTGCTGCCGCTGTTGCTGTTGCTGCTGCTGTTGTTGTTGTAGTTGTTGTTGCTGGTGTTGTTGTTGTTGCTGTTGTTGTCATTGCGGTTGTTTCGGCGCCACCTTTATTTTTAATGGTATCCATTTGTAAATGCCGCAGGAATTAGTGGTCCCTGTAAATAGAACGTTTCGCATGGCACAAAACAAATACACACACAAAAAAATTATTCAAATAAAATGCATTCGACGAGCAACAAATGCACACAGACATATAGAAAGTTATTTAACATTTATAGCATACACACATATATATATATATAAAATATGTATATATGTATATATATATATATATATATATATAAAGTGAAAAGTATTTGAGATAGAAAAAATTATGTAATTGATTTAGAAAATGTTTTTGTATTTTTTCCGCTTGTGGCAAAGTTTTGTATAAATAAATTTCGATTTTTAAGATAATAAATAAACGCAAAAACACTAAAAATATATCTTTGTTATTTTTGCTAAATAAATCAGTTTTCATCAGGAAAAAACATTTCACGTCAAGTTCTTTATCAAAACTTTGCCGCAGGCTTCAATGTGTGTGTGTGTGGGTTTTATGATGGATGTTTGTTTTAGTAGCTGCGCTTATATTAAATATTTTATATATAATACATATATGTATATTTGTTCAATTGTATATAAATCATAATTGACCTAGAAAACTGTGCTTATTGTGACGTGCATAAAATAGATTTTTTTCATATTTTTTAACTTGATTTTTAGATTTGATTTTTTGACTAGGTTTTTGTTAACGTAATTGTAATTGATATTGTTTTTATTTAGTTGTTGTTTGGTATATAGTTTTGATTGATTAATAATTGAAATTGTTATTGGAAAAGAAACACGCTGTAGTTTTGTTGGTGTGCCTACCTTGTGCAACTGCGTTTTGTTATATAACTCTTATTACTTTTGTTTTTTTCTTTCTTTTTTTTGTTTTTTTATATATATGTGTATATATGTATATATATATTTTTCGATTTATATATATATAATTGTATATACTTTTTGCATTTGTTTTGGTTTTCTTGTTTTCTTTTGCTTTCTTTTTTTTTGTTTTGTTTTTCTTTTTTTTTTTGGGTTATCAGTCTTTTTATATATTAGCCATCGCAAAGTTCAACGAATAAATCTGTACGAAATGAAAGAGAAATACATAGTACAATATATTTATGGAAGGTCAACGCAATAACTATGTAACTAAATTATTTATATATATTTTGCTTAAGTAATTCGACTGTGTTTCGAGACGGAGACGGCATTCGAATTGATGCTCGGCAACGGACAAGAAATGCGCCTACAGGACACGCCCCTTTCCCCTTGCCCCACCTACGTCTATGGATAGTTATTGATCTCATGGCGGTGCCTCGTACTTACCGGGCTGTAGTTCAATGGGGCACGGCTGACGGCTATGGGAAAGCCAGATGGTTGCGGACTGGTGGCCTGTACGTAGCCCACATTGTCGGCCCCGGCCGAGCTGTACATGTCAATGGTTGGTCCGGGCGAGTTGGTAGAGGGAAAGCCCTGCCGTGTGGCCGTAGTGGCAGCCGCTGCATGTGGCGAAGCCGACGGACCGAAGCTGTGGGCGGCTGCGGCAGCCGCCTGATAGTTGTTCATCACTGCAAGAAAAGAAGACGGAGAACTTGGTGAGATTAGGCCAGTTAAGTGTGATGAGCTTATGAGTAAGCATAAGAAATGAAACAGTGGAAGTGAAACACTTCGCTCAGACTTATTGATAGTAGTGTATGAATGTATTGAAATAAGTGGAATGGGTATGCGTACAGATGATTGGGCGTGAAAGATTGAAGACTGTTTACTGAAACAACGGAATTGAAACACTGTGTAAAGAAACGTCTCGATAACACTATGCATAAGTCATCGATTGTAGTATAAAACTCTATCTAAGTGTTTGAATCAAACGAAAAACTAATTGAATGCTGTTAATATGAAACGATGGAATTGAAACACTATGAGTAGAAGTATCGATCGAACTGTATGTATATCGATTAATGTATGAATTAGTATTAATACTAAGTTAAAGTACTTAATTGAAACAGTGGAATTGGAACACTATGCGTAGAAGTATCTTCGAGGTGTTAGTCTATCTCTTATTTTATGAAATATCAGATGCCGTTATGCAAAGCTATTTTTCTGAATGAATTAAATTCCGAAATGGACTAGGAGATGCAATGGAATTGGAACATAATGCATTGAGCTTTTGCTATTGGTGTTAAACTATTGTACTATAAATAATCATTATAAGATTTGACTTAATTGTATAAAATCTTACAAGCCACTTAGGAAATAATTGAAAGGAACATTGAAATTGGAACATTAAACGTAAATATATTGCTATTTTTGTGTATCTAAAGTTACTAAGACGAGGCAACCTATGAATGCTGAGAGTTACTTTAAGGGAATATTATATAAAATAATATAGATCTTCCATTCAATATTGGATGATGCTACGAATAATGATAGATCGAACTGTCATGTGCTTCCAAATCGTTTCTATGATACTATTTCCATTAAAATTCTTAAAGTTCTCCTGATCTGTTATTGATATTAATTTTAAGATCATAGAATCACAGAACTTACCTGACAAAGCCTGTGTTAGGAGTGGTGTATTATTGTTGGGGGTCAGCTGCCCATTGGTTAGATCAACTGTAAGTGGCAAAAGATTGCGAGAGTTGTAAATTAACTGAGGGCCAAGTCGAATGGAAGACAACTAAGAGTTGGGCACATATAAAAGAAATACCTAAGTTATATAGGAGTATATATATATGTATATAAATAGTTATGAATGTCAGCAAAGACTGAGCTCTAAGTGGTATATAGGTAAATATAATAGAAATAAAACTTTTACGATTATAATTAGTATTAGGTAATGTAAGTCTTTTTCTCTTGAATGTTATAAATGGAACGAACAAACCAAACAAACTATATACTATACAAATACGATTAACTAACGCTGCATTATAGAGTAAAGGAAAAACCCGTAGCCCAAAAATCGAAATTCGAACTAATGTTATATAATGGAGATATATAGTATAGATAGATGTATGGGTATATTGAGGAGGCTATGCGACAGAGCCAACTTTGAAGGCAGGTTATGAAAACAACAGCACAAAAAGTGTTTCTGCTGGGTTATTAAACGAATGTTGTTGAGTGGGAGGCGGAGGAGCAGCAGTAGAGCAACGAAATACAGTTAGAACGCTTGGCTGCGGCGCACTTTGCTTTTTTGGGCGCTTTTACTGTTATCATTGTTGTTGTTGCTGTTGTTCGGTCACAGCTGCTGCAGCAAGTAAAAATACGCCAGCGCCAATATTGAAATGACAACAGAATGGGCAAGGCGAAGAGGTGGGTGGGGGCTAAGGCATGGGAATGGGACAATAGGAAACGGTTTGGGGGTAAGAGAAAATAGACAACATTGGGCTAAGAAGTAACGGGTTATGGCTAACGGATTACGGGCTAACAGGCAAGGAGGAAGAGGAAGAGCAGAGAGAGAAAGGCAGTGGGGTTGGGGCTGGAATTGTAGCAGTTGCATTTCCTGCGGAAACACAAAAATTGATGTAACGTAACGTGACGTAACGTAACGAGGCGTGGCTATGCCAGACGTTTGCTTATTGTGCTCGTTGTGCGTGTGCGTGTGCGTGCGTGCGTGTGTGTGTGTGTGTGTGTGTGTGTGTTGGTGTGTGTGTGTGTGTGGCGCCAATCAAGTTTGGCTTACGTTTAGTTTACGCTTTTTTTTATGTGGGAAAAAGCTTTGTGCGCCATGTTGTTTTCATTAGTAACTGGGCAAAAGCTGCTGGCTACAGAAATAGAAATAGCGGTAACTGCCTTTTTCTAAATAAATAAGTTTTTGGTTTCATTTATATATCTATTTTTTTTCGACAGTTGCAGTTGCCATTGCTGTTATGGGTTTCCGGCACTGGCAGCTGGAATTTTTCGTAGTTGTTCAAGTTGTGGCTTGGTAAACAACACTGTTGTTTAACAAGATGGCAGCGTTGTCAGAAGTTGAACGATTTACCAACACTAACAGCAGGAGGAAGACAAGTCAATGAGACGCAAAAAGAAAAACGTGAACTGATTACAAACACATTTCAACAGCTACGCTTAAGCTAGGTGAACAACAAAAGAGATATATAGAGAGTGGATAATGTTTACTTATGAATACATATGTGTATATAAATATGAGCTATAACTTTGCTCCGTTTTCGAACACTACACAATTGTCTTGAATTAGTGTTGACTAAGCTAGTGGCTACATTATTTAGCTTAAATTTTAGTTAAAAATACATTTCACAAAATTTTCATTGAATATTTTAGCTGGTTTTGTTGTTCTTGGTGAGCTACTTTTAGTTGAGTTATTTGAGCAACAAACTTAAAAGAGATACATATATATATAGTTTCTATATTAGTTAAGACTACACACACATATATGTATAAATATGTCTATATCTAGAGGTATGAGAATACATATGTGAGCTACTGTACTGCCGCCGCGGAAGCAGTTTACAATTTGAGTTTCGATTGCCCATGATTTTTGATTTTTTTGTTTTTTTTTTTTTCACTAAGACTTTAGCTAAGTAAACCAATTACTAACGGTACATTTAATAATTAGAAAATGTGTTTAACGGCTTTTGCGTACAAATACATATATATATATAAAAGAGAGAGAGAGAGAGAGAGTATATATAAAGAGAGATTATGCTGTGGGATTATGCAGTTTTTTGTATATTAAGACGACCATATTTAGCTGACCTTGTTGGCAGTTGTTGTTCATCTGCTGCTGCTGCTTCTGCTTCTTCAGGCAAGTGCATAATACGCATACGCCGCGTTGATCCATTTGCTTGCTGCTTTTCGCTTTCAAGACTAAAGAACTAAAGCCTTGCGGCTAGGAAATTATAAACTTGGCTTTGTTTTTTTTTTTTGGCGGATTTTGTTTCCGTTTATTTTTTTGTGCATTTATTTAGTTAATAACTTTTGGTTTTTTTTGTTGTTGTTGCATTAGCAATTTTGAATTATGCGTTTGGCAAATTTGTTGTTTCTTCTTGTTTTTGGTTTGAAGCGTTTTCTTATAAATCACAGTATATACGTGTAAAATACATAGATATGCGTGTGTGTGTGTGAGTGTGTTATATAAGTAGTTAATTATGCATGTGTGTGTTTATGTCTATAAATAACTTGCAAGCATTTTATATATATATAAGTTAAGCTACCTTCAAGCAGTTGTTGCTGCTTCGTCCTTTTGTTATATTTCACATTATGAATTTTGCCAAAACTTTCAATTAACTAATTAACAGCTTCTTGCCTGTGTTTGTGTATATGCATATATGTATTGGTAGCTAAGTAAACGAACTTACATTAATCGAAAGGACATTAGAAAAATTCCATTTTTCATCAAACTTAAACTTTGCTCTTCGAAAATGGATGGACATTAATATTGTATTTAATTTTATTTCGATATTTAAAAATTGATTTGCTCTTTCCATTCGCTTTTATTGTATTATCATTATTATTATTATTGTACAAATGAAATTAGATATTGATTTGGTTTTTCCTTTCTTTGTGTATAAAATAAATATTTTTTAACTTATTTTTAGATATATTTTCTTTTTCAGTTATAATATAAATATGTGTGTATAATATATGTATATATAGTTAATGTTTTATTCATATAGAGATTTCAATAAAAAGTTTTTTTTTCGCTCATTTTTGGTAGAAATTTTGTTGCTGTTGATTCAGTTTCGGTTTCGGATGCAATAACGATGAAGGAATTCGTATGCAGGATATGCGATATATATAGAGAAATGTATATGTTTATGTGAATCGAGTTTTCGAGGAGTTTTATCTTTCATGAGTCAGAGAGATGAGAGAAAAACACGCAAAAATTCAACTAATTAATGAACTTTTGCTAGAAATCTGTGCACGTTCGTTGATTATCTAAAAAACTCAGGGGAAACGAAATGAAAATAAAATACGAAAAAAAGAGAAAAACAAAAATCATATTATGCAGGAAATTAATTAAAGGATAATAATATGATGCTACACACACACATGTGACAGGCCTGCTAAAATGTAGTTTTTATCTAAATGGGTTTCTCTGCGCTCTGTGTGTGTGTGTGTGTGTGCGTGTGCGCCGACATTTGGTTTTCCCACTAATTTATGCAGATGGACTACAAATAAAAAATTTGCATTTAAATGCGCTAACTGTAAAATAGTTTTTATAAATAATAACAAATGGGAGTTGTTTAATGAGAATTAATGGAAATTACAATTGGTAGCATATACGGAGTGTTCACTGTGTGTGTGTGTGGGTGTGTGTATTGTGTCATATCTCTACGGGTTTCTACACGATTATGCGATTATGCTTCACCTAAGGACTACACATGTATCGAGTATATATGTATATAGTAAATCGAAAGAACTGCACTATAGATACGCCTGATATATACTGAGTTATACATATAGTAGAGTGGGTATACGCAACTAGGGGGTCGTCTATGCAGTACAAACAAATGCTAAATATGTGTATTTAGTAAAGGTCTAATAAGGCCAGCTACAGTGTGTACACACATATATGCGCCAGCAGCACTAAATGTGATTATATATAACACACACACACACACATAGATATATAGGTGTATATATATATGCATGTATGTGTGTATGTATGGGTCTGCAATTACAAATAGTTGTATAAGTTCTTTATTATTTTCTGTTTTTGTTTTGGTTTTTGGTTGATAGATTCAATATTTGTTTTTACCAGAAACAATCTAAGCTAATAAATTTGATTTGTGTTTCTTGTTGTTGTTGTTGCTGTTGCTCATGTTGTTGCTGTTGTTGTTGCTGTGGTTGCTCTTGTTGTACCTACTTGTCACAGTACAAATGATTTATATATACTTTTTTTTTGTTTTTTCTTTGCTTTGCGTATTGTCGTTGAGACCCAGAGAGAAAAAGAAACAAAATGGCAAATGAAATATTAAATACAATATCGCCGGCCCCTCGCTTAGCCCGTTCTCGTCTGTAGCTTGGCCCGCTCTCTCGTTTATCGTTTATGGTTTATCTGGTTTTATTGGGGCTTGTTTTAAAAATTGATGTTGCCCAGAAATTGGGATTTGATTGCGGCGGTGCGCGCTGTCAGCGCCGTGGCCAGCGGCAAAGTCAGCGTTTGATGGTGTTGATATCCCGTTTGGGGCTGATTGTGCACAGCAGCGGCAGCCGCTGCTGCACCGCCGCCAGCGGTGCAATTGGCGGCTCTGCTGCGGCCCGGATTCGTGCTACATGTGGTACCATAACTTCTACCGATGCCACAAATAGTTAAGCCTACAAAATCATATGAAACAACAAATAGTTTGCATGTAGAGACAGAGAGAGAGAGAGAGAGAGACAGAAAATGGGAGAGAGAGAGAGAGAGAGAGAGTGGGTGACTAGGCTAGGGTTGGGACGAATGCGTTTATATGAAAATATATATTTATATATTCAAAATCTTTGCATTCGTGAATTTTGGGACAAGTTTCTGATTCTGTTCGCTAATTCTGTTTGCTGACTTCTGACAATCGTTTATCGTTAATCGATAACTGTGGCTAGTGTTGGATTTGAGTACTGCCAACATCCGTTCCAACCCTAGCGAAACAAAATATAATAATAAAAGAACCAAAACACAGATGGGAATGAATGTAGAGGCTTTTGTATCGAGTGGGAGTGGGCTCTAGTACTAGCAAATGGTGTGTGAGTCGGGATTTTCGCTCAGTGTATGCGTGTGATGATATAGAAACACAAGGCCAAGCAGCAGCAATGGATGTGAGTGGGGCGCCTAAATGATGAATATGTCTTTGGAGCTGCTTCGCTTATGATTTCAGTTATATTTTCTTAGATTTGTTTTAGAGTACGATTTGTGCATTGATATGACGAACGCTCTAGAGTTTGCTTTTCACAGTTTAAGTTTGTTTGTTTTTATTTCTTCAGATCTTGGTATAATACTCGATCAAACAAATGTCAGTTTAGATCATAGTCATAGTCATAGTCGCTTCTAGGCCGTGCTGCTGGCTGTCGTGGGGGCGACCATGTAATCACCGATCAGTATACGATTCTCCGGCATTACGCCCATAACACCAGCTATAGGGTTAAAAGTAAATAAACAAGAAGAAAGAAAATAGAAGAAAAATAGAAGAAAAGCGAATATTTCGATTCGATGTGGGCAACGAATAAATAATTTAATAACAAAAGAAACGTTTCGAGCAGCAGTTAGTATGTTATGCTAATTAATCATGTTACATATATACACATAGATGTATATGCATATGTATATGTATTTGTATTATAGCTAACAGTTGGACTAGTTAAACAAGGCCTTTCGTCATATCAACTAACACAAATGGCAATGCGGGGTAGGCTTTAGGCTTTAGGCTTTAGGCTTTACGCATTAGCTTTAGTTCGATTTAAGAGTAGTCACAAAATGCACGCCAAGTACATTCACTCACACACACACACGCACGCAGACGGGGCTTACGACATATGCATAGGATATACTAGATATTCATATATATATATAAGTAGTTAAGGTATGTGTGAGTGTGTGTGTGTGTGTGAGAGAGAGAGTTGACTTACCAGTTGGATAGGGTAGACCAAAGCTGGGATAGCCCGAGTAGCCGCGACCAGCGGCATAGGCAGCATACGCAGCTGCCGGAAAGCCTGCGAGAGAAAGAGAGAGAGAAAAAATTAGAATTTTGTTATAAAACAATTCATAACTTAGGGCTAGAACTGTCTACTCATAGCTAATGCTTACCTTCGGGCAATGTCCCCAGACCCCACATGATGTTATCTAAATATGGAGCATGAAAAACAAGAGAGAGCACAAAAAAGAAAGGCATAAACATAAATCAATTACTAACATTCATAAGTGCGCTTAGTTAAGAGCTAAGTACTCCTAGAAAACAAAGAGATCAAAGATGTATATATTGATAT